>NC_135954.1:9103799-9412549 GCF_053455715.1 Rhinoraja longicauda
GCCATGATCATATTGAATGGCGGTGCAGGCTCGAAGGGCCGAATGGCCTACTCCTGCACCTATTTTCTATGTTTCTATGTTTCTATGAAACTGGAGCACCTGGAGAAAACCCACGCAGGTCAAAGGGGGAACGTCCAAATTCCAGACAGACAACAGCCCTAGTGAGGATTGAACCCGGGTCCCTGGTGCTGTAAGCTAGAAACTCTACCGCTGCGCCACCGTGCCATTCGGTGCCCATCTCTTTGTAGACTTTACCTCTGCAGGCGCCTTGATCTAGCTAGTGCTCTCTGGTGCTCTGGGTGTGTACAGTGCACTTTCACTCCCACTTTAAACCCATCCCGCCCCACCACTTTGATGGGCAAAGTACAATAGAGCTCCTCACTTTGAACTATCTCCAAATGGATCTTCACTCTATTGTGTAAAACCACTTCTTACACCCTTAGGCAGTCTTGCAGTCTGAAGAAGAGTTCCAACCCGAAACGACACCCGTCCTTTTCATCTAGAGATAAGTTCATAAGTTGTAGAAGCAGAATTAGGCCATTTGGCCCATCAGGTCTATGCCGCCATTCAATCATGGCTGGTCTATCTCTCCCTCTCAACCACATTTTCTCCTGCCTTCTCCCCGTAACCCCTGACACCCGTACTAATCAAGAATCCATCAATCTCCACCTTAAAAATATCCATTGGCGGCCTCCACAGCCTTCTGTGGCAAATAAATCCACAGATTCACCACCTTCTGACTGAGGTCATGAGGTTATGTGATAGGAGCAGAATTAGGCCATTCGGCCCATCAGGTCTACGCCACCATTCAATCATGGCTGGTCTATCTCTTCCTCCTAAATCCCATTCTCCTGCCTTCTCCCCATAACCCTTGATACCCCTACTAATCAAGAATCTATTTATCTCTGCATTAAAAATATCCATTGACTTGGCCTCCACAGCCTTCTGTGGCAATGAATTCCACATATTCACCAACCTCTGACTAAAGAAATTCCTCCTCATCTCCTTCCTAAAGGAACGTCCTTTTATTCTGAGGCTGTGGCCTCTGGACCTAGACTCTCTTGTTAGATTAGAATGGGTCTTGATTAGTGCGGGTGTCAGGGGTTACGGGGAGAAGGCAGGATAATGGGGTTAGGAGGGAGAGACAGATCAGCCATGATTGAATGGCGGAGTATACTTGATGGGCCAAATGGCCTAATTCTGCTCCTATCACTTATGAACCAGTGGAAACATCCTCTCCACATCCACTCTGTCCAGGCCTTTCACTATTTGGTAGGTTTCAATGAGATCCCACTCCCCTCCCCCTTCCCTTATCCTTCTAAACTTCAGCGCTTTGTGTTTGTCTGACATGTACCGTTTACTCAGAAACCTCCAAATCACTCCAAAGATAGACAATAGACAATAGGTGCAGGAGGAGGCCATTCAGCCCTTCGAGCCAGCACCGCCATTCAATGTCATCCTGGCTGATCATCCACAATCAGTACCCCGTTCCTGCCTTCTCCCCATACCCCCTGACTCCGCTATCCTTAAGAGCTCTATCTAGCTCTCTCTTGAATGCATTCAGAGAATTGGCCTCCACTGCCTTCTGAGGCAGAGAATTCCACTCTGAGGCAGAGAATTCCACGTCAATGGATATTTTTAAGGCAGAGATAGATAGATTCTTGATTAGTACGGGTATCAAGGGTTATGGGGAGAAGGCAGGAGAATGGGGTTAGGAGGGAGAGATAGACCAGCCATGCATGTGCAGGTTTGTAGGTGAGCCGGCTTGGCACAAATGTAAACATTGTCCCTGGTGCGTGCCGGGTAGTGTTAATGTGCGGGGATCGCTGGTGGGCGCTGACTCGGTGGGCCGAAGGGCCCGTTTCAGCGCTGTTATCTCGAAACTAAACCCGACTAAAACTCTTTTTAATTGTATTTTTGTCATTCGGTAGAGCCAACTAGGACCTAAATTGATGTCATTTAACTAAATGAAATGCGGTGAGGAAATCTGTGAGGCTGATAAATCGGCAACCTTGGTTGAAATCTCTTTCTCACTGCGAAATATCGGTGCCGTTTTTTCATTAAATTGTCTTCATTCTTTTTTTTTTTTTAAAAAGAAACCTGTCTAACTGCAAGAAATTACCTAAATCGTTTTTCTTTCATCTGAATTACTCATGCGGGAGATTGGGTTATTTTTCTTTCATAGTCTTTGCTGCCAGGAGCTTTTATGATGATATTTTATATTACATTCTGTCAGTTTCAACTATTTTAATTGGCTTTACTTTCATTGTCTGCAATGAAAATCTCAACTCACAATATGATTAAATAATTCAACGACGAGCTTTGAAACCACTGTATTAACATCCGCACTGAGGTTAACCCTATATATATATATATATATATATATATGCGCACATAGTCATAGAGTCTTACAGTGTGTCGACATGTCCTTCGGCCCAACTTGCCCACACCGGCCAACATGTCCCATCCACACTAGGCCCACCTGCCTACATTTGGCCCATCTATATACCTGTTTGTTTGTTTGTTCCTGAACGACAGCCAAAATGGTGAACGACAGCGTGACAATTTTAGGCCCACCTTACTCACCGTCGTCCCTTTGGTGCTAATGGAAGAAGTGTTATATTTTTTAAGTTATTCACATTTTAAAGTATAAATCTATCTCCTAGGGAGGGAGGGAGTGAGGGAGGGGGGAGGGAGGGAAGGGGGAGGAGGGAGGATAAGGGGGGGTTGAGGGGGATGGAGTGGGGGGGAGGGGAAGGGGAGGGGAATGGGAGGGGGAGGAGGGGAGGGGGAGGGAAGGGGGAGGGGAGGAGGGAGGAAAGGGGAGGGGGGGGGGAGGAGAGAGTGCTGCACCAATGCAGGAGAGGTTTGGGCCCACTTGGTCTAGTATCTCTCTAAACCTGTCCCATCCACGTACCTGTCTAAATGTTTCGTAAAATGTTGAGACAGTCCCTGCCTCAACTACCTCCTCCGGCAGCTCGTTCCCTACGCCCACCACCCTTTGCGTGAAACAATTACCCCTCAGTTTCCTACTAAATACATATCTCCATTACGGGGAGATGGCAGGAAAATGGGGTTAGGAGGGAAAGATAGATCAGCCATGTTTGAATAGGAAGAAAAACTGCAGATGCTGGTTTAAATTGAAGGTAGACACAAAATACTGGAGTAACTCAGCGGGTCAGGCAGCATCTCTGGAGAGAAGGAATGGGTGATGTTTCGGGTGGAGAACCATCTTCAGCCTGAAGAAGGGTCTCGACCCAAAACGTCACCCAGTCCTTCTCTCCAGAGATGCTGCCTGACCTGCTGAGTTACTCCAGCATTTTGTGTCTAGCCATGATTGAATGGCGTAGTAGACTTGATGGGCCGAATGGACTAATTCTACTCCTATCATTTCTGACCTACTGATCTAAATGTTTCCCACACCCCCCCTTATACCTTAAACCTATGTTCTCTGGTTCTCAATTCCACTACTATGGGCAAGAGATTCTGTGCAACGACCCGATCTACTCCTCTCATGATTTTTTGTACACTACGTGTACCAAGTATACACTTTTGTACACTTTTTATGTGTCTTGAACAGCAACACGGAGATTGTGGGGAGACAATGAACTGCAGATGCTGGTTTATTTAAAAAAAGTCACAAAGTGTTGGAGTAACTCAACAGGCCAGGCAACATTTCTGGAGAACATGGATAGGTGACCTTTCAGATCGGGGGGGCCTTTAGACTAGTGGGGTCTGGATCGTGGGGTTGAAACTCCACTGTGTGGAGTTGTATGACGGAACTGTAGATTTTAGACTTTGGACTTTAGAGATAGGGCGCAGAAGCAGGCCCTTCGGCCCACCGAGTCCACGCCGACCAGCGATCCCCTTACACTAAGCACGATCCTACACACTTGGGACGATTTACAATATTTACCTAAGGCAATTAACCTACAAACCAGTGTGTCTTTGGAGTGTAGGAGGAAACCGGAGCACCCGGAGAAAACCCACGCGGTCACGGGGAGAACGTACAAACCCTGCACAGGCAACAGGCATAGTCAGGATGGAACTTAGAAGACTGGAATTTAGAAGACTGAGGGGGGATCTTATAGAAACATATAAAATTCTTAAGGGGTTGGACAGGCTAGATGCGGGAAGATTGTTCCCGATGTTGGGGAAGTCCAGAACCAGGGGTCACAGCTTAAGGATAAGGGGGAAGCCTTTTAGGACCGAGATGAGAAAACATTTCTTCACACAGAGAGTGGTGAGTCTGTGGAATTCTCTGACACAGAAGGTAGTTGAGGCCAGTTCATTGGCTATATTTAAGAGGGAGTTAGATGTGGCCCTTGTGGCTAAAGGGATCAGGGGGTACGGAGAGAAGGCAGGTACGGGATACTGAGCTGGATGATCAGCCATGATCATATTGAATGGCGGTGCAGGCTCGAAGGGCCGAATGGCCTACTCCTGCACCTATTTTCTATGTTTCTATGGAACACGGGTCTCTGGCGCTGTAAGGCGGCAAATTCTACTGCCGCGCCGGCGTGCCGCCCCACCGTGCCGCGCCATTATTTTGCGTGCCTCTTCCTCTGCTCTCCCTGGCTTTGACAGCTGTAGATTGCCACCTCCGGTTCTCCGCCTCCTCTGCCGTCGAGGGGGTGAAGATTTACCGCTGAGAGGTTTGACATACGTTGAAGCGTGGAGCATTTGTTGACGCCGATCATGATGCAGAGCGATGAGTGTGTGTCAGCAACGGATCGACAGATGAGAGTGTGAGGAAGAAAAGAAATACATGCTCTTGGAACCCAGGCTGTCAACATTAGATGTCCACACATTCACTTTACACAAGCACACCTCGGTGTTTTTATGTGTATGTATGTGTATATATATATATATATATATATACACACACACACACAAACACCATGCACACGCACACACGCACAAACACACCGCACACACACATGCACACGCACACACTCACACATGCATGCGCACACATATATATACACATGCACACATGCACAAACACACATGCACACATGTATATATACACACACACGCACACACACACACACACACACACACATATATATATATACACACTCACATGCACACACACATGCACACATACACACACGATCGCACGCATACCCATACACACCACACATGTACACACATCTATATATATACACACACACACATACACACACACACACCACGCACACACACACACATATATATATGTGTGTGTGTGTGTATATATATATATATATATATATATATATGTGTGTGTGTGTGTGTGTGTGTGTGTGTATACATATACATGCACATACAGACACACACGTATATACTCACACATAAACGCACACACAGAGACACACTTATATACACACACACATATACTGTATATATACACACTGAACGTATTTATTTGCACCTGGTGCGTATGTGTGGGCGGGTAGGTGTATGTGTGTGCGTGTCCGTGTGTGTACGGTGTGTGTTTGTGTTGCATATAGTGTGTGCGTGCGCAGGTATTTCGGGCTTGGTGCGTGCATCACAGCTACTATGTTTACACATTCAGCTTGTGCGAATGTCACTGTTCTACCTGGGACACATGACCATAAAACACTCTTGACTCTTGACTCTTGATCCTCTTGGTCCATCGCTCTTACTTTCGAGCAAATGCACTCAGAAGCAGGCACTCATCTGTCCACACACCCAGACGGGGGGGGGGCACAGATCGACATAATGACATACCACTGCCGCACACTCCCTGACACCTTCACAGACAGACAGCATCTCACGCACTGCCTCATCTATCATTCACTCAACATACACAAAGGCTCTGAACGTCGTCTCATTGTCTTATGTTCACTCCCAATCACGCATATCTATCCTTAAACCCGACTTTGAAGGGATTCACGGCTATTAAGGCACATGATTAAATTAAATAACATTCAATAAATATAAAATACGTGGTCTATGAAAAAATGTAATCTATGTGCCTATAAAAAACATACATATTTCGTAGTTGTTAATCACAGCCTTTCACACATATTATATTGTCGCATCACCTGAAGGTAGATATTTAAAGATATATTTCAAGGTAGAACTAAATAAATTATTTTCTTTTCAAACCCAGCCCCGGAAAATCTTTTGTTAGCCTGAATGGGGGGTATGGGGAGAAGGCAGGAACGGGGTACTGATTGAGAATGATCAGCCATGATCACATTGAATGGCGGTGCTGGCTCGAAGGGCCGAATGGCCTCCTCCTGCACCTATCGTCTATTGTCTATTGAATGGTTTTAAGCACTCAGGGAGGGTAGGGAGGGAGTGCAGATGCTGGTTTACACCGAAGATAAGAGAGAGAAAGCAGGAGTAACTCAGCGGGTCAGGCAGACTCTCATTTTAAGCAGTGCCATTTTAAGAGAGATCTATCAGCAAGTGGTGTTGAATATCAATGATATGATACAGGCTCTTCAAAACGTGGACAATGCAAATCGCAGGTGGATGACAAGGCTCCCAGTGCTGAACATTACTCCTTGCTGCTTTTAAAATATGTGCTCTACTTTAGTTCCTGCAGAAAAAAAAGGGGATCTTTAATGAACTGACTGAGCCGGCATCTAGTCATTTGGCACCGATTTAGATTCAACGTGGAATTTAACAGAAGCAGCATTAAAACGGAACTGTGGAGCCATTACAGAAAAAAAATGTCAAGAACTGTGTGCAGTTCCTCCAAATTTGAGGAAGGATATTCTTGCTATTGAGGGCGTGCAGCGTAGGTTTACTAGGTTAATTCCCGGAATGGCGGGACTGTCATATGTTGAAAGACTGGAGCGACTAGGCTTGTATACGCTGGAATTTAGAAGGATGAGAGGGGATCTTATCGAAACGTATAAGATTATTAAGGGGTTGGACACGTTAGAGGCAGGAAACATGTTCCCAATGTTGGGGGAATCCAGAACAAGGGGCCACAGTTTAAGAATAAGGGGTAGGCCATTTAGAACTGAGATGAGGAAAAACTTTTTCAGTCAGAGAGTTGTGAATCTGTGGAATTCTCTGCCTCAGAAGGCAGTGGAGGCCAATTCTCTGAATGCATTCAAGAGAGAGCTGGATAGAGCTCTTAAGGATAGTGGAGTCAGGGGGTATGGGGAGAAGGCAGGAACGGGGTACTGATTGAGAATGATCGGCCATGATCACATTGAATGGTGGTGCTGGCTCGAAGGGCCGCGTGGCCTCCTCCTGCACCTATTGTCTATTGTCTAAGAACCTTAAATGCCATCCTCAAATCAGTGCCCATTGAGAAGTCTGAATGGCACCTGTTTCACCTTGTGTAGGAAAAATAACTGCAGATGCCGGTACAAATCGAAGGTATCACAAAAAGCTGGGGTAACTCAGCGGGTCAGGCAGCATCTCAGGACAGAAGGAATGGGTGACGTTTCGGGTGGAGACCCTTCTTCCAGGGTCGAGACCCGTAACGTCACTCATTCCTCCTCTCCTGAGATACCCCTGTTTCACTTTAGCTCACACTCCACAGTGGTTCAACTGTTCTATATTATCCCATGCACTGAGATACTTTTTTTCGCATGCAGTTCAGTAAATTATTACTATATAATCATTAGCATAATCCCGGGCAGTAATCACAACGTGCCACCCTCTTTCAGTCTGAGGAAGGGTTCCGACCCGAAACGTCACCCGTCCTGAGTTCGTGTTCCATAAGTGATAGGAGCAGGATTAGGCCATTCGGCCCATCGAGTCTACTCCGCCATTCGATCACGGCTGATCTATCCCTCCCTCCTAACCCCATTCTCCTGCCCTTCTCCCCATAACCGCTGACACCCGCACTAATCAAGGACCCGTCTATCTCTGCCTTAAAAATAACCACTGACTTGGCCTCCACAGCCTTCTGTGGCAGTGAATTCCACAGATTCACCAACCTCTGACTAAAGAAATTCCTCATCATCTCCTTCCTAAAGGAACGTCCTTTAATTCGGAGGCTGTGGCCTCTAGTCCTAGACTCTGACACTATTTGGAAACATCCTCTCCACATCTACTCTACCCAAGCCTTTCATTATTTGGCCAGTTTCAATGAGGTCCCCCCTCATCCTTCTAAACTCCAGCGAGTACAGGCCCAGTGCCGTCAAATGCTCACCATACGTCCTTTAATTCTGAGAGTATGACCTCCCAACTGGTGGAAACATCCTCTCCTCATCAAACTCTATCCAGGCCGGTTACTCCAGCCAGAGCTTTGTGTCTCAGCTTCAGATTTCGCATTTGTTTCCTGAGGTGCAAAACAGGCGGCCAGCAGTTTCTGGGATGTGACTGGAATCTGATGGGATGCCTGGGAAAAAAAAATCAATGGAATCAATTGCGATGCTAGGGGCGGAAAGGCACAGGGCCCAGTGGAGGCCTGACCTTGCGCAGGGCCTTGAACATAAGCCGCGATAAGCCCTCAGGGCAACTGGCGTGATATCTCCCGAGCTGCCGCTCGAGCACAGGCCCGGATCACGTTCACGCTGATTATTAACAATAGACAATAAACAATAGGTGCAGGAGGAGGCCATTCGGCCCATCGAGCCAGCACCGCCATTCAATGTGATCATGGCTGATCATTCTCAATCAGTACCCCGTTCCTGCCTTCTCCCCATACCCCCTGACTCCGCTATCCTTAAGAGCTCTATCCAGCTCTCTCTAACGAGAGAGTGGTGCTCTTGCAGGTGGAATGTGAAGAATATCAGTGGGAATAAACCCCCCCCCCCTCTTGAGTGACAGCAGAGAATGGTGAAGTGAGCCCACACTCACATCTCAGTTCATTCTGTTGGTTCCCACGCCACTTTCGATCAACAATGTTGATGGAAGGGTCTGAGGGAGGGTCTCGACCTGAAACTTCACCCGTTCCTTCTCTCCTCAGATGCTGCCCGTCCCGCTGAGTTACTCCGGCATTTTGTGTCTACCTGTGTAAGAAAATAGCTGCAGATGCTGGTACAAATCGAAGGTATTTATTCACAAAATGCTGGAGTAACTCAGCAGGTCAGGCAGCATCTCAGGAGAGAAGGAATGGGTGACGTTTCGGGTCGAGACCCTTCTTCAGACTGAAGAGACCCTTCAGTCTGAAGAAGGGTCTCGACCCGAAACGTCACCCATTCCTTCTCTCCTGAGATGCTGCCTGACCTGCTGAGTTACACCAGCATTTTGTGAAATGATTCATATTTACTGATCATTCAAATATTTGTTGATTTGCCATAATCTGCATTTATCTCTCAATCTGCTGACATGGTTGTAAACACAAGGAACTGCAGATGCTGGTTTGCAGAAAAATGCTGGAGTAACTCAGCGAGTCAGGCAGCATCTCTGGAGAGAAGGAATGGGTGACGTTTCAACAATCAACAATCTTGAATAGTGATGCCACCGTTCATGTCTGCCACAGAAGGTAGTTGAGGCCAGTTCATTGGCTATATTTAAGAGGGAGTTAGATGTGGCCCTTGTGGCTAAAGGGATCAGGGGGTATGGAGAGAAGGCAGATACGGGATACTGAGTTGGATGATCAGCCATGATCATATGGAATGTTGGTGCAGGCTCGAAGGGCCGAATGGCCTACTCCTGCACCTATTTTTTATGTTTCTCTGTTTCTATTAATTTACCAGCACGTGATGTCCCAGGCATACGTGATTATTAGAGCCAGGATTTTGCCATAAGTGCGTTTTCATGTCTTTTTTGACGATTTCAGCAAGATGATGCCTTTTGCACGATCGAGTGCTTAAATCAGCCATTTGTTGCCGTATTAACGTAGCTTACAAGAAAATTTGCACCACCGGGGGGCGCCACCATCGGTCATTCGTTCGTGGGTAGTGGACGAAGCCCCAGTCTTTTGCGGTCAGGCTGCAAGTGGGTGTTAAGTGGCGATTGGAGAGGGGTGGGTGGGGAAGGGTTCACTCTTAGATTTTAGATTTAGAGATGCAGCGCAGAAACAGGCCCTTCGGCCACCGAGTCCGCGCCGCCCAGCGATCCCCGCACACTAATATTATCCTACACCCACTAGGGACAATTTTTACATTTGCCCAGCCAATTAACCTACATACCTGTACGTCTTTGGAGTGTGGGAGGAAACCGAAGATCTCGGAGAAAACCCACGCAGGTCACGGGGAGAACATACAAACTCCGTACAGACGGCGCCCGTAGTCAGGATCGAACCTGAGTCTCCGGCGCTGCATTTGCTGTAAGGCAGCAACTCTACCGCTGCACCACCGTGCCGCCCTTTTCAGACTGATGTCAGGTAGGGGAGGGGGGAGGGGCTACCAGGGTTAAGTTTCTGTTTCTCGAACCTGCAGAAGGACTCGTTCAGGTCGTTGGACAGCTGACGATTGTCCAAGGTTTTCCTCTTGTAGCTTGTAATTTCTTGCAAGCCCTTCCAAACTGAAGAAGAGTCATTAGCTGAGAACTTGCTCCTCAACTTCCCAGAGTACCTTTCCTTGGCAGCTCTGATTCCCCTTCTCAGCTTGTACTTGGCCTGCCTGTAGAAGTCTGAATCCCCGCTCCTGTAGGATCTATCCCTGCAAGCGTCAAAATGCCTAAAGTCAAGTCAACGCCATGTAAAAAACCGAACGACTTGGTGAGGGTGTACGGGAGTGATATATTCTCTACAGACAAATGTGTACTGTTTTGCAAAGCACGTGAGAAAGCGGTGAATCATGGGAAGCAATATTTCATCTCCCAGCATGTACAGACAGCTAAACACATATTTAACCCTATTTTGGTGGTGGAAATACATGCCTTTTTATACCTTTTTTTTTAGCAATAAATGCCTTTTTGGTGCCTTTTTTGTAATTTTATTATGCCTATTTGCCTGCCTATTTCAGAGATTTTTAGCGCCTAAACATCGAAACATAGAAAGTAGGTGCAGGAGTAGGCCATTCGGCCCTTCGAGCCTGCACCTCCATTCAATATGATCATGGCTGATCATCCAACTCAGTATCCTGTACCTGCCTTCTCTCCATACCCCCTGATCCCTTTAGCCACAATGGCCACATCTAACTCCCTCTTAAATATAGCCAATGAACTGGCCTCAACTACCTTCTGTGGCAGAGAATTCCACAGATTCACCACTCTCTGTGTGAAAAAAACCTTCTCATCTCGGTCCTAAAAGACTTCCCCCTTATCCTTAAACTGTGACCCCTTGTTCTGGACTTCCCCAACATCGGGAACAATCTTCCTGCATCTAGCCTGTCCAACCCCTTAAGAATTTTGTAAGTTTCTATAAGATCCCCCTCAATCTTCTAAATTCCAGCGAGTACAAGCCGAGTCTATCCAGTCTTTCTTCATATGAAAGTCCTGCCATCCCAGGAATCAATCTGGTGAACCTTCTCTGTACTCCCTCTATGGCAAGAATGTCTTTCCTCAGATTAGGAGACCAAAACTGTACGCAATACTCCAGGTGTGGTCTCACCAATGCCCTGTACAACTGCAGCAGAACCTCCCTGCTCCTACACTCAAATCCTCTCGCTATGAATGCTAACATCCTGGCTCTAGTGATTATAAATGTGTCGGGGTGTAAGGACCAAGCTGCCAGAGGAGGTCGTTGAGGCAGGGACAATCCCAACATTTAAGGAACAGTTAGACAGGTACATGGATAGGACAGGTTGGGAGGGATATGGGCCAAATGCAGGCAGGTGGGGCCAGTGTAGCTGGGACATGTTGGCCGGTGTGGGCAAGTTAGGCTGAAGGGCTTGTTTCCACTCTGTATCACTCTATGACTCTATGCTTTTACCCCAGGTAGTGCAATTGAAAGCCGGAGGACATAGGTTTAAGGTGAGAGAAATAGGATATAATAGGAACCCGAGGGGCAGCCTTTTTACACAGAGGGTTGTGGGTGTATGGAATGAGCTGCCAGAGGAGGTAGTTGAGGCAGTTACTATCACAATGGTGGTTCAGTGGTAGAATTCCGCCTTACAACTCCAGAGACTTGGTACTGTGCGGAGTTTGAACGTTCTCCCCATGACCATATCTCTGGTTTTATAGACAATAGACAATAGACAATAGGTGCAGGAGTAGGCCATTCAGCCCTTCGATCCAGCACCGCCATTCAATGCGATCATGGCTGATCACTCTCAATCAGTACCCCGTTCCTGCCTTCTCCCCTCACTCCGCTATCCTTAAGAGCTCTATCCAGCTCTCTTGAAAGCATCCAACGAACTGGCCTCCACTGCCTTCTGAGGCAGAGAATTCCACACCTTCACCACTCTCTGACTGAAAAAGTTCTTCCTCATCTCCGTTCTAAATGGCCTACCCCTTAGTCTTAAACTGTGGCCCCTTGTTCTGGACTCCCCCAACATTGGGAACATGTTTCCTGCCTCTAATGTGTCCAATCCCCTAATTATCTTATACGTTTCAATAAGATCCCCCCTCATCCTTCTAAATTCCAGTGTATACAAGCCTAATTGCTCTAGTCTTTCAACATATGACAGTCCCGCCATTCCGGGAATCAACCTAGTGAACCTATGCTGCACGCCCTCAATAGCAAGAATATCCTTCCTCAAATTTGGAGACCAAAACTGCACACAGTACTCCAGGTGCGGTCTCACCAGGGCCCGGTACAACTGTAGAAGGACCTCTTTGCTCCTATACTCAATTCCTCTTGTTACGAACGCCAACATTCCATTGGCTTTCTTCACTGCCTGCTCTACCTGCATGCTTCCTTTCAGTGACTGATGTACTAGGACACCCAGATCTCGTTGAACATCCCCTCTTCCTAACTTGACACCATTCAGATAATAATCTGCCTTTCTATTCTTACTTCCAAAGTGAATAACCTCACACTTATCTACATTAAACTGCATCTGCCATGTATCCGCCCACTCACACAACCTGTCCAAGTCACCCTGCAGCACTCTGGGTGCTCTGGTTTCCACCCACACTCCAAAGACCCACAGGTTTGTAGGTTAATTGGCTTTGGCAAAGATTGTAATATTGCCCCTGGAGTGTAGGATAGTGTTTGTGTATGGTGTTCTTGCTGGGCCGAAGAGCCTGTTTCCGTGCTGAATTTCTAAAGTCTAAAGTCTAAGGTCTTAGAATCAAGAACCTGAGGACATAAGTTTAAGCTGAGAGGGGAAAGATTTTATAGGAATCTGAGGGGCAACTATTTTTCACACAAAGTGTGGTAGGTAAATGAAATGAGCTGCCAGAGGACGTAGGCGAGGCAGGTACTGTAACAGGTACTGTATTGCGGCACGGAGGCGCAGCGGTAGAGTTGTTGCCTTACAGCGAATGCAGCGCCGGAGACTCAGGTTTGATCCTGACTACGGGCGCCGTCTGTACGGAGTTTGTATGTTCTCCCCGTGACCTGCGTGGGTTTTCTCCGAGATCTTCGGTTTCCTCCCACACTCCAGTGACGTACAGGTATGTAGGTTAATTGGCTGGGCAAATGTAAAAACAAATGTCCCTAGTGTGTGCAGGGTAGTGTTAATGTGCGGGGATCGCTGGGCGGCGCGGACCGATCGCTGTGGGCCGAAGGGCCTGTTTCCGCGCTGTATCTCTAAAAATCTTTTTTTTTAAACCAGCGTGCACACATGCACACAGTTATTTGAAATTAGAGAAATCATGATTCCTACCTGGGTTTTGTGAGCTGCCCAAGCGAAATATGAGGTGCTGTTCCTCCAATTTGATGCTGGGCCTCACTCTGACAGTGGAGGAGGCCCAGGACAGAAAGGTCAGTGTGGGAATGGGAGGGGGGGAGGTCAAAGTGTTCGGCAACCGGGAGATCGGGTGGGCCAAGGCGGACGAGAATGTGTTTGAGTGTGGAGGGGGATCTTCACATCCGCTCTCCTGATTAATGGTCGCTGTGAACCCCTCAGTGGTATTTGCCTGAAAAGGAGAAACTAATCAGTGTGGCACTACTTGTTTTCTGCAGCTTGGAAAAAAAGTGTTTATTTGCACTATTTGGAAAGAGGACAGGGAGACTCATTTTCAGTGATCGGCAGATGGAAAGTGTTGTAATTGGGAATCTTGCTGTGAAAATGTGGAGTGCCCATGACCAATTCAACCCTCCTTATAACCCGCACGGCGTCCTCACCTCCCTTCTGTGCATGTTGCAACCTTCCTGACTTGGACAGGTTGAGTGAGTGGGCAGATGCGTGGCAGATGCAGTATAATGTAGATCAATGTGAGGGTATCCACTTTGGCGGCAAAAACAAGGAGGCAGATTATTAACCCAATGGCATCAGATTAGGTAAAAGGGAAGTGCAACGAGACTTGGGTGTCCTTGTACACCAGTCACTGAAAGTAAACGTGCAGGTACAGCAGGCAGGGAAGACAGATAATGGCATGTTGGCCTTCATAACGAGAGGATCTGAGTACAGGAGTAGAGTGGTCCTTCTGCGGTTGTATAGGGCCCTGGTGAGACCACGTCTGGAGTACTGTGTGGAGATTTGGTCTCCAAATTTGAGGAAGGATATTCTTGCTATTGAGGGCGGGCAGCGTAGGTTTACTAGGTTAATTCCCAGAATGGCGGGACTGTCATGTTGAAAGACTGGAGCGACTAGGCTTGTATACACTGGAATTTAGAAGGATGAGAGGAGATCTTATCGAAACGTATAAGATTATTAAGGGGTTGGACACGTTAGAGGCAGGAAACATGTTCCCAATGTTGGGGGAGTCCAGAACAAGGGGCCACAGTTTAAGAATAAGGGGTAGGCCATTTAGAACTCAGATGAGGAAAAACTTTTTCAGTCAGAGAGTTGTGAATCTGTGGAATCCTCTGCCTCAGAAGGCAGTGGAGGCCAATTCTCTGAATGCATTCAAGAGAGAGCTAGATAGAGCTCTTAAGGATAGCGGAGTCAGGGGGTATGGGGAGAAGGCAGGAACGGGGTACTGATTGAGAATGATCAGCCATGATCACATTGAATTGCGGTGCTGGCTCGAAGGGCCGAATGGCCTCCTCCTGCACCTATTGTCTATTCTATTGTCTATTCATAACGAGAGGATTTGAGTGCAGGAGTAAAGAGGTCCTTCTGCAGTTGTATAGGGCCCTGGTGAGACCACGTCTGGAGTATTGTGTTGACTTTTGGTCTCCTAATTTGGGGAAGGACGTCGTTGCTATTGAGGTGGTGCAGCGTAGGTTCACGAGGTTAATCCCACGAGATGGCGGGACTGTCATATGAGGAAAGATTGGAAAGACTGGGCTTGTATTCACTGGAATTTAGAAGGATGAGAGGGGATCTTATAGAAACATATAAAATTATAAAAGGACTGGACAAGCTAGAGGCAGGAAACATGTTCCCAATGTTGGGGGAGTCCAGAACCAGGGGCCACAGACTAAGAAAAGGAACTTTTTCACCCAGAGTTGTGAATTTGTGGAATTCTCTGCCACAGAAGGGAGTGGAGGCCAATTCACTGGATGAATTTTAAAGGGTTAGATAGAGCTCTAGGGGCTAGTGGAATCAAGGGATATGAGGAGAAGGCAGGCACAGGTTACTGATTGTAAATGATCAGCCATGATCACAATGAATGGCGGTGCCTTGTTCCAAAGACCAAATAGCCTCCTCCTGCACCTATTTTCTAAGTTTCTATGTTTCAATATCGGTTCTGCTATCAGTTACTGCAACTCACTTTGTCGATCGAACTGGGGCACTAAAATGCTGAAAACTATATTCAGCACTCGACATCTTCCCCTTTGCTCTATCTATTGGACTTGAGTTTGATTTGACTGTATGTACGATACGTGCAATACGATACGATAGAACTTTGTTCATCCCCGGAGGTAAATTGGCCTGCCAAAAGTCACAACACACAACAAGGTATATGAAAACCTGAAATTAAAATTAAATTAAAAGTGAAAACAAAAGAAAAAGACAAGCGACTGTTGGCTGGCTGCCGTGTGCACAGCGCCTTCGCCGGAACAAACGGACAAACGCAGGTTTATCCCCTGGGCAGTGGATTCTAAAACTAGAGTGCCCCCCCCCCCCTCCCCTACACCAAGTCCCCCTTTGTTCTCCCACCATCCCTCATAGTGGCCACCCCACGCCGGGTCCCCATTGATCTTCACGTGGGTCCTCATTGTCCTCCCCTCCTCCTCATTCACGCTCATCGACCGCTGGTCGCGGGTCGATCGCGAAGCCCCACTGCCAACGAGGCTCCCATTGCCACCGAGGCTCATGCTCCTGCCGAGGCTCCCATCGTTGCCGTCGATGAGGCTCCTTCGGCCTAGACAGGCCTTGCCGCCCAGCTACTCCCCTGGAGGGCCTGCGGCGCGAGTCGGGCCTACCACGACACGCCCGGTCGGCGGCGCGGTTGTTCGGCGGGTGGATCGTGCCCCCGCGGCTCGCCCGGATGTCGACTTTCGACTTTAGAGATACAGAGCGGAAACAGGATCATCGGCCCACCCAGTCCATGCTGACCAGTGATCACCCGCACGCTAGCACTATCAAACAGGATCATCGGCCCACCCAGTCCATGCTGACCAGTGATCACCCGCACGCTAGCACTATCAAACAGGATCATCGGCCCACCCAGTCCATGCTGACCAGTGATCACCCGCACGCTAGCACTATCAAACAGGATCATCGGCCCACCCAGTCCATGCTGACCAGTGATCACCCGCACGCTAGCACTATCAAACATACTAGGGACAATTAATAACGCACACAAAGTCAATTAAACTACAAACCTCAATGTCATCAGAGTGTGGGAGGAAACCGAAACCTACTCTCATCATCATCATCATATATATACAGCCGGAAACAGGCCTTTTCGGCCCTCCAAGTCCGTTGCGCCCAGTGATCCCCGTACATTAACACTATCCTACACCCACTAGGGACAATTTTTACATTTACCCAGCCAATTAACCTACATACCTGTACGTCTTTGGAGTGTGGGAGGAAACCGAAGATCTCGGAGTAAACCCACGCGGGTCACGGGGAGAACGTACAAACTCCTTACAGTGCAGCACCCGTAGTCAGGATCGAACCTGAGTCTCCGGCGCTGCATTCGCTGTAAAGCAGCAACTCTACCGCTGTGCTACCGTGCCGCCTGTTTTAGGAAACAAGGAACGGCAGATGCTGGTTTACGAAAAAAAAGACACAAAGTGCTGGAGTAAATCAGCAGGTCAGGCTGCATCCCAGGAGAACATGGATAGGTGAAGTTTCGCACGAGTCAACCACTGGCGCAACGGTAGAGTTGCTGCCTTACAGCGCCTACAAGTGCCAGAGACCCGGGTTCGACCATCTAACATCCAAAACATGTATCGGCATACTGAAAAAATAAGGTCATAAGGTGATAGGAGTAGAATTAGGACATTCGGCCCATCAAGTCTACGCCATTCAATCATGGCTGATCTATCCCTCCCTCCTAACCCCATTCTCCTGCCTTCTCCCCATGACCCCTGACACCCGCACTAATCAAGAATCTATCTGTCTCTGCCTTAAAATTATCAATTGACTTGGCCTCCACAGCCTTCTGTGGCAAAGAATTCCACAGGTTCACCACCCTCTGACTAAAGAAATTCCTCCTCAACTCCCTCCTAAAGGAACGTCCTTTAATTCTGAGACTGTGGCCTCTGGTCCTAGACTCTCCCACTAGTGGAAACATCCTCTCCACATCCACTCTATCTACGAAGGCAACTTCGGAGATTTCCTTATTATGACTTTAGATGACATGGGTTTAAGTGCGTTTTGTAAGTCATTTGGATTTAATTCATTTGAGAGTTAGATAGAGCTCTAGGGGCTAGTGGAATCAAGGGATATGGGGAGAAGGCTGGCACGGGTTATTGATTGTGGACGATCAGCCACGATCACATTGAATGGCGGTGTTGGCTCGAAGGGCCGAATGGCCTCCTCCTGCACCTATTTTCTATGTTTCTACGTTTCTAAGATGCAAATCGAAGCCTGCAAGACACAGGGAGGCTTTTTTTGATCTGGAGATTAGTCATGATGAGAAATTGTTCAAGGTGCTAATCAAATTACTGTCCCTTTGAACGACAATAACTGCTTTCATTTCCGATTCTAAGTCATGCGAAATTCGCAGGCAAGCCAGGGGAATAGAGGAAAAATCATATTGTTAATTGGTTGCAAAACCAAGCGAACTACACCGTAAGAGGACCCAGGTGCCAAAATCAAACAGACCATCAGATGGAGGTGAAACCATTGTGTGCGCCTTATCTGCCAGTCCTTGAAATTATTAATATTTTAATTGTCGGAGAACAAAAGAAACATTTGTTTGATCAGCAAATGAGACTACCCTAACATCAAAGTCAAACAAGATATTTAATATAAGCAAAGCCTTGTGACCACACTCCCCCTGAGTTGATGTTGGCTCTGTGCAAGATTAATTTCCCATCTAACGTATTCATCAGATTAAAATATCGGACCCAATGTTCGAAAAGATTATATAATGTGCAAGTCATAATGTTACGCAATTGGTTCTTTTGTAATTAACCTAATTCTAAATAAATCTTCCCAGCAGTTTTCTTTTAGAGATACAGCGCGGAAACAGGCCCTTCGGCCCACCGGGTCCGCGCCGCCCAGCGATCCCCGCGCATTAACACTATCCTACACACACTAGGGACAATTTTTACATTTACCCTGAATGAAACAGGGTGACTGGTACAAAATGCTGAACAAGGTGGCGCAGCGGTAGAGTTGCTGCCTCACAGCGCCAGAGACCCGGGTTCGATCCCGACTACGGGTGCTGTCTGTACGGAGTTTGTACGTTCTCCCCGCGACCTGCGTGGGTTTTCTCCGGGAAGCTCCAATTTCCTCCCACCTTCCAAAGACTTACAGGTTTGTAGGTTAACTGGCTAGGTATAAGTGTAAAATGTCCCTAGTGTGTGTGTAGGACATAGAAACATAGAAAGTAGGTGCAGGTGTAGGCCATTCGGCCCTTCGAGCCTGCACCGCCATTCAATATGATCATTGCTAATCATCCAACTCGGTATCCTGTACCTGCCTTCTCTCCATACCCCCTGATCCCTTTAGCCACAAGGGCCACATCTAACTCCCTCTTAAATATAGCCAATGAACTGGCCTCAACTACCTTCTGTGGCAGAGAATTCCACAGATTCACCACTCTCTGTGTGAAAAAAAACTTTCTCATCTCGGTCCTAAAAGACTTCCCTCTTATCCTTAATCTGTGACCCCTTGTTCTGGACTTCCCCAACATCGGGAACAATTTTCCTGCATCTAGCCTGTCCAACCCCTTAAGAATTTTGTAAGTTTCTATAAGATCCCCCCTCAGTCTTCTAAATTCCAGCGAGTACAAGCCGAGTCTATCCAGTCTTTCTTCATATGAAAGTCCTGCCATCCCAGGAATCAATCTGGTGAACCTTCTCTGTACTCCCTCTATGGAAGTATCTCAGACCAGAGGGCACAGACTCAGAATAAAAGGACGCACCTTTAGAATGGAGATGAGGAGGGATTTCTTGCCAGAGGGTGGTGAATCTGTTGAATTCATTGCTGCAGACGGCTGTGGAGGCCGTCAGTGGGTATTTTTAAAGCGGGGATTGACGGGTGGCGTTAAAGGTTACAGTGGGTAGGCAGGAGAATGGGGTTGAGAGAGATGAACTGATCAGCCATGCTTGACATATGATGAAAGAATGGGTTGATTGGGCTCGTATTCACTGGAATTTAGAAGGATGGGACGAGATCTTATAGGAATTCTTAAAAGATTGGACAAGCTAAATGCAGGAAAACTATTCCCGATGTTGGGGGAGTCCAGAACCAGGGGTCACAGTTTAAGAATAAGGGGTAGGCCATTTAGGACTGAGATGAGGAAAACGTTTTTCACCCAGAGAGTTATGGATCTGTGGAATTCTCTGCCACATAAGGCAGTGGAGGCCAATTCACTGGATGTTTTCAAGAGAGAGTCAGATTTAGATTTTTTAGATTTAGAGATACAGCGTAGAAACAGGCCCTTCGGCCCACTGGGTCCGTGCTGCCCAGCGCCCTCCACACTAACACTATCCTACACCCACTAGGGTCATTTAAAAAAATGTTTACATTTGCCCAGCCAATTAACCGACATACCTGTACGTCTTTGGAGTGTGGGAGGAAACCGAAGATCTCGGAGAAAACCCACGCAGGTCACGGGGAGAACGTACAAACTCCGTACAGTACAGCGCCCGTAGTCAGGATCGAACCTGAGTCTCCGGCGCTGCATTCGCTGTAAGGCAGCAACTCTACCGCTGCACCACCGTGCCGCCATGGAAACCGTGCAGTGTGGAAACAGGCCCTTCGGCCCATCGAGTCCGCGCCGACCAGCAATCACCCTCCCCCCCCCTTATTCTTAAACTGTGGCCCCTGGTTCTGGACTCCCCCAACATTGGGAACATGTTTCCTGCCTCTAACGTGTCCAACCCCTTAATAATCTTATCTGTTTCGATAAGATCTCCTTTCATCCTTCTAAGTTCCAGTGTATACAAGCCTAGTCGCTCCAGTCTATCAACATATGTTCATGGTTCACAAGTGTTAGGAGCAGAATTACGTTATTCGGCCCATCGTAGGGCGGCACGGTGGCGCAGCGGTAGAGTTGCTGCCTTACAACGAATGCAGCGCCGGAGACCCGGGTTCGATCCTGACTACGGGGTGCTGTCCGTACGGAGTTTGCACGTTCTCCCCGTGACCTGCGTGGGTTTTCTCCGAGATCTTCAGTTTCCTCCCACACTCCAAAGACGTACAGATTTGTAGGTTAATTGGCTTGGTGTAAATGTAAACTGTCCCTAGTGTGTGTAGGGTGGTGTTAATGTGCAGGGATCGCTGGTCGGCACGGACTCGGTGGGCCGAAGGGCCTGTTTCCGCGCTGTATCTCTAAACTAAACATATCTCTAAACTAAACTAAAGTCTACTCCGCCATTCAATCATAACTGATCTATCTTTCCCTCTCAACCCCATTCTCCTGCCTTCTCCCCATAACCCCTGACACCTGTACTAATAAAGAACCTATCTATCTCTGCCTTTAAAATATCCATTGACTTGGCCTCCACAACCGTCTGTGTCTCTCTCACCAATGGAAACATCCCCTCCACATCCACTCGATCCAGGCCTTTCATTACTCTGGAAATTTCAATGAGGTCCCCCCTCGTTCTTCTAAACTCCAGTGAGTACAGGCCCAGTGCACACTAGGGACAAATTACAGAACCCAATGAACCTGCACGTCTTTGGAGTGTGGGAGGCAACCGGAGCACCTGGAGAAAACCCACGCAGGTCCCGATGAGAAGGAACAAACACTCCGAATGTATTATGGCGAGTCTGGAGGCTCGTTCTTTGTTGAAGAAGTTTATTGCGACAGCAATATTCAATCACAAAGTTTACTTAACAGACATTAATTCTAACTGTTCACTTCGAAGAAGTCTCCCAACTGCCCCTTTTGGGCGCCAAAACCGCACGTGATGACGCTATCCAATCAGCGGTCTCACTCCCTGGACCAATCCCTACGGTCGCACCCACACGTGACCTTGCTGGCCAATCTGAGGGTTCGACACCCAGGACCACTCTCTATGGTCGCTACATAACCCCCCCCAGAACCCGAGGTACGGAACCTAGCAGGGAGCCGGATTTCGCGACCAGAACGAGTAAGGAGAGGGGCAGCCGGAACCACAGGAGCGGGGGGTCCTGGACCGGGTGGAACTGCAGGAGCGGGGGGTCCTGGACCGGGTGGAACTGCAGGAGGACGTCCTCGCCGAGGTGGTTGGCCGACCAGGACAGGGCTGTCCGGATCCAAATGCGCAGGTTTAAGCCGGGACACCGAGACGAGTTCACTCCTGCCGCCCACGTCTAAGGTGAAGGTGACCGTCCCTTTACGCAAAACCCGGAACGGCCCTTCATAGACCCTCTGCAACGGGAAACAATGGGCATCTCTACACAGAAATACAAACTCACAGTCCTTCAGGGCAGGCGGTTCATGCACCATGAGACACCCGTGACGCGAAGTAGGAACCGGAGCCAGGGAACCCACACGTGCCCGGAGAGCTGCTAAAACCGATGGAACTGGAGGCAGCTGACCAGAGGACTCCGGCAGCAAATCTCCGGGTACTCGAAGTGGCGAGCCATATACTAGCTCTGCGGACAAAGCACCGAGATCCTGCTTAGGAGCGGTCCGGATGCCCAGAAGGACCCAGGGAAGTTGGTCTACCCAGTCCGGGCCCTCCAGCCTCGCACTGAGGGCCGCCTTGAGTTGTCGGTGGAACCTCTCCACAAGCCCATTAGCCTGAGGGTGGTACGCCGTGGTGTGTTGCAACCGGGAGCCGTACAGCTCTGCTAGCGTGGCCCAGAGGGTAGAGGTGAACTGTGGCCCTCTGTCGGTGGTAATAACGGACGGAACCCCGAAACGGGCCACCCAATGGAGGGCCAGGGCCCTGGCACAAGAGGCAGCGGAGGTATCTGACAATGGGAAAGCCTCCGGCCACCGGGTGAACCGATCCACCACCGTGAGCAGATGGGTGTAGCCCCGGGAGGAAGGTAAAGGTCCGACTAAATCCACATGAATGTGGAAAAAACGGACCGCTGGGACCGCAAACTCTTGTACCGGGGGCTGGACATGGCGTTGAACTTTAGCGGTCGGGCAGGGAACGCAGGAACGGGCCCAAGCGGCTACCTGCTTTCACAGGCCATGCCACACAAACCGAGCGGCTACTAAGGCAGAGGTGGAGCGGATGGACGGGTGCGCCAATATGGCGAGTCTGGAGGCTCATTCTTTGTTGAAGAAGTTTATTGCGACAGCAATATTCGATCACAAAGTTTACTTAACGAGATTACAGACAATCGAAGAAGTCTCCCAACTGGCCCTTTTGGGCGCCAAAACCGCACGTGACGACGCTGTCCAATCAGCGGTCTCACTCCCTGGACCAATCCATACGGTCGCACCCACACGTGACCTTGCTGGCCAATCTGAGGGTTCGACATCCAGGACCAATCTCTATGGTCGCTACAGTTACAGCGGAAGTGGCGGCGCCTAACGGCAGCGGCTCGCTAGCAGTCTGTTCGTCTGTTTTCCTTTTATTTTTGTTGTGTGTCGGTGTTGGGATGGTTTTTGTATTTTTTTTTGGTTGTGTATGTGTGGGAGGGGGTGGTGGTGTGGGTGGTGGTGTGGTGGTGGGGGGGTGGGGGAAACTTTTCTCTTCCTCACGGCGCGGGGTGCGGCTCGGCTGCGGGGCCTAGCATCGCCCGGTGCGGCTCGGCCGCTGGACTTTACATCGCCCGGTGCGGCTCGGCCGCGGGACTTTACATCGCCCGGTTCGGCTTGGCCGCTGGACTTAACAGTGCCCGGTGCGGCTCGGCCGCGGGACTTTACATCGCCCGGTGCGGCTTGGCCGCTGGACTTAACAGTGCCCGGTGCGGCTCGGCCGCGGGACTTTTCATTGCCCGGTGCGGCTCGGCCGCGGGACTTTACATCGCTGGTGCGGCTTGGCCGCTGGACTTAACAGTGCCCGGTGCAGCTCGGCCGCGGGACTTAACATCGCCCGGTGCGGCTCGGCCGCGGGACTTTACATCGCTGGTGCGGCTCGGCCGCGGGACTTAACATCGCCCGGTGCGGCTCGGCCACGGGACTTAGCTGCGCAAGGCTTGGTCGCGGGGCCTTCCATCGCCCGGCTCGGCCGCGAGACGTTTCAGCACCCGGTGCGACTCGGCCGCGGGGACTTCCATCCCCTTGCGGGGACTGTGCGGGTCGGTCGGGGACGAGCTGTCTGTCCGTGGGCGTGGGGAAGAGAGTGGAAGTTTTGTTGCCTCCATCACAGTGAGGGGGTGTTTGGAGTCACTGTGATGGACGTTTGTGTTGGGGTTATGTGTCTTGTGTTCTTTTTTTCTATGACTGCTATGTAGTTTCGTTCGGTACTTCGGTACCGAATGACAAATAAAGCTCTGTTATACTGTTATACTGTTATACTGTATATTCTATCAAGATTTGAAACACTTTTTTTTCAGTAAAACCACGATATTGGAATCGAAGGTTCGGTGCAGTCACTCCATGCTTTTAATTAGAAAGCTAATGTTTAATTGGGAGCAGGATTGGAGTTCTTTCAGGGCGGCGTTATGGCGCAGTGGTCGAGTTACCGCCTTACAGTTCCTTTGTGTGAAAAATCACGATCGCAAGAGCAAGGATTTTGGCCGCTGTGCCTCATGGATGCTTCATTGCAGTGAATAAAATTTGTATCATCGGCAAATTTGCTAATATTTAAATTTAGAATCGTTTCAATAGATGAATTTCACAGGTGCATCTAATCTGTAAACCACGGCGATTTTTTACAAAGATAATAATAGGGCCCATGGTGATTTGAGCTGCTGGGTGTTGCTTGGCAAGTGGATGTTATTGATTTCATTGGAATGAGAAACAAGTTGATTCTAGTAAGGGGAATATCTGTCCACTTGACAATCTCCCAGATGGGCAAGCCGAAGATGACCCTAATATCGTTACGGAAATGGGCTTGCCACATCTTGTTTACGTTTGTGAAATAGAAGGATGTTTATATTTAGCTTGGTTTAGTTTAGAGATACAGTGCGGAAACGTATAAGATTATTAAGGGGTTGGACACGTTAGAGGCAGGAAACTTGTTCCCAATGTTGGGGGAGTCCAGAACAAGGGGCCACAGTTTAAGAATAAGGGGTAGACCATTTAGAACGGAGATGAGGAAAAACTTTTTCAGTCAGAGAGTTGTGAATCTGTAGAATTCTCTGCCTCAGAAGGCAGTGGAGGCCAATTCTCTGAATGCATTCAAGAGAGAGCAGGATAGAGCTCTTAAGGATAGCGGAGTCTGGGGGTATGGGGAGAAGGCAGGAACGGGGTACTGATTGAGAATGATCAGCCATGATCACATTGAATGGCGGTGCTGGCTCGAAGGGCCGAATGGCCTCCTCCTGCACCTATTGTCTATTGTCTATTATCTATAACAGGCCCTTCGGCCCACCGGGTCCTCGCCGACCAACGATCCCCGCACATTAACACTGTCCTACACACAACAAGGACATTGTTTACATTTACCAAGCCAATTTACCGACAAACCTGTACGTCTTTGGAGTGTGGAAGGAAACGGAAGATCTCGGTGAAAGCCCACGCAGTCACAGGGAGAATGTACAAACTCCATTCAGACAGCACCAGTAGTCAGGATCGAACCTGGGTCCCTGGCCCTGCAAGCACTGTAAGGCAGCAACTCTACCGCTGCGCCACCGTGCCACCCATGAAATCATAAATGGCACAAAGGACAGAGAACAGTGCAGCAGTGAAACAGGCCCTTCAGCCCACAATTGTGAGATTAGATTATTGTCACGTGTACCGAGGTACAGTGAAAGGCTTTTGTCGTGTGCTAACCAGTCAGCGAAATACATTAAGTTTAGAAGGATGAGGGGGGATCTCATAGAAACATGCTGAAAATGAAAAGCCTAGATAGAGTGGGTGTGGAGAGGATATGGGAGAATCTAGGGCACAACCTCAGAATAAAAGGACGTTCCTTTAGAATGGAGATGAGGAGGAAGTTCTCTAAGATGAGAGTGGTGAATTTGTGGAACTCATTAGCACAGACAGATGTGGAGGTCGGCAATGGGTCTTTTCAAAGTGGAGATTTGTAAGTTCTTTAGTTTAGTTTAGTTTAGTGTATTGTCATGTGTACCGAGGTGCAGTGAAAAGCTTTTGTTGCGTGCTAACCAGTCAGCAGAAAGACAATTCATGATTACAAGCGATCCATTTACATTTAGATTTAGAGATAAAGCGCGGAAACAGGCCCTTTGGCCCACCGAGTCCGCGCCGCCCAGCGATCCCCGCACATTAACACTATCCTACACCCACTAGGGACAATTTTTTACATATTACCCAGTCAATTAACCTACATACCTGTACGTTTTTGGAGTGTGGGAGGAAACCGAAGATCTCGGAGAAAACCCACGCAGGTCACGGGGAGAACGTACAAACTCCGTACAGACGGCACCCGTAGTCAGGATCGAACCTGAGTCTCCGGCGCTGCATTCGCTGTGAGGCAGCAACTCTACCGCTGCGCCACCGTGCCGCCCACTGTGGTTCAAATTACAGTGTATAAGATACATGATAAGGGAATAACGTTTAGTGCAAGGTAAAGCCAGCAAAATCCGGTCAACGATAGTCTGAGTGACATCAAAGAGGTAGATAGTAGTTCAGTACTGCTCTCTGGTTGTGGTCGGATGATTCAGTTGCCTGATAACAGCTGGGAAGAAACTGTCCCTGAATCTGGAGGTGTGCGTTTTCACACTTCTGTACCTTTCGCCCGATGGGAGAGGGGAGAAGAGGGAGTGACCGGGGTGCGACTCGTCCTTGATTGTGCTGCTGCCCTTGCCGAGGCAGCGTGAGGTGTAAATGGAGTCAATGGAAGGGAGGTTGGTTTGCGTGATGGTCTGGGCTGCGTCCACAATTCGCTGCAATTTCTCGCGGTCTTGGATGGAGCTGTGCCCAGACCAAGCTGTGACGTGGAGCTTGTTCTTGATTAGTTGGGGCGTTGGCTACTTGAAGAAGGCAGGAGAATGGGTTGCGAGGGAAAATGGATCAGCTATGATGGCCCATGATATTGAGGGCGTGCAGCGTAGATTTACTAGGTTAATTCCCGGAAAGGCGGGACTGTCATATGTTAAAAGACTGGAGCGACTAGGCTTGTATACACTGGAATTTAGAAGGATGAGAGGAGATCTTATCGAAACGTATAAGATTATTAAGGGGTTGGATACGTTAGAGGCAGGAAACATGTTCCCAATGTTGGGGGAGTCCAGAACAAGGTGCCACAGTTTAAGAATAAGAGGTAGGCCATTTAGAACTGAGATGAGGAAAAACGTTTTCAGTCAGAGAATTGTGAATCTGTGGAATTCTCTGCCTCAGAAGGCAGTGGAGGCCAATTCTCTGAATGCATTCAAGAGAGAGCTAGATAGGGCTCTTAAGGATAGCGGAGTCAGGGGGTATGGGGAGAAGGCAGGAACAGGGTACTGATTGAGAATGATCAGCCATGATCACATTGAATGGCGGTTCTGGTTCGAAGGGCCGAATGGCCTCCTCCCGCACCTATTGTCTATTGTCTATTGTCTATTGTCTATAACACTTGACGGGCTGAATGGCCTTATTCTGTCTGAATTGAAATTTCCCTGAACTAAACTACACTAAAGTGGAAACACATTTGTGGTCAAAAGTTTAAAAACCCAATTAAGTATGGCATTTATGTCAGGACTTACACGGTGGAGACTAAACTATGAAGACCGGTGAACTTGCAGAATCTGGATTGGACAGTTGGATGACTCTTTCAATGACTAAAATTTATTTTCGTCTTATCAAATGAACACATACTATTGACATTTGCTTTGAATGCAATTTGAACCACAGTTGACAACCCACTTTCCAGCTAAACAACTCTGTAGTGAGTTTGTTCCTCTTCCAGTGAAGACCTATGACTTGGTTTTAACCTTCACAGCATTTCTACACAGACTGATAACACTCTGGTATAAAAGTGAATTTCCAGAGAACTTTCTTTTACTCTCCGTTCGTTTAATCTTGCATTTAGTTAGGATGTACTTATTGCAACACTTCAAGTTGTTTCATCTGCCTGGACTCTCGACTGGATCTTAGATCATAGAGTCATACAGTGTGAAATCAGGCCCAACTTGCCCGCACCAGCCAACATGTCCCATCTACACTAGTCCCACCTGCTTGCATTTGGCCCATAGCCCTCTAAACCTGTCCTATCCATGTACCTGTCTAATTGCTTCTTAAACGTTGCCTCAACCACATCCTCTGGCAGATCATTCCATTCACCCACCATACTTTGCCTGAAAAAGTCACCCCTCAGATTCCTATAAAATGTCTTCCCCCCCCCCCCCCACCCCCCCCCCCACCTTAAACCTATGTCCTCCGGTTCTCGATTCCCCCACTCTGGGCAAGAGGCTCTGTGTGCCTACCCGATCTATTCCTCTCTTGATTTTATCGTGAGATCCTGAAATGAATAATGTATTTTTACATTTATTCATTTTTTTATGATCAGGAATTTGGGGCCCAAGGCCTACATTTGTTGCCACAAATTGCCCTGGAGGCGGTGGTGAGGTTGACAACGTCACAGGTCAACGCAACACCTGTCCATTTGGAGGAGCTATTTGTAGGATGCGCGAATGAAATGATTGTATCCTGAGGCAAATTACAAACAAAAGCATTGTGGCCAATATCATTGAATAAGCTGAAGGCTTTTACAAAGTTTTGGTACGTTTTGTAAAGAATTAAAATGCAGCAGGACAAAAATTACCTTCACTTTTCTGCCTCTTCATCAAGGCTTTGATTCTTCAGAAGCTCATTGGTTCCGGAAGCAGAATTAGGCCATTTGGCCCATCAAGTCCGCTGCCCGTCTACTCACACACACCCCGATCCGTAACCATATCACCCCCGTCCTTTACAAACTCCACTGGCTCCCCATCCCCCAGAGAATCCAGTACAAAATCCTCCTCATAACCTACAAAGCCCTCCATAACCTGGCCCCATCCTACCTGACCGACCTCCTCCACAGGCACACTCCCACCTGTACCCTCCGCTCTGCCGCTGCCAATCTCCTATCCCCCCACATCCGGACTAAACTCAGATCCTGGGGGGACAGGGCTTTCTCCATCGCTGCTCCCACCCTATGGAACTCACTACCCCAAACCGTTAGAGACTCCCCCACACTCACCACATTCAAAACATCGCTGAAGTCTCACCTGTTCAGTACTGCCTTCAACCACTGAAGGTCACCTCACCTACTGTCTCCTTTCTCTGTTCATTTATTTATTTACTTATTTATCTATTTATTAATTTCCCTATGTTCTCAAAATCTCTGTAAAGCGTCTTTGAGTATATGAAAAGCGCTATATAAATAAAATGTATTATTATTATTATTAAGTCTACTCCGCCATTCAATCATGGCTGATCTATCTTTCCCGGGGGGGGGGGGGGGGGCGGGGGGAAACCTTTCTTTTATTAGGTCTCTTCCCCGGGGCGCAGCTCGCCCGCGGGGCCTTCCATCGCCCGGCGCGGCTCGGCTGCGGGCCTTAACATCGCCGGCACAGCTCGGCCGCGGGACGTTTCAGTGCCCAGTGCGGCTCGGCCGCTGGACTTAACATCGCCCGGTGTGGCCGCGGGACGATTCAGTGCCCGGTGCGGCTCGGCCGCGGGACGTTTCAGTGCCCGGTGCGGCTCGGCCGCGGGATGTTTCAGTGCCCGGTGCGGCTCGGCCGCGGGACGTTTCAGTGCCCGGTGCGGCTTGGCCGCTGGACTTAACATCGCCCGGTGTGGCCGCGGGACGTTTCAGTGCCCGGTGCGGCTCGGCCGCGGGACGTTTCAGTGCCCGGTGCGGCTTGGCCGCTGGACTTAACATCGTCAGCGCTGTTCGGCCGCGGGACGTTTCAGTGCCCGGTGCGGCTCGGCCGCTGGACTTAACATTGCCCGGTGCGGCCGCGGGACGTTTCGGTGCCCGGGGCGGCTCGGCCGGGGGGCCTTCCATCCCCTTGCGGGGGCTGTGCGTGTCGTTTGCCTTGGTAGGGGTCGAGCTGCCTGTCCGTGGGTGCGGGGGGAGGAGAGGGGAAGTTTTGTTGCCTCCATCACAGTGAGGGGGTGTTTGGAGTCACTGTGATGGATGTTTGTGTTGCGGTCGGGTGTCCTGTGTTCTTTTCTTTTTTGCTGTGTTTTGTGTGACTGCTGAAATTTTGCCTCTAAAATATCCGTTGACTTGGCCTCCACAGCCATCTGTGGCAACGAATTCCACAGATTCACCACCCTCTGACTAAAGAAATTCCTCCTTATCCCTTTTCTAAAGGAACGCCCTTTAATTCTGATGCTGTGACCTCTGGTCCTAGACTCTCCCACTAGTGGAAACATCCTCTCCACATCCACTCTATCCCGGCCTTTCACTATTCAGTAAATTTAAATGAGGTCCCACCTCATCCTTCTAAACTCCAGCGTGTACAGGCCCAGTCAAACGCTGATCATATGTGAACTCAATCATTCTCGTCATTCTTCTACATTCCAAAATCCGCACCCCCTGCTTTGAATGTTCTTAATATCCGTCTCACTCCCGGGTAGAGAATTCTAAAGATTCTAAAAACTCCCTCTAGTTTGAGTTTAGTTTATTGTCACGTGTACCGAGGTACAGTGAAAAGCTTTTGTTACGTGCTATCCAGTCGGCAGAAAGACGATACACGATTACAGTCGATCCATTTACAGTGTACAGATACATGGTAAAGGAATAACGTTTAGTGCAAGGTAAAGCCAACAAAGTCCGATCAAGGAGAGTCTGATGGACACCAAAGAGGTAGATAGTGGTTTAGCACTGCTCTCTGGTTGCGGTACGATGATTCAGGTTTAGGTTTATATAGGAAAATAACTGCAGATGCTGGTACAAATCGAAGGTATTTATTCACAAAATGCTGGAGTAACTCAGCAGGTCAGGCAGCATCTCGGGAGAGAAGGAATGGGTGACGTTTCGGGTCGAGACCCTTCTTCAGACTGATGTCAGGGGGCCGGGACAAAGGCAGGATATAGGTGGAGAGAGGAAGATAGAGGGAGAACTGGGAAGGGGGAGGGGAAGAGAGGGACAGAGGAACTATCTAAAGTTGGAGAAGTCAATGTTCATACCACTGGGCTGCAAGCTGCCCAAGCGAAATATGAGGTGCTGTTCCTCCAATTTCCGCTGGGCCTCACTATGGCACTGGAGGAGGCCCATGACAGAAAGGTCAGACTGGGAGTGGGAGGGGGAGTTGAAGTGCTCAGCCACCGGGAGAACAGGTTGGTTAAGGCGGACGAAGGTGTTGAGCGAAACGATCGCTGAGCCTGCGTTTGGTTTCGCCGATGTAAAGAAGTTGACATCTGGAGCAGCGGATACAATAGATGAGGTTGGAGGAGGTGCAGGTGAACCTCTGTCTCACCTTCCACCCCACCAGCCAGCGGATCCAACAAATCATCCTCCAACATTTCCGTCACCTCCAATGGGACCCCACTACTGGCCACATCTTCCCATCCCCTCCCCTTTCTGCGTTCCGCAGAGACCGTTCCCTCCGTAACTCCCTGGTCCACTCGTCCCTTCCTACCCAAACCACCCCATCCCCGGGCACTTTCCCCTGCAAACGCAGGAGATGCAACACCTGTCCCTTTACCTCCCCCCTCATCTCCATGCAAGGACCCAAACAGTCTTTCCAGGTGAGACAGAGGTTCACCTACACCTCCTCCAACCTCATCTATTGTATCCGCTGCTCTAGATGTCAACTTCTTTACATCGGCGAAACCAAACGCAGGCTCGGCGATCGTTTCGCTCAACACCTTCGCTCAGTCTGCCTTAACCAACCTGATCTCCTGGTGGCTGAGCACTTTAACTCCCCCTCCCACTCCCAGTCTGACCTTTCTGTCATGGGCCTCCTCCAGTGCCATAGTGAGGCCCACCGGAAATTGGAGGAACAGCATCTCATATCTTGCTAGGGCATTGTTAGCTGTGGGCTAGGTGAACACAAGTTGCAGACAATGAGACTCACCAGGGTGGCAATGAATCTAGTGTGGGGGGGGGGGGGGGAGGGAGGGGAAGCAACTGCCACAGGTCGGAATTCAGGATCTCACGTAGATCTCTTGAACAGTGAGGTTGCAGCACTAATGCCAGTAGTCGGCCACTCCACAAATGGCGCGCTGTTGCGAATGCCCCTTCATCAGTCGAGACCTCCACCACACAGTTCAGTTTAATTCATTGTCACGCGTACCGAGGTGCAGTGAAAAGCTTTTGTTGCGTGCTCACCAGCCAGAGTAAAGACAACACATCATTATAATCGAGCCGCTTGCTGCGTACAGATACATACAGTCATAGAGTCAGTTTCAACTATTTTAATTGGCTTTATTTTTATTGTTTACATTGAAAATGTCGGCTCACAATAAATAATTCAACGACAAGCTTTGAAACCACTGTATTAACATCCATACTGAAGTTAACCCTTTATATGTGCGCATAGAGTCATAGAGTCTTACAGTGTGGCGACAGGCCCTTCGGCCCAACTTACCCATACCGGCCAACATGTCCCAACTACCCTAGTCCCACCTGCCTGCGTTTGGCCCATATCCCTCCAAACCTGTCCTATCCATGTACCTGTCTAAATGTTTCTTAAACGTCGCGATAGTAACCTGCCTCAACTACCTCCTCCGGCAGCCCGTTCCATACACCCACCACCCTTTGTATGAAAAAATTACCCCTCAGATTTTCAGTCAGAGAGTTGTGAATCTGTGGAATTCTCTGCCTCAGAAGGCAGTGGAGGCCAATTCTCTGAATGCATTCAAGAGAGAGCTAGATAGAGCTCTTAAGGATAGCGGAGTCAGGGGGTATGGGGAGAAGGCAGGAACGGGGTACTGATTGAGAATGATCAGCCATGATCACATTGAATGGTGGTGCTGGCTCGAAGGGCCGAATGGCCTCCTCCTGCACCTATTGTCTATTAAATCCAATATAGATGGTTCAGGTAAATAAATACATTATGATCTGTTCACAAACCTGCCACATCTGAAAACTCCACAGTGTTAAAAATGTATGTAGGATTAGTCTATGCATTGTGAATGCACGTAGTTTCTTAAATGTTGGGATAGTCCCTGCCTCCTCTGGCAGCACGTTCCTTACACCCACCACCCATGACACATACATGTTCAGGGAATAACGTTTAGTGCAAGGTGCAGCCAGGAATACAGCATTATCGGTCACATTATTCATTGACATTGCAAGGCAGTAGATCTAGGAGGGAATAGTAGACCTGGGAGGGGACACGTGGGCTTGGTTGCTAATAATAATAATAATAATAATAATAATAATAATAATAATAATAATAATAATAATAATAATAATAATAATAATAATAATAATAATAACAATAACAATAACAATAACAATAACAATAACAATAACAATAACAATAACAATAATAATAATAATAATAATAATAATAACAATAACAATAACAATAATAATAATAATAATAATAATAATAATAACAATAACAATAACAATAATAATAATAATAATAATAATAATAATAATAATAATAATAATAATAATAATAATAATAATAATAATAATAATAATAATAATAATAATAATAATAATAATAATAATAATAATAATAATAATAATAATAATAATAAGCCTTTATTGTTATTGTACTTTGAGATACATAGAAACATAGAAAATAGGTGCAGGAGTAGGCCATTCGGCCCTTCGAGCCTGCACCGCCATTCAATATGATCATGGCTGATCATCCAACTCAGTATCCCGTACCTGCCTTCTCTCCATACCCCCTGATCCCTTTAGCCACAAGGGCCACATCTAACTCCCTCTTAAATATAGCCAATGAACTGGCCTCAACTACCTTCTGTGGCAGAGAATTCCACAGACTCACCACTCTGAAATGAAATTAGAAGAGCTACTCCTGATCAGTGCAACCAAAACAAGTTAAAACAAGTTAAAACCACTTCCAATACGTCATATAAATGCTTAAAGTAGTAAATTAATATATATTTATCACACCCAGGTAGAATATTGCACTTGGGAGAATATTGCACATTAAAACGTAATAAATACTTTACGTAGTAAAGTCGTTTATTACGTAGTAAAACGTAATAAACGCACATTGCCGCCCTGGTGGGTAAGGCAAAGCAGCGCCTTTACCACCTTAGACAGCTGAGGAAATTCAGTGTCTCTGAGGATCCTTCAGTGCTTCTACTCTGGGGCTGTAGTGAGCATCCTGTCCGGCAACATTACAGTCTGGTTTGGGAACAGCTCTGCCCAGGACAGGATGGCCCTGCAGAGAGTAGTGCGTTCGGCAGAATGCACCATGGGAACTACACTCATCCCCCTGCATGACCTATACATCAGTAGGTGCAGATCGAGAGCAAGCAAGATTATGAGGGACCCCTGCCACCCCAGCAACGGACTGTTCCAGCTGCTACGGTCAGGCAAACGCCTCCGCTGTCACGCTGTGAAAACGGAGAGGATGAGACGGAGTTTCTTCCCACAGGCCATCAGAACTGTCAACTTTTATAACTCCAGGGACTAAATTTTGTCTTCTCTCTATATTAACTTATTAACTTTAATTTATATGCTGTAACTGTAATTCTTTTTTTTTGCACAATCCGCAGGCATTGCCACTTTCATTTCACTGCATATCGTGTATGTGTATGTGACAAATAAACCTGACTTGACTTGACTTGAAAAGAAATTAGTGGAGTGGATGACAGCATTTCTCGTGTCGTGTGAATATTTGAGGAATTTAGAGGTCTGATGACCCAGGGAAAGAAACTGTTCTTGAGTCTGCTTGTCCGGCTTTTGATGCACCTGTACCGCCTACCAGAGGGCAGGAGGTTGAACAGGAACTGTCCAGGATGTGAGGGGTCTTTGATTATATTTCCCTGGCTCTGCAGAGGTACCAGGAGCTGGAGATGTCTTCAGCTCTCAGTGCCTCTGCCGAGCCAGGATAATATAGCGATGGGATAGTGCTAGTCGATCCACATCCTTTATCGCAGTAGGAAGAACACATTTTTAGTGGAAGGGTTAGAGTCGGTTCAAAAGCCTTGGCGCAATACGTAGTCATTCAATTACTTAGCCATTTCCAAATTTGAAAATAGGAAGTGTTGCCTGAACTTTTCAATAGATTACATCGTTAAAGAATATTGTTTACGTAAGACGCAGGGAGTTAATTGCGTGGCAGTGAAAATTTATGAATGGCATATTTGTAGTTTAGTTTAGCGATACAGCATGGAAACAGGCCCATCGATCCCCATGCACTAGCACTATCCTACAGACCAGGGACGATTTACAGTCTTTACCGAAGCCAATTAACCTACAAACCTGTAAGTCTTTGGAGCGTGGGAGGAAACCGGAGCACCCGGACAAAATCCACCGTTTAGAGTCGGTACAAAAGCCTCACGGAATACCTCGTCATTCAATTACCCAGCCATTTCCAAATTTGAAAATGGAAAGCATTGCCTGAATGCTGGGGTGGTGAACACAAGTGGTGAATCTGTGGAATTCACTGTCACAGAAGGCTGTGGAGGCCAAGTCAACGGATATTTTTAAGGCAAAAATAGATAGATTCTTGATTAGTACAGGTGTCCGGGATTATGGGGAGAAGGCCGGAGAATGGGGTTAGGAGGGCGAGATAGACCAGCCATGATTGAATGGCGGAGTAGACTTGATGGGCCGAATGGCCTAATTCTGCTCCTATCACTTATGAACATAAACGTTTTAAATAAGCAAAATTTCATAAATCTGGAAAATTAGGCAAAATGCTTTTGGAGAATTTTGGTACAATATGTTTATCTAAAGAGAGGCAAGCTGTTCATTATATTGTTAACATTGTTAAACTAAGACACAAGGAGTTCATTGCATAACAGTGAATATTCGTGATATAGTTTAGTTTAGTTTAGTTTAGAGATACAGTGCGGAACCAGGCCCTTCGGCCCACCGAGTCCGTGTGGACCAGCGATCACCCAGTACACTAGCACTACCCGACACACTTGGGACAATTTGCATATTTCCCAAGCCAACTAACCTTCAAACCTGTACATCTTTGGAGTGTGCGAGGAATTTGGAGGTCCCGGACAAACCCCACACGTTTACAGGGAGAACGTGCAAACTGCCTTATTTCCTCCAATGACTTTAGGCATTAGACTTTATTACAGATACATCGCGGAAACAGGCCCTTCGGCCCAATGGGTCTGTGCTGTGCAGCGATCACCCCGTCCACTCACACTGTCTTACACACCGGGGGCAATTTACAGAAGCTAATTAACCTACAAACTTGTGCGTCTTGTGGGAGGAAACCTGGGGCACCCGCGGAAAACCCACACTGTCGCGGGGAGAACGTACAGACTCCGTACAGACAGAGGCCATAGACAATGATCGAAGCCGGGTCTCTGAGATGGCAAGTCAACCGCTGCGCCACCGTGCCGCCCCATTGTAAAAGGGGGTATTGAGTGTAAGAGTCAGGAAGTCCTGGTGCAGCTTTGTGGGATGCTGATTTACACCGAATATGGACACAAAATAACTCAGCGGGCCAGGCAGCATCTCTCTCCATTCCTCCTATCCGGAGATGCAGCCTGTCCCGCTGAGTTGCTCCAGCATTTTGTGCCCATCTGCAGGATTTATAGGGCTTTGTTTAGATGGCGTTTACAGTACAGCGTGCAGTTCCGGCCCGGCCCCATTGCAGGAAGGATGTGGAGGCTTTGGAAAGGCCTTACCAGGAACGACGTCAGGATTAGCTGCAGGGAGACTCCGGGACAAACTTGGATGGTTTTCACCAGAACTCCAGAGGCAGCAGGGAGACCTGATAGAAGTACGTACGATTATGAGAGGGATAGTTAGGGTCGACAGGCAGACCCTCTATCCCAGGGTGGAAATGTCCAACACTGCAGGGCATAGCTATAAGGTGAAAGGGGGGACGTTTCATGGAGATTTGTCGGGGCACATTTATATAATAATAATAATAATAATGTATTTTATTTATATAGCGCTTTTCATATACTCAAAGACGCTTTACAGAGATTTAGAGAACATAGGGAAATTAATAAATAGATAAATAAGTAAATAAATAAACGAACAGAGAAAGGAGACAGAAGGTGGGGTGACCTTCAGTGGTTGAAGGCAGTACTGAACAGGTGAGACTTCAGCGATGTTTTGAATGTGGTGAGTGTGGAGGAGTCTCTAACGGTTTGGGGTAGTGAGTTCCATAGGGTGGGAGCAGCGATGGAGAAAGCCCTGTCCCCCCAGGATCTGAGTTTGGTCCGGATGTGGGGGGATAGGAGATTGGCAGCGGCAGAGCGGAGGGTGCAGGTGGGAGTGTGCCTGTGGAGGAGGTCGGTCAGGTAGGATGGGGCCAGGTTATGGAGGGCTTTGTAGGTTATGAGGAGGATTTTGTACTGGATTCTCTGGGGGATGGGGAGCCAGTGGAGTTTATAAAGGACGGGGGTGATATGGTCATGGATCGGGGTGTGGGTGAGTAGACGGGCAGCGGAGATTTGAATGTATTGAAGTTTACTGATGATTTTTGAGGGTGCGCCATAGAGGAGGCTGTTGCAGTAGTCCAGACGGGAGGTGATGAAGGCGTGGATGAGGGTTTCTGCAGCTGTGGAGGAGAGGGATGGACGGAGACGGGCAATGTTTTTGAGGTGGAAGAAGGCTGTCTTTGTGATGTGTTTGATGTGTTTGTCGAAGGAGAGGGTTTGATCAAGGATGATTCCAAGATTCCGGATGTGAGGTGAGGTGGATACTGGGAGACCATCAATGTTGAGGATGAAGTTTTGGGTGGATTTGGTGTACACAGAGAGTGGTGAGTGCCTGGAATGGGCTGTCAGGGGTGGCGGTGAAGGCAGATACGACAGTGGCATTTAAGAATATGGGTTAAGTTCATAAGTGATAGGAGCAGAATTAGGCCATTCGGCCCATCAAATCTACTCCGACATTCAATCATGGCTGATCTATCTCTCCCTCCCAAACCCCATTCTCCTGCCTTCTCCCCATAACCCCTGACACCCGTACGAATCAAGAATCAACCTATCTCTGCCTCAGAAAATCCATTGACGGCCTCCACAGCCTTCTGTGGCAAAGACTTCCACAGATTCACCACCCTGTGCGCCTCACGTCACAGCGCCCCTTTGCCATGCAAGCCCACGAGCTGCTCTGTACAACACCGGTTGACACTTCCAAGGCCACCTGGGTCAAGACGAGATGGAGACACCAGTGGAAGTCAGCGGAACCATCTAGGCTACACCGACCGCTACATCGGTGAACCCATGGATGACCCTGGCCTCGACCTGCCCTGAAACCAGTGCATAACCCTCAACCGCTTGAGGACAGGCGTCAGACGCTATGGATTAGCGATGAAGAAGTGGTGTCTCGTGGACAGTGCCTTCTGCGAGTGTGGTGACCCAACACAGACAGTGGAGCACAAGGTCGCCAGTTGCCCCAAATATCGGCCACCGAATGGTGAACGAGGTCTGATTGACCTGGACGATGACACGTTGGCCTGGCTCGCCTCAACGGAGATGCAGGTCTAAAAGACATACGACAGAGGAAGAAGGCTACCCTCTGGCTAAAGAAATTCCTCCTCATCTCCTTCCGAAAGGAATGACCTTTAATTCTGAGGCTGTGATCTCTGATCCTAAACTCTCCCACTAGTGGAAACGTCCTCTCCACATCCACTCGTTCCAGGGCTTTTACTCTTTGGTAAGTTTCCAATGAAGTCCCCCCTCATCCTTCTAGACTCCAGCGAGTACAGGCCCAGTGCCGACAAACGCTCATCACATGTTAACCCACTCATTCCTGGGATCATTCTTGTAAACCTCCTCTGGACCCTCTCCAGAGCCAGCACATCCTTCCTCAGATATGGGGCCCAGAATTGCTCACATCATGTGCAGGCAGATAAGATTTGATCTTGCCATCATGTACTGCACCGGCATTGTGGGCCGAAGTGCCTGTTCCCGTGCTGTACTGTTCTCTGTTATCAATTATCAATTGCTATAGAGGGAGTGCAGCGTAGGCTCACCAGGTTAATTCCCGGGACGGCGGGACTGACATATGATGAAAGAATGGGTCGACTGGGCTTGTATTCACTGGAATTTAGAAGGATGAGAGGGGATCTTATCTATATACTAAAACTCTCGTTTGTTATCTTGTTTGTGACTGAACTTCAGCCAAAACGGTACACGACCGCGCGACAATTTTGGGCCCACCTCACTCACCATTATCAATTTAGTGACAATGCAAGTAGTTTTATTGAAATCGGTCTCATATTTTTAAAGTTATTCACATTTTTTAAGTTTAAAAGGAGGGGAGGGGGAGGGGAGGAGGGAGGGAGGGGGGAAGGGGGGAGTGGGGAGAAGGGAGAGGGGAGGGGGGGTTGAGGAGAGAGGGGAGGGGGAGGACAGGGTGCTGCGGAAGGGGGGGAGAGGGGAGGGAGGGAAGGGGGGAGAGGGGAAGGGGAGAGGGGCGGGGAGGGGAGGAGAGGGGAGAGGGGTGGGGAGGGGGGGGAGGGGGGGGGTGCTGCACCAATGCAGGAGAGGTTTGGGCCCAACGGGTCCACTTGATCTGGTAGAAACATAGAATACATAAGGGTTTGGAATAGAATGGAATACTTTACTGTCACATGTGACTAGGCACATTGAAATTATTTGCTTGCACACCTTGCTTACAAGTAGCGGCCATCTACGGCGCCTCCTTTTGTTCTTCCCCACAACCCGTTCACAGTGGTTCCCCCACGTCGGTTCCCCATTGTCCTTTGTCGTCCCCCCCACCCTCCTCAAGGCGCCCTCCCCCCCCCACTCTGGGTCCTCCATTGTTCTTCCCCTTCCCCCCCCCCCTCCTCACGGTGGTCCTCCATGCTCTCGTCGACCGCGGACAGGCTGGATGCAGGACAAATGTTCCCGATGTTCGGGGAGTCCGGATCCAGGAGTTTAAGAATAAGGGGACGGTTGGCCATTTAGGACTGAGACGAGGAAAAGAAAAATTTGCCCAGAGAGTCACAGTTTAAGAATAAGGGGTAGGCCATTTAGGATTGGGATGAGGAAAGCTTTTTCAGTCAGAGAGTTATGAATCTGTGGAATTCTCTGCCACAGAAGGCAGTGGAGGCCAATTCATATTTTATTTATTTTTTCATATTTCATATTTGAGATACAGCGCGGAAACAGGCCTTTTCGGCCCACCAAGTCCGCACCGCCCAGCGATCCCCACACATTAACACTATCCTACACACACTAGGGACAATTTTTAAAAACATTTTACCCAGTCAATTAACCTACATACCTGTACGTCTTTGGAGTGTGGGAGGAAACCGAAAATCTCGGAGAAAACCCATGCAGGTCACGGGGAGAACGTACAAACTCCTTACAGTGCAGCACCCGTAGTCAGGATTGAACCTGAGTCTCCGGCGCTGCATTCGCTGTAAGGCAGCAACTCTACCGCTGCGCCACCGTCACTGGATGTTTTCAAGAGACTTAGGGCTAACGGAATCAAGGGATATGGGGAAAAAGCAGGAACGGGGTACTGATTCTGGATGATCAGCCATGATCATATTGAATGCCTCAAAGTGTCGAATGGTCCACTCCTGCACCTATTTTCTATGTTTATATGTTTCTATGCTTCTGTTCCATGTTCTATAAATGATAGACGGGCCTCAGAAACATAGGTATTTATTCACAAAATGCTGGAGTAACTCAGCAGGTCAGGCAGCATCTCGGGAGAGAAGGAATGGGTGGCGTCCTGAGATGCTGTCTGACCTGCTGAGTTACTCCAACATTTTGTGAATAAATATCTTCGATTTGTAACAGCATCTGCAGTTATTTTCTTATACCTCAGAAACATAGGCTGTGACCACTGACCGTTCTTGACTGTTATTTAAGAAGTCTTAAGCTCTGTTCCATCTTGGATCGCTGCTGGTTTCTTTACCTTATCTTGTGAAATGACTTGTGTGGGTGACAAATCGTCACGAGCAAGTGAACACACACAGTTCATTTGGCTTTGGCTTGTAGCCCAGCTTCTATTGGGATAATTAGTGCAATGTGTGTATGAAGTGACTGCTAGGTAATTTAGCAGAACTTCCAATGTTTCCGAACAAGACCTTAATCAGCAAAAATAGAAAATGTACACAGAAATTTAGTTCTTGCATTCACAACAAACGGGGACATGAACAGCGGTAAAAATTGAGGAAATTAAAACAAATGGCCTGTTAATGCAAACTCAAATTACAACTGCTAAACATTCACTGAATGCTTGCACCACCTCTCACATAAAAAAAACATTTGCCCCTATTAGGAATAGCAAAATGAAGCTAACTGGAATATATATTTTTTAGTTTAGAGATACAGCGCGGAAACAGGCCCTTCGGCCCACCGAGTCCGCGCCGCCCAGCGATCCCCGCACACTAACACTATTCTACACAAACTAGGGACAATTTTGCACATACGCCAAGCCAATTAAGTCAAGTCAAGTCAAGTCCATTTTATTTGTATAGCACATTTAAAAACAACCCACGTTGACCAAAGTGCTGTATATCAGTTCAGGTACTAAGAACGAACATACAATGGCACACAAACATAACAGCACATACATAAACAGTTAACATACATAACAGCTTGCAGCCCAGTGGTATGAACATCGACTTCTCCAACTTTAGATAGTTCCTCTGTCCCTCTCTTCCCCTCCTCCTTCCCAGATCTCCCTCTACCTTCCTGTCTCCACCTATATCCTTCCTTTGTCCCGCCCACCTGACATCAGTCTGAAGAAGGGTCTCGACCCGAAACGTCACCCATTCCTTCTCTCCCGAGATGCTGCCTGACCTGCTGAGTTACTCCAGCGTTTTGTGAATAAATACCTCCGATTTGTACCAGCATCTGCAGTTATTTTCTTAAACGGTTAACCTGTTCGTCTTTGGAGTGTGGGAGGAAACCGACAATCTCGGAGTAAGTCCACGCAGGCCACGGGGAGAACGTACAAACTCCGTACAGACACCACCCGTAGTAAGCAAATGGCCTGTTAATGCAGTCTCAAATTCCAACTGCTAAACATTCACTGAAAGCCTGCACCACCTCTAACATGGAAAAACACATTTGCTCTGATTATGAATAGCAAAATTAAGCCAACTGGAATATGTGATCAGAAATTAATTAGCACACGCTAAACGCACAGCTTTGTAAAACTTGTCAAGTGCAGGTCGGGGGAAATCCCAGCGCCATATGGAATGAGAATCAGGAACAGTTTTGAACCAAAGGTGACGGTGTTTATTAATATGCAGATTAGTAAAGATTTCCCCATTTGCAGTACATTGGTTCTTCTTGAGTGGTCTTGTGACAGCGTAGTGTTAGCCTGTCGTGAAATGGGCAGAGGAAGGTTGGTTGTTGACTGACAGCGGTGTGGAATGCTGCAGGTATAAAATCACCAGAGGAATACCGCGCGGCGATAGACTTGCTGCCTTACAGCACTTGCAGTGTCCGAGACCCGGGTTCAATCCCGACTACGTTTTCTGTCTGTACGGAGTTTGCACGTTCTCCCCGTGACCCGCGTGGGATTTCTCCGAGGTCTTCGGTTTCCTCCCACACTCCAAAGACGTACAGGTTTGTAGGTTAATTAGCTCGGCATAATTGTAAATTGTCCCTGGTGGGATAGTGTGGGATAGTGTTAATGTGTGGTGATTGCTGGTCAGTGCGGACTCGGTGAGCCGAAGGGCCTGTTTCTTTAAACTAAACTTAACTAAACTAAACTAAACTAAACTAAATAGATCGGGTAGACGCACAGAGTCTCTTGCCCAGAGTAGGGGAATCGAGAACCAGAGGACATAGGTTTAAGATGAGGGGAAAAGATTTAATAGGAATCTGAGGGGTAACTTTTTCACATAAAGAGTGGTGGGTGTATGGAACAAGCTGCCAGAGGAGGTAGTTGAGGCACATTTAAGAAACATTTAGACAGGTACATCAATAGGACAGGTTTAGAGGGATATTGGCCAAATGCAGTCAGGTGGGACTAGTGTAGTTGGGACATGTTGGCCAGTGTGGAGAACTTGGGCCTGTTCCGCTGATCAGCGCGGACTCGGTGGGCCGAAGGGCCTGTTTCCACGCTGTAAGACTCTATGACTCTATAAAGTAATGAGAATTTGCAAAGATTAGAAAGTGGTTAAAATGTAACTTTTGCAGATAGAAACATTAACTTATTTAGGTTAGATTAGTTTCGAGGTTCAGAGTGGAAACAGGCTCTTCGGCCTAGCGGGTCTGCGCCGACCAGCGACTCGGTCGGTGTGGACTCGGTGGGGCCGAAGGGCCTGCTTCCACTCTGTACCTCTAAACTAAACTAAAGATGCTGCCTGACCTGCTGGGTTACTCCAGCATTTTGTGTCTGTCTTCGGTGTAAAATAGCATTTGCAGTTCCTCTCCACACAAATGAATGGGAATGTTGGTTGATCCAGTTAAGAGATGACGATGACTACAGGTTTCAAAACACACACCGACAAAACAAACAGACCCTCGGACTATCCTCGATCGGTCTTTGCTGGCTTTACCTTGCATTGAACGTTACTCCTTTATCACATGTCCATGCTCGATTGTAATCATGCATTGTCTTTCCGATGACTGAATTGCAAATAACAAAAGCTTTTCACTGTACCTCAGTACACGTTACAATAAACTAAACTAAACTAAAACAAAAAGTAATTTAGAGATACAGCGCGGAAACAGGCCCTGCAGTCCACCAAGTCCGCACTATAGACAATAGACAATAGACAATAGGTGCAGGAGGAGGCCATTGGGCCCTTCGAGCCAGCACCGCCATTCAATGTGATCAAGGCTGATCATTCTCAATCAGTACCCCGTTCCTGCCTTCTCCCCATACCCCCTGACTCCGCTATCCTTAAGACCTCTATCCAGCTCTCTCTTGAATGCATTCAGAGAATTGGCCTCCACTGCCCTCTGAGGCAGAGAATTCCACAGATTCACAACTCTCTGACTGAAAAAGGTTTTTCCTCATCTCAGTTCTAAATGGCCTACCCCTTATTCTTAAACTGTGTGGCCCCTGGTTCTGGACTCCCCCAACATTTGGAACATGTTTCCTGCCTCTAACGTGTCCAACCCCTTAATAATCTTATACGTTTCGATAAGATCCCCTGTCATCCTTCTAAATTCTGGACCGACCAGCGATCCCCTGCACATTAACACTATCCTACACACACGAGGGACAATTTCACATTTATACCAGGCCAATTAGCCTAGGAACCTGTACGTCTTTGGGGTATCCAAGGAGAGCCAGCGGTTGTGAGCTAGAATTTGGTCAAGCAGCGTTTCGCACACTGAGGTAATTGTTTATCTATACCTCTTCTGTGTGTGCACTGTTGTCCCTCCATAGCTGGGCTCCCAGCTCGGATCCTAAATTACCAGCCTGCTTCGCTTCCAGCACTCTCCCACATCCCATTAAATGTCGAACAAAGGATGAAGAAAGCCCAGAGATTGTTTGCTGTGTAAACCGCCGACTTAGCACATTGCTCTGCACATGGAGAGGCAAATCTTGTCAGCTGTTGTATCCATGTCTTCAGGACCCTGCTGCTGTTGCTAAGCGAACCGCTCGATCCATTCACAGACCCAGTTCCTTCACATGGCGCTTGTTTATTGAATGCATGTTTTTTTGGAAAACTTTGAATAAAAAGGCTTTTCTTCTGAAAACAAAATAATACTGGTCATCTCAATATAATTGAGGGGGGGGGGGGGGGGGAGGGGGAGGGGTTGGAGCGGAGAAGGGTCCAGAATATAAACTATAACCCAATTTTCCATGTCTTTACTATAGACTTTAGACTTTACAGATGCAGTGTAGAAGCAGGCCCTTCAGCCCACCGAGTCCGTGCCAACCTGCGATCACCCCGCACACTAACACTATCCTCCACTCTGTGGAATTCTCTGTCAACTAAACACAGGAGCAGAATTAGACCTTTCTGTCCATCAAGTCCAGAACAAGGGGCCACAGTTTAAGAATAAGGGGTAGGCCATTTAGAACGGAGACGAGGAAAAACTTCATCGGAGATAGAAACATAGAAACATGGAAAATAGGTGCAGGAGTAGGCCATTCGGCCCTTCGAGCCTGCACCGCCATTCAATATGATCATGGCTGATCAGGTGAATCTGTGGAATTCTCTGTCTCAGAAGGCAGTGGAGGCCAATTCTCTGAATGCATTCAAGAGAGAGCTAGATAGAGCTCTTAAGGATAGCGGAGTCAGGGGGTATGGGGTGAAGGCAGGAACGGGGTACTGATTGAGAATGATCAGCCATGATCACATTGAATGGTGGTGCTGGCTCGAAGGGCCAAATGGCCTCCTCCTGCACCTATTGTCTATTGTCTATTGACATTTTTACAATTTTACCGAAGCCAATTAACCTACAAACCTGTACGTCTTTGGAGTGTGGGAGGAAACCGGAACACCCGGAGAAAACCCATGCAGGTCACGGGGGGAACGTACAAACTCCGTACAGACAGCACCCGTAGTCAGGATCGAACCTGGGTCTCTGGCGCTGTAAGGCAGAAACTCTACCACTGCACCACCGTGCTGCCCCCTTTGTTATAGGTAAGCTGCATCATCGGTGCATGCATCAAGAAACACAATGTAAATTTTGTGTTGATTTATTCAAGATTCAAGATTCAAGATTAAAGTAGCTTTATTTGTCATCCAATATTGGACGAAATTCAGTCACCCACAGTCCAACAATAAAAGCATTAAATAGGCATTAAAATTACACAACCCCAAAACCCCAAAAAACACAGTCCAACAATAAAAGCATTAAATAGGCATTAAAATTACACAACCCCAAAAACACACAAAAAAAGAAACATCCATCAAAGAAACATCCATCACAGTGAGTCTCCTCCAGTCCTCTCCTCACTGTGATGGAAGGCCACAATGTATTTCCCTTCTCCTGCTGTCTTCGTCCGCAGTCAGGTTGTTGTGGTTGCAGGCCGCGCCGGACGGTCCGCAGCGGGCCAAGCCCAAGGCGAGTCGCAGCCGCTCCCGCAGCCTCCGAAGACGGCCGGCTCCGCCGATGATAAGTCCGATCTGGGGCGGGCGAACACGTTGCCGCTGTTGCTGCACGTCGGGGCGGTCGTGGCTCCCGACACTGAAGCCCCCGCCCAGCAGAGAAATATCCCGCGGCATATCTTAGGCCGTGCCGGACGGTGAAATGTCCGTGACCCAAGCCCCGCGATCCGGGGCGGGCGAACCCGCTGCCGCTGCCGGAGCTCCCGATGTCGGCATCCACGCGGCCCGAGCCTAAGGCGAGTCGCAGCCGCTCCCGCAGCCTCCGAAGACGGCCGGCTCCGCTGATGGTAAGTCCGATCCGCGGGCTCTGCGAACCAGAGCCCTGGAGGCCGACAGCTCCAGCAGTTGGGCCGATGGTAGGCCGCAGCAGGAACGGAGACACGGCCCAGAAAACAAAGGTCGGGTCTCCGTTCGGAAGGGACACCTATTTACAATTTTACAGTTCCCCCCCTCCCCCCCACATACACACATAGTACACAAACACAAAAACACCACATCACAACTACAATTAAGACAAAAAAACAACAAAAACACAAAGACAAATGTGTAGTCATACAAATTCCATGAGAGGATGTTGCCTGGTCTCGAGATTCTGAGCTATAGGGAGAGGTTGAATAGGCTGGGACTCTATTAACATATAACAACATATAACATATAACAACTACAGCATGGAAACAGGCCTGTCCGGCCCTACCAGTCCACGCCGACCATTCTCCCTGACCTAGTCTCATCTACCTGCACTCAGACCATAACCCTCCAATCCCCTCCTATCCATATACCTATCCAATATACTCTTAAATAATAAAATCGAGCCAGCCTCCACCACTTCCACCGGAAGTCCATTCCATACAGCCACAACCCTCTGAGTAAAGAAATTCCCCCTCATGTTACCCCTAAACCTTTGTCCCTCAATTCTGAAGCTATGTCCCCTTGTTGGAATCTTCCCCACTCTCAAAGGGAAAAGCCTACCCACGTCAACTCTGTCCGTCCCTCTCAAAATTTTAAAAACCTCTATCAAGTCCCCCCTCAACCTTCTACGCTCCAAAGAATAAAGACCCAACCTGTTCAACCTCTCTCTGTAGCCTAAGTGCTGAAACCCAGGCAACATTCTAGTAAATCTCCTCTGTACCCTCTCCATTTTGTCGACATCCTTCCTATAATTTGGCGACCAGAACTGCACACCATACTCCAGATTCAGCCTCACCAATGCCCTGTACAATTTCAACATTACATCCCAACTTCTATACTCGATGCTCTGATTTATAAAGGCAAGCATACCAAACGCCTTCTTCACCACCCTATCCACATGAGATTCCACCTTCAGGGAACAATGCACAGTTATTCCCAGATCCCTCTGTTCCACTGCATTCCTCAATTCCCTACCATTTACCCTGTACGTCCTATTTTGATTTGTCCTACCAAAATGCAGCACCTCACACTTATCAGCATTAAACTCCATCTGCCATCTTTCAGCCCACCCTTCCAAAAGGCCCAAGTCTCTCTGTAGACTTTGAAAATCTACCTCACTATCAACTACTCCACCTATCTTAGTATCATCTGCATATTTACTAATCCAATTTGCCACACCATCATCCAGATCATTAATGTAAATGACAAACAACAGTGGACCCAACACAGATCCTTGGGGCACTCCACTAGACACTGGCCTCCAACCTGACATACAATTGTCAACCGTTACCCATTCAGCCATTGTTGAATCCATCTTGCAACCTCACTATTCCTTGGAGGGCAGGAAGATGAGGGGTGTTTTTATAGAAGTGTATAAAATCATTAGAGGAATAGATCGCGTAGATACACAGTTTCTTGCCTAGAGTAGGGGAACCGAGGACCAGAGGAATATAAGAAAATAACTGCAGATGCTGGTACAAATCGAAGGTATTTATTCACAAAATGCTGGAGTAACTCAGCAGGTCAGGCAGCATCTCAGGAGAGAAGGAATGGGTGACGTTTCGGGTCGAGACCCTTCTTCAGACCAGAGGACCAGAGGACATAGGTTTAAGGTGAAAGGGAAAAGATTTCATAGGAATCTGAGGGGTAACTTTTTCACACAAAGGGTGGTGGGTGTAATGAACGAGCTGCCGGAGGAGATAGTTGAGGCTGGGACTATCACAACGGTCAAGAAACAGTTAGACAGGTACATGGAAAGGACAAGTTTGGAGGGATATGGACCAAATGCGGGCAGGTGGGACTAGTGTAGCTGGGACGTTGGTCAGCATGGGCAAGTTGGGCCGAAGGGCCTGTTTCCTCGCTGATCACTCTCTGACTCCATGACAGCAAATTTTATTCCCTATCTCAAATGTTTTGTGAATTCAGATGGATGAATTTCCATCAGCTAATTGGCTAAATGCAATGGCCATGGAATGGATAGTATCCTGATCATCATATTTCATTGAAGTTGCACAGTCTTTCCGCTGACTGAATAGCACGGAACAAAAGGTTTATCACTGTACCATGGTGCACGCGACAATCAACTAAACTAATCTAAACTGATCCAACAAAAAACTAAACCAAGTGATGAACTTTGTGCAATAAAACAAAATGGTGGACGTGTTTATTCAGGAGTCCAGTGTTCAAATAACAAGTTCACATGTTCACAAGTTTACAAGTTATAGGAGTAGAATTATGCCATTCGGCCCATCGAGTCCACTCCGCCATTCAATCATGGCTGATCTCTGCCTCCTAATCCCATTTTCCTGCCTTCTCCCCATTACCCCTGACACCCGTTCCAATCAAGAATTTGTCTATCTCTGCCTTAAAAATTTTGATTGGTAGATGGTTAGACAAAGGCCAGAGACGAATTGGAGACCCCTAGACTATACTTGATCAGAATTTGCTGGACTTTGTCCTTCACTGAACGATACGCACGTTATCCCCTTTCTCATGTACCTGTACATTGCGGATGGCTCGATTGTAATCGGGTGTTGTCATTCTGCTGACCGATGAGCATACAACAAAAGCCTTTCTGTGTATCTTGGTGCACGTGACAATCAACTAAACTCACCCCACAGACAGAAGGCATGAGAAAGGGATACCATGGATAGGACAGGTTTGGGGGGATATGGGCCAGACCTGGGCAGGTGGGGCTAGTGTAGCTGGAACATGTTGGCCGGCGTGGGCAAGTTGGGCCGAAGGGCCTGTTTCCGTGCTGTAGGACTCAATGATTCTATGACTCTATGACCATCTCTGCCGTGGTGTTGATGGTCAATATTCTTTATTTTGTATGCAGCGTCCTGAGTCTGGGCTTGTATTCACTGGAGTTTAGAATGATGAAAGGGGATCCTTTCGGGAAGTATAAAATTATGAAGGGACTGGACAAGCTTGATGTAGGAAGAATGTTCCCAATGTTGGGGGAGTCCAAAACCAGGGGCCACAGTCTAAGAATAAAGGGGAGGCCATTGAAAACTGAGGTGAGAAAAAAACAAAACTTTTCACCCAGAGAGTTGTGAATTTGTGGAATTCTCTGCCACAGAAGGCAGTGGAGGCCAATTCACTGGATGAATTTAAAAGAGAGTTAGATAGAGCTCTAGGGGCTAGCGGAGTCAAGGGATATGGGGAGAAGGCAGGCGCGGGTTACAGATTGTGGACGGTCAGCCATGATCACAATGAATGGCGGTGCTGGCTCGAAGGGGCGAATGGCCTCCTCCTGCACCTATTTTCTATGTTTCCACGTTTCTACGAGTCACATTAAATCTACTAACTCAGTCTCTAATGTGTGGCAACTCAATTATAGAAATAAAACAATGATGAAACATTAATAATGGTAATGGTCAGGTGGGAACCGAAGCTCTAAGACGTTGCTAACCGTTGCTATGGCGATACCAGTAGCCAGGAAACCATTGCTCTGTCTCGTACACCGGGCGCTAATGCTTTGACAGTTTTGGAACCCAGGGCTGTGAGGTATTTTTTGCTCAAACACAAAGGTTCTTTTCTCAACCGGGATCGGCACGGTGGCGCAGCGGTAGAGTTGCTGCCTTACAGCGCCACAGGCCCGGGTTCCATCCTGACCATGGGTGCTGTCTGCACAGAGTTTGTACGTGACCTGCGTGGGTTTTCTCCGAGATCTTTCATTTTCCTCCCGCACTCCAAAGACGTGTAGGTTTGTGGGTTAATTGGCTTGGTGTAAAATATAAACTGTGGGTTAATTGGCTTGGTATAAAATATAAACTTTAGTTAGCGTATGGCGCGATCGCTGGTCGGCATGGACTCTGTGGGCCAAAGGGCCTGTCTCCGTTCTGTGTCTCTAAAATAAACGAAATAAACTGAAGACTAAACAGTGAGAGTCAGAAACCTCACTCATTCGAGGGAGATTACACTGAAAAGCCTTGAGGAACCGTTGAGTTAATGAAAGCTGGTAAATGGTTCGAAGCTCCTTGCAGTGTAGAAATAACAATTTACTGCAGGGGCAGGTTGGGTTAAAGATTATAAGATCAAAAGAGATAGGTGCAGAATTAGGCCATTCGGCCCATCATGTACTTTGCTCTGTTCATCATTCCCTCGATCCTGACTAGTCTCCCAGTTCCTGCCGCTGATAAACATCCCCACAGCATGATGCTGCCACCACCATGCTTCACCGTAGTTATGGTATTGGTCAGGTGATGAGTGGTGCCGCTTGGCATTCAGGCCAAAGAGTTCAATCTTGGTTTCATCAGACCAGAGAATCTTGTTTCTCATGGTCTGACAGTCCTTTAGGTGCCTTTTGGCAAACTCCAAGCGGGCTGTCATGTGCCTTTTACTGAGGAGTGGCCTCCGTCTGGCCACTCTACCATAAAGGCCTGACTGGTGGAGTGCTGCAGATACAGTTGTCCTTCTGGAAAGTTCTTCAATCCTCACAGAGGAACTCTGGAGCTCAGTCAGAGTGACCATCGGGTTCATGGCCACCTCCCTGACCAAGGCCTTTCTCCACCGATTGCTCAGTTTGGCCGGGCGGCCAGCTCTATGAAGAGTCCTGTTGGTTCCAAAGTTCTTCCATTGAAGAATGACGGAGGCCACTGTGCTCTTCAGGACCTGCAAAGCTGCAGAAATTGTTTTATACCCGTCCCCAGATCTGTGTCTCGACACAATCCTGCCTCGGAGGTCTACGGACAATTCCTTCGTCTTCATGGCTTGGTGTTTGCTCTGACATGCACGGTCAACTGTGGGACCTTATAAAGACAGGTGTGTGCCTTTCCAAATCATGCCCAATTAATTTAATTTAATGACTGGTGGACTCCAGTCAAGTTGTAGAAACATCTCAAGGATAATCAATGGAAACAGGATGAACATAAGCTCAATTTTGAGTGTCATAGCAAAGGGTCTCATCCTTCTAAATTCCAGTGTATACAAGCCTAGTCAATAGACAATAGACAATAGAAAATAGGTGCAGGAGAAGGCCATTCGGCCCTTCGAGCCAGCACCGCCATTCAATGTGATCATGGCTGATCATTCTCAATCAGTACCCCGTTCCTGCCTTCTCCCCATACCCCCTGACTCCGCTATCCTTAAGAGCTCTATCTAGCTCTCTCTTGAATGCATTCAGAGAATTGGCCTCCACTGCCCTCTGAGGCAGATAATTCCACAGATTCACAACTCTCTGACTAAAAAAGTTTTTCCTCATCTCAGTTCTAAATGGCCTACCCCTTATTCTTAAACTGTGGCCCCTTGTTCTGGACTCCCCCAACATTGGGAACATGTTTCCTGCCTCTAATGTGTCCAACCCCTTAATAATCCTATACGTTTCGATAAGATCTCCTCTCGTCCTTCTAAATTCCAGCGTATACAAGCCTAGTCGCTCCAGCCTTTCAACATATGACAGTCCCGCCATTCCGGGAATTAACCTAGTGAACCTACCCTGCACGCCCTCAATAGCAAGAATATCCTTCCTCAAATTTGGAGACCAAACCTGCAAGGAATGGGTGGCGTTTCAGGTCGAGACCCTTCTTCAGCCTACGGTGTCTATCTTCGGTTTAAACCAGCATCTGCAGTTCCTTCCTACACATGTCCTCTTCGCGTTGCTGTTTATTGTTTTTACCACACCAATGAAATAAATCACTTCACCATGTTGCCCAACGGGGGAGCTGTTGGCTCTGTTTTCTCACTTGTTGCTCCCCCTTCATGAACTCCCTCTCACTGAAATCTGCGGAACAGTGAGGGGCCTGGATGGAGTGGGAGCCGAGAGGATGTCTCCACCAGTGGGAGACTCCAGCACCAGAGGGCCCAGCCTCAGAATTAAAGGACCTATCTTTAGAATTGAGACGAGGAGGGATTTCTCCAGCCGGAGGGCGGTGAATCTGTGGAATTCTTTGCCACAGGCGGCTGTGGAGGCCGAGTCAGTGGATGTTTTTTTTAAATGTGGAGATTGATGGGTTCTTGATTCTTGTTCAGGGTTATGGGGAGAAGGCAGGAGAATGGGGTTGAGAGGGAAAGACAGATCAGCCGTGATGGAATGGTGGAACAGACTTGAAGGGCCGAACTGTCTAATTAGACAATAGACAATAGACAATAGACAATAGGTGCAGGAGTAGGCCGTTCGGCCCTTCGGCCATTCAATGTGATCATGGCTGATCATCCACAATCAGTACCCCGTTCCTGCCTTCGCCCCATATCCCTTGACTCCGCTATCATTAAGAGCTCTATCTAAATCTCTCCTGAAAGCATCCAGGGAATTGGCCTCCACTGCCTTCTGAGGCAGAGAGTTCCACAGCTTCACAACTTCACAACTCTCTGAGTGGTTCCACAGCTTCACAACTTTCTGCGTGATTCTGCTCCTCTGACTTCCGATCTTATGATCTTATGTTCCTTTGTAAGGATATTCAAGAGAGAGCTAGATAGAGCTCTTAAGGATAGCGGAGTCAGGGGGTATGGGGAGAAGGCAGGAACTGGGTACTGATTGAGAATGATCAGCCATGATCAGCCATGATCACATTGAATGGGGGTGCTGGCTCGAAGGGCCGAATGGCCTACTCCTGCACCTATTGTCTATTGATATTACCTACCGTTGGATGAAGTGGGAATGATATGGATGATAGGAACGATAGGTTCAGGGACGGCTTCTTCCCTACAGCCGTTCGGCTATTAAAGCCAATTAAACACTACAACCTCAAATAAGCTCTGAACTACATGGACTATTATTGTTATTATTGCACTATTATTGTTGTGTACGAATGTGTGCGTGTCTATGTATATATACTGTATATAGTCTATATATATATATGTGTATTTGTGAGAATGTGTATATATACACATGTATATGTATTCAAGTATGGTGCACTCAAGAGAGAGTTAGATTTAGCTCTTAGAGCTAACAGAATCAAGGGATAAGGGAAGAAAGCAGGAACGTGGAATTGATTGTGGATGATCAGCCATGATCGTATTGAAAGGCGGTGCTGGCTCGATGGAATGGTGGAACAGACTCGAAGGGCCGAATGGCCTACTCCTGCACCTATTTTGTGTGCTTCTACATTTCTATATACACACACTGTGCTTTATTTTCTCACTCGTTTATTATATTTGCAGTGTACTATGTTTACATATTCTGCGGCACGGTGGCGCAGCGGTAGAGTTGCTGCCTTACAGCGAATGCAGCGCCAGAGACTCAGGTTCGATCCTGACTACGGGTGCCGTCTGTACGGAGTTTGTACGTTCTCCCCGTGACCTGCGTGGGTTTTCTCCGAGATCTTCAGTTTCCTCCCACACTCCAACGACGTACAGGTATGTAGGTTAATTGACTGGGTAAAATGTAAAAATTGTCCCTAGTGTGTGTAGGAAAGTGTTAGTGTGTGGGGATCGCTGGGCGGCGCGGACTCGGTGGGCCGAAGGGCCTGTTTCCGCGCTGTATCTCTAAATCTAAAATTCTGGTGTGCTGCACCAAGAATTTCATTGTTCTATCTGGGGGACACACGACAGTAAAACACTTGACTCTTGAACGGAAATTGTGGGGAAGTATCAGGAAGTTCTCAGCACTGATGGGGAAAGTAGGAATGTGTAGGAAGGAAGTGCAGATGCTGGTTTATACCGAAGATAGACCCAAAATGCTGGAGTAACTCAGCGGGACAGGCAGCATTGTTCAGTTGCCTGATAACAGCTGGGAAGAAACAGTCCCTAAATTCAGGAGGTGTGCCTTTTCACACTTCTATACATTTTGCCCGATGGGAGAGGGGGGGGAAGAGGGAGCGGCCGGGAGAGTCTTTTAGTCATGTCCCCTAGGACTCTCACCAACTTCTAAAGATGCGCCATTGAAAGCATTTTATCGGGATGCATCACAGCTTGGTTTGTGAACAGTTCCATCAAAGACCGCAAGAAATTGCAAGCTCTCTTCTATTGACTCCATTTATACCTCGTGCTGCCTCGGCAAGGCCAGCAGCATAATCAAGGACCAGTCGCACCCTGCCCACTCCCTCTTCTCCCCTCTCCCATCAGGCATAGAAGTGTGAAAACGCACACCTCCAGATTCAGGGACAGTTTCTTCCCAGCTGTTATCAGGCAACTGAATCATCCTACCACAACCAGAGAGCAGTGCTGAACTACTATCCACCTCTTCGGTGACCCTCGGACTATCCTTGATCGGACTTTACTGGCTTTACCTTGCACTAACCATTATGCCCTTATCATGTAAGGCTCTATGACTGTATCCACCTGCTTTATAGACAGTTACATCTAGGTCCACAGTTGAACCATGTACCAGCAACTGAGCCATGACCTTGCGGGAGTTGGGGGAGTCCAGAACCAGGGGCCAGACAGTCTAAGAATAAAGGGGAGGCCATTTAAAACTGAGGTGAGAAAAAAAAAAATTCGCCCAGAGAGTTGTGAATTTGTGGAATTCTCTGCCACAGAATGCAGTGAGTTGAGTATAGGAGCAAAGAGGTCCTTCTGCAGTTGTACAGGGCCTTAGTGAGACCGCACCTGGAGTACTGTGTACAGTTCTGGTCTCCAAATTTGAGGAAGGATATTCTTGCTATTGAGGGTGTGCAGCGTAGGTTTACTAGGTTAATTCCCGGAATGGCGGGACTGTCATATGTTGAAAGACTAGAGCGACTAGGCTTGTATACACTGGAATTTAGAAGGATGAGAGGGGATCTTATCGAAACGTATAAGATTATTAAGGGGTTGGACACGTTAGAGGCAGGAAACATGTTCCCAATGTTGGGGGAGTCCAGAACAAGGGGCCACAGTTTAAGAATAAGGGGTAGGCCATTTAGAATGGAGATGAGGAAGAACTTTTTCAGTCAGAGAGTTGTGAATCTGTGGAATTCTCTGCCTCAGAAGGCAGTGGAGGCCAATTCTCAATGCATTCAAGAGAGAGCTAGATAGAGCTCTTAAGGATAGCGAAGTCAGGAGGTATGGGGAGAAGGCAGGAAAGGAGTACTGATTGAGAATGATCAACCATAATCACATTGAATGGTGGTGCTGGCTCGAAGGGCCGAATGGCCTACTCCTGCACCTATTTTCTATTCTCTATTATTGTCTATAATTCATTGGATGGATTTAAGAGAGAGTTAGATAGAGCTCTAGGTGCTAGTGCAATCAAGGGATATGGGGAGAAGGCAGGCACGGGTTATTGATTGGAGACGATCAGCCACGGTCACAATGATTGGAGGTGCTGGCTCGAAGGGCCAAATGGCCTCCTCCTGCACCTATTTCCTATATTTCTATGTTTCCATGTTACACTATGAATGGCCCGATTGTAATCATATATTGTCTTTCCGCTGACTGGTTAGCAAGCAACAAAAGCTTTTCACTGTACCACTGTACCTTTTTCACTGTAAAAAGTTTAGTACTTTTGGACGTACTTTTGGAATGGAGGCGAGGAGCAATTTCTTCAGTCAGAGGGTGGTGAATCTGTGGAATTCATTGCCACAGACGGCTTTGGAGGCCATGATTAGGTATTTTTAAAGCAGAGATTGGCGGATTCTTGATTAGTACGAGTGTCAAAGGTTACTGGGAGAGGGCAGGAGAATGGGGTTGAGAGGGAGATAGATCGGCCATGACCGTATGGCAGAGGTGACTCGATGGACCAAATGGCCTCGCTCTGCTCCTCCATCAAAACATGAACAATATAGACAATAGGTGCAGGAGTAGGCTATTCGGCCCTTCGAGCCAGCACCACCATCAATGTGATCATGGCTGCTCATTCTCAATCAGTACCCCGTTCCTGCCTTCTCCCCATACCCCCTGACTCCGCTATCCTTAAGAGCTCTATCTAGCTCTCTCTTGAATGCATTCAGAGAATCGGCCTCCACTGCCTTCTGAGGCAGAGAATCCCACAGATTTACAACTCTCTGACTGAAAAAGTTTTTCCTCATCTCCGTTCTAAATGGCCTACCCCTTATTCTTAAACAATATTGCCACAAATTGGATCCTCTAATCCTTAAGTGTCTTCAAATTTTCTTGCGACTGTTATGGGGAAGATTTGGCATCACTCTAGCACGTAGAACATGAAACTCCCTCGTTTAATTGTGTCGGAATGAACAGCAGACTGAACCGTGGGATTAAACCGAAGATTGAGACAAAAAGCTGGACTTACTCAGCGGGTCAGGCAGCACCTCTGGAGAAAAGGAATAGGTGACGTTTTGGGTCGAGACCCTTCGAGAAGGGGTCCTGCTGAGTTATTCCAGTATTTTGTGTCCATCCCTAGTTTAATTCCCTGGTTAAAAGCTGGGAAGATCCAGCCAGTTCCAAATAAATACTTGGGCCAAGCACTTCTTTAGTCCCAGGAATATGGTAAACCCACATTTCTCAAGCAAATATAGCCTACCCCTCCGTAGAAAAAAACCTCTTTTAAATCATGAGAGGAATAGATCGGTTAGGTGCACAGAGTCTCTTGCCCAGAGTAAGGAAACCAAGAACCAGAGGACATAGGTTTAAAGTGAGTGGGGAAAGATTTAAGGGCGGTGTTGGCTCGAGGGGCCGAATGGCCTTCTTCTGCACCTATTGTCTATTGTCTATTGTCTATTGAACCTGAAGGGTAACTTTTTCCACACAAAGGGTGGTGGGTGTACGGAACGAGCTGCCAGAGGAGGTAGTTGAGGCAGGGACTATCCCAATGTTCAATAAACAATTAGACAGGTACATGGATAGGGCAGGTTAAGAGGGATATGGGCCAAGCACAGGCAGGTGGGACTAGCGTAGATGGGACATGTTGGTCGGTGTGGGCAAGTTGGGCCGAAGGGCCTGTTTCTACGTTGTTTCACTCTATGGAAATCTCTGTCGCCTTGTCAGCGCGTGCAAAGAATTTGTTCCCAGCCGTGAGAACAGTAATTCAGAAATGTTTGTTTTTCTGTCTGTCAGTCTCTCTCTCTCTCTCTCTCTTTCCTGGATCCAGCCATTAATGGAAGCCCTTTTTTTCTTCATAATGTAGATTTGCGGTAAGCGATCGAGGTGACGGGAAGTAGTGGTGATGGTCGTAACGCTGCGTTTGGCAGCTGGACAGAGTGATTCTTGGAACCTCTTGTCCTCCAGTTCGGCTTTTAGCCAGAGAGTTGTCCAAAGTCTCCAGCCGTACGTCAAATTTACGTTTATTCCCAGCCATCCACGTTCTGTCAGTGTAGTTTTTAGAGACGCAGCGCGGAAACAGGCCCTTCGGCCCACCGGGTCCGCGCTGGCCAGCGATCCCCGCACATTAATACCATCCTACACAGACAAGGGACAATTTTTGTTTACATTCACCAAGCCAATTTACCTACAAACCTGTACGTTTAATTTAGTTTAGTTTAGGGATACTGCGTGGAAACAGGCCCTTCGGCCCACCGAGTCTGCCAACGATTCCTGCACACTAACACTATCCTGCACACAGTTTACAGATACACCAATTAACCCACAAACCTGTACATCTTTGGAATGTGGGAGTAAACCGAAGATCTCGGGGAAAACCCACGCAGGTCACGGGAAGAACGTACAAACTCCGTACGGGCAGCACCCGTAGTCGGGATCGAACCTGGCGCTGCATTCGCTGTAAGGCAGCAACTCTACCGCTGCGCCACCGTGACCGCCCACTTCTTTGGAGTGTGGGAGGAAACCGAAGATCTCGGAGAAAACTCTTAAAGGGAAGGTCTTCATTGCTTTCTCTGGTGTTGGACAGATCCATCGCTGGTGTGTGAGGCAGGATGTGCTGGCTCTGAAGAGGGTCCAGAGGAGGTTTACGAGAATGATCCCAGGAATGAGTTGGGTTAACATATGATGAGCGTTTGTCGGCACTGGGCCTGTACTCTCTAGAGTTTAGAAGAATGAGAGGGGAGACCTCATTGAAACTTACCGAATAGTGAAAGGCCTGGATAGAGTGGATGTGGAGAGGATGTTTCCACTAGAGGATTCTAGGACCAGAGGCCACAGCCTCAGAATTAAAGGACATTCTTTTAGAAAGGAGATGAGGAGGAATTTCTTTCATCAGAGACAATAGACAATAGACAATAGACAATAGGTGCAGGAGTAGGCCATTCAGCCCTTCGAGCCAGCACCGCCATTCAATGCGATCATGGCTGATCACTATCAATCAGTACCCCGTTCCTGCCTTCTCCCCATACCCCCTCACTCCGCTATCCTTAAGAGCTCTATCCAGCTCTCTCTTGAAAGCATCCAACGAACTGGCCTCCACTGCCTTCTGAGGCAGAGAATTCCACACCTTCACCACCCTCTGACTGAAAAAGTTCTTCCTCATCTCCGTTCTAAATGGCCTACCCCTTATTCTCAAACTGTGGCCCCTTGTTCTGGACTCCCCCAACATTGGGAACATGTTATCTGCCTCTAATGTGTCCAATCCCCTAATTATCTTATATGTTTCAATAAGATCCCCCCTCATCCTTCTAAATTCCAGTGTATACAAGCCCAATCGCTCCAGCCTTTCAACATACGACAGTCCCGCCATTCCGGGAATTAATCTAGTGAACCTACGCTGCACGCCCTCCATAGCAAGAATATCCTTCCTCAAATTTGGAGACCAAAACTGCACACAGTACTCCAGGTGCGGTCTCACCAGGGCCCGGTACAACTGTAGAAGGACCTCTTTGCTCCTATACTCAACTCCTCTTGTTACGAAGGCCAACATTCCATTGGCTTTCTTCACTGCCTGCTGAACCTGCATGCTTCCTTTCATTGACTGATGCACTAGGACACCCAGATCTCGTTGAACTCCCCCTCCTCCTAACTTGACACCATTCAGATAATAATCTGCCTTTCTATTCTTACTTCCAAAGTGAATAACCTCACACTTATCTACATTAAACTGCATCTGCCATGTATCCGCCCACTCACACAACCTGTCCAGGTCACCCTGCAGCCTTATTGCATCTTCCTCACAATTCACACTACCCCCCAACTTAGTATCATCTGCAAATTTGCTAATGGTACTTTTAATCCCTTCGTCTAAGTCATTAATGTATATCGTAAATAGCTGGGGTCCCAGCACCGAACCTTGCGGTACCCCACTGGTCACTGCCTGCCATTCCGAAAGGGACCCATTTATCCCCACTCTTTGCTTTCTGTCTGTTAACCAATTTTCTATCCATGTCAGTACCCTACCCCCAATACCATGTGCCCTAATTTTGCCCACTAATCTCCTATGTGGGACCTTGTCGAAGGCTTTCTGAAAGTCGAGGTACACCACATCCACTGACTCTCCCTTGTCAATTTTCCTAGTTACATCCTCAAAAAATTCCAGTAGATTTGTCAAGCATGATTTCCCCTTCGTAAATCCATGCTGACTCGGAACGATCCCGTTACTGCTATCCAAATGCTCAGCAATTTCGTCTTTTATAATTGACTCCAGCATTTTCCCCACCACTGATGTCAGACTAACTGGTCTATAATTACCCGTTTTCTCTCTCCCTCCTTTCTTAAAAAGTGGGATAACATTTGCTATTCTCCAATCCACAGGAACTGATCCTGAATCTATAGAACATTGAAAAATGATCTCCAATGCTTCCACTATTTCTAGAGCCACCTCCTTAAGTACTCTGGGATGCAGACCATCAGGCCCTGGGGATTTATCAGCCTTCAGTCCCATCAGTCTACCCAAAACCATTTCCTGCCTAATGTGGATTTCCTTCAGTTCCTCCATCACCCTAGGTTCTCCAGCCCCTAGAACATTTGGGAGATTGTGTGTATCTTCCTCAGTGAAGACAGATCCAAAGTAACGGTTTAACTCGTCTGCCATTTCTTTGTTCCCCATAATAAACTCCCCTGCTTCTGTCTTCAAGGGACCCACATTTGCCTTGACTATTTTTTTCCTCTTCACGTACCTAAAAAAACTTTTGCTATCCTCCTTTATATTATTGGCTAGTTTACCCTCGTACCTCATCTTTTCTCCTCGTATTGCCTTTTTAGTTAACTTTTGTTGCTCTTTAAAAGAGTCCCAATCCTCTGTCTTCCCACTCTTCTTTGCTATGTTATACTTCCTCTCCTTAATTTTTATGCTGTCCCTGACTTCCCTTGTCAGCCACAGGTGTCTCTTACTCCCCTTAGAGTCTTTCCACCTCTTTGGAATAAATTGATCCTGCAACCTCTGCATTATTCCCAGGAATACCTGCCATTGCTGTTCTACCGTCTTCCCTGCTAGGGCCTCCTTCCAATCAATTTTGGCCAGCTCCCGCCTCATGCCTCTGTAATCCCCTTTGCTATACTGCAATACCGACACTTCCGATTTTCCCTTCTGCCTTTCCATTTGCAGAGTAAAACTTATCATGTTGTGATCACTGCCTCCTAATGGCTCTTTTACCTCTAGTCCCCTTACCAGATCAGGATCATTACACAACACTAAATCCAGAATTGCCTTCTCCCTGGTAGGCTCCAGTACAAGCTGTTCTAAGAATCCATCTCGAAGGCACTCTACAAACTCTCTTTCCTGGGGTCCATTTCCAACCTGATTTTCCCAGTCTACCTGCATGTTGAAATCTCCCATAACCACCGTAGCATTACATTTTTGACACGCCAATTTTATCTCCTGATTTAACTTGCACCCTAAGTCGAGGCTACTGTTTGGGGGCCTATAGATAACTCCCATTAGGGTCTTTTTACCCTTACAATTTCTCATTTCTATCCATACTGATTCAACATCTCCTGATTCTATGTCACCCCTTGCAAGGGAATGAATATCATTCCTTACCATCAGAGCAACCCCACCCCCTCTGCCCACCTGTCTGTCTTTTCTATACGTTGTGTACCCCTGAATATTCAGTTCCCAGCCCTGGTCCTCTTGTAGCCATGTCTCAGTGATCCTTACAACATCATACTTGCCCATGACTAACTGAGCCTCAAGCTCATCCACTTTATTTTTTATACTACGCGCATTTAAGTACAACACTTTAACTTCTGTATTTACCTCCCCTCTCACATCGTTCACAATTGGCCCTGCCCTTAATTTCTTTTCCGCTCTGGAACTTCTGTTCCCATTCTTCCTAGAGTCTTTTGCAATATCTCCTGTATTCCCTTTTACCTCATCTTCATATTCACAATTTGTTAACCCCTCCCCCCCACTACTTAGTTTAAAGCCACAGGTGTCACACTAGCAAACCTGCCTGCCAGAATGTTTGTCCCCCTGCTGTTAAGATGCAACCCGTCCCTTTTGTACAAGTCACCCCTAGCCCAGAAGAGATCCCAGTGGTCCAGAAATCTAAATCCCTGCTCTCTGCACCAGTCCCTCAGCCATAAATTCATACCCTCTATCTCTCTGTTCCTGGCCTCACCAGCACGAGGTACCGGTAGCAGTCCAGAGATAACCACCTTCGACGTCCTACTTCTCAGCGTTTTTCCCAACTCTCTAAACTCCCGCTGTAGCACCTCCTTCCTCTTCCGCCCGACGTCATTCGTGCCCACGTGCACAACGACTTCAGGTTGATCGCCTTCCCTCGCTAGGATTTTCTGAAGCCGGTCTGTGATGTGTTGAACCCTGGCACCAGGGAGGCAACAGACCATCCTCAAGTCCCGCCTGCTGCCACAGAATCTTCTGTCCGTCCCTCGGACTATGGAGTCACCGACCACTACGGCTCTTCCAGACTTCGGTCTCCCCTGTCGAGTATCCTTGCCAACAGGTCCGCCACTCGGACTGGAAACGTCTTCTGCCCCGACAGTTCCCAAGAGGGTATACCTATTTGCAATAGGCACAGCCACTGGGGTCTCCTGTAGGTGGTGAATCTGTGGAATTCATTGCCACAGAAGGTTGTGTCGACCAAGTCAATGGATATTTTTAATTGATAGATTCTTGATTAGTACAGATGTCAGAGGTTATGGGGAGAAGGCAGGAGAATGGGGTTGAGAGGGCAATTTAGATTAGCCACGATTGAATGGCGGAATAGGCCTGATGGGCCGAATGGCCTAATTCTGCTCCTGCAACTTGTGAACTATTCCCGTGAAGAGGCTCTGATGCTCAGACAGTAATAATTCTACGCTGACCAGAATAGAAAGTCTCTCACTATTTATCCTATTAGTTCACCCGTAATATTTTCTTACAACATAAACCATCAAGTCTATGCCAGCTCTCAGAGCTTCCCTGCAATTCCATTTCCCCATTGACTTCCCTGCATGCCACTCTGCCTTACAGAGCGACTGCCTCACAGCGCCAGAGACCCGGGTTCGATCCTGTCTACGGGTGCCGTCTGTACAGAGTTTGCATGTTCTTCTCGTGACCTACGTGGGTTTTCTCCGAGATCTTCGGTTTCCTCCCACACACCAAAGCCGTACAGGTATGTAGGTTAATTGGCTTGGTATGAATGTAAAATGTAACATTGTCCCTGGTGTGTGTGTAGTAGGGTTGCCAACTGTCCCGTATTAGTCGGGACATCCTAAATATTGGGCTAAATTGCTTTGTCCCTTACAGGACCGCCCTTGTCCCGTATTAGGCCCGGACACTGTAGGCCCGGACACTGTAGGGCCGGATACTGTAGGCCCGGGGTCCGCTGTAGGCCCGGCCCGGAGGCCCAGGCGCCGCCTAACGGAGGTTGCATAGCAACCCGCCTCCTGGCCCGGGGGGGGGGGGGTGCCATTGATGGAGCGGGAGGACATGGCGGTTGGCTGGGTGAGGTCACGTGGGGCTTGGGGCGGTGACGTCACCTTTTGTCCCTTATTTGGGAGTGAGAAAGTTGGCAATCCTAGTGTGTAAGGTAGTGTTAATGTGCGGGGATCGTTGGTCGGTGAGGAGAGCCTGTTTATTCCGCACTGTATCTCTAAACTAAACTAAACTAAACTCTCTCTCACCAACTTGCCCATCACATATAAATGATGGGTCTGAAGAAGGGTCTCGACCCGTAACGTCGCCCATTCCTTCTCTCCAGAGACGCTGCCCCTCCCGCTGAGTGACTCCAGCTTTTTGTGTCTGTCTTACATTTAAATGATCAATTTATTTAAAGCAAAAATCATCATTGTCTTCAACACTGTGCAGAGTTAGATATTGTCTCTACTTCTGAGTTGTTCTGAGCTGTTTTATCATTTCACGCATGATAATATTATTAAATGGCCCAGTAACAAAATCACCGCGTTGCTAACAAACATTCTGAAGGATATCTTCTATCAGTTCAGTGGTTGAATGAACATTTTAATCCTGCATTTCAGATTTCAGTGATGGTTGCTTTGGTTTAGAGGCACAGCGCTTAAACAGGCCTCTCGGCCCACTGAGTCCGGCCGTCCAACGATCCCCTTCGCTAGCTCTATCCTGCACACGAGGGACAATTCACAATCTTTACCAGAGCCAATTATCCTGCAAACCTGTACGTCTTTGGAGTGTGGGATGAAACCGGAGCACCCGGAGAAAAACCCACGCGATCCCTACATACTTACATTATCTTACACACACTAGGGACAATGTCACAATTTGACCAAGCCAATTAGCCTACTGTCTTCGGAGTGTGGGAGGAAACCGGAGGAAACCCACGCAGGTCACGGGGAGAACAGAACGTACAAACTCCGTACACACGAGCGCCCGCGGTCCGGATCGAACCCGGGTCCGGGGCGCTGTGAGGCAGCAACTCGACCGCTCTGCTCCTCACTGATCTGAACTGCGAGATCAAAATGTCTATTCACCCACTGAACCGGTGCGAGATAGCCCTAAATGGAAGACTGCTTGTCATTCTTGCTAAGAACTCGGTGGTGCAGTTGCCTGGGCCATTGAGTAATATTATCACGCATGAAATGATAAAACAACTTTCCTCAGGCCACCCTCCAACACCCTGCTGAAGATGGCATTCAAAGCCCCATCTAGCACAGATATTATTGTGTCTTTCTGTTTGCTTTAGTCCCGAACGCAGATGAAATGAAGCGCAGGTCTTCACCCTGCAGCCGCCAGCCGGGTTTTTTTGATCTCGTTGTGTGAACGCAGACTGAAGACACGAGAGAGAAGCTGTGGCTGTGTTAAATCTCCGGTTATCCATACCCTGGGAAGGCCAATGGAGCAGAGGACAGATATCATCAGGGTTATTGTGCAGCGCTGGGGACTAATGAGAGGTGGGGGGGGTGAAACGATGGGAAAGGTCAAAAGGACATTGCACTTGAGTGGTGCCTACCCTCTCAGGCCTGCTCCAAATGCGTTAACCCTGGATAGTATTTGTAAGGCTGTAAGGCCCGTCGCAATTAGTTCGGGAGATCCTCGCACTTTGTTTGGATCTGCAGCCTAGGTACCGATCCGCAGCACTGAATGACCATTGTGCTCCTTGAGTGGGAGTGATTGAGGGCCGTTTGAAGTGTCTGGAGAACCGTGAATACAGATAAATTACCCACCACCATAAGGTACGCCTTATTCCTTCTGAATGATATTGTGGCGTCTGGGTCAAGTGCCCACCTTTTCTGTGACCGCTGCGCCCGCGTACGAGGCTCTGTCGGGCCCGGTGCTCCTGTTATTCGACATTTTTAGGCCATTTACATTGTGTCCGAGGAATGGGGGAACGATCCCAAACTCATTCAATGAGCCAATGTCCCACGTCTCTGTGGTCTTTTGTCATCGCTGCCGTACCCGTGGGTCTCTCAAAGATCAATCGCGAGCATAACGACCTTGCTTTAATTGGACCGGGAAACAGCTCGGTCTGGGCCCGCGACGCGTTGTGGTTGAGGAAGGAGCCCAAAGGTTGCACATCCGCGGTGAAGACATAAAGAAGAAAATACATTGGAAAGAACAGATGCTGGTTTAAACTGAAGATAGATATTAGACCATAGACAATACACAACAGGTGCAGGAGGAGGCCATTCGGCCCTTCGAGCCAGCACCGCCATTCACCGTGATCATGGCTGAGCATCCACAATCAGTACCCCGTTCCTGCCTTCTCCCCATACCCCCTAATGATAGAGCTATCATTAAGAACTTTATCTAGCTCTCTCTTGAAAGCATCCAGAGAATTGGCCTCCACTGCCTTCTGAGGCAGAGAATTCCACAGCTTCACAACTCTCCGAGTGAAAAAGGTTTTCCTCGTCTCCGTTCTAAATGGCCTACCCCTTATTCTTAAACTGTGGCCCCTTGTTCTGGACTCCCCCAACATTGGGAACATGTTTCCTGCCTCTAACATGTCCAACCCCTTAATAATCTTATACGTTTCAATAAGATCCCCTCTCATCCTTCTAAATTCATCCTTCTAAAATCTTGAGCAAAACACGAGATGTTGCAGTAACTCAGCGGCTCGTAAGTTCATGAGGCTTGATGCCAGCTGTCAAGCTTTGAGTTTAGTTTACCTTAGCTGAGCTGAGAGATACAGAGATACTGTGCAGAAGCAGGCCCTTCGGCCTACTGAGTCCACGCCGACCGGCGACCCTCACACACGAACACTATCCTACACACTCGCGACAGTTTACATTTCGTACCTTTTCGTACATCTCATACCATAGCTAAAATCAAACCATTCCTCCAATTTGACGACATTGAAAAAATCATCCACGCATTCATTTCCTCCCGCCTAGACTACTGCAACTCCCTATACACTGGGATCAGCCAATCATCCCTGTCCCGCCTGCAATTGGTCCAAAACGCCGCAGCGAGACTCCTGACGGGTACCCGTAAAAGAGACCACATCACCCCGATTCTGGCCTCTCTCCACTGGCTCCAAGTACAGCATAGAATCAACTTCAAGCTCCTCCTATTCACATACAAAGCCCTAAACGGGCTTGCCCCCCCATATCAAAAATCTTCTAACCCACCACTCTATCTCCAGGTCCCTCAGGTCGGCCGACTTGGGGCTACTCACTATCCCGCGGTCTAGGCTTAATCTCAGGGGTGACCACGCTTTTGCGTTTGCAGCTCCTAGACTGTGGAACAGCATCCCTCTCCCCATCAGAACTGCCCCCTCCATCGATTCCTTTAAGTCCAGGCTCAAAACCTATTTCTACTCCCTAGCGTTTGAGGCTCATTGAGGGGGCGCTGTGAACTGTTTATGTATGTGCTGTTATGTTTGTGTGCCATTGTGTGTTCGTTTCTTAGTACCTGAACTGATGTACAGCACTTTGGTCAACGTGGGTTGTTTTTAAATGTGCTATACAAATAAAATTGACTTGACTTGACTTGACTTTATTCCAAGCCAATTAACCTCCAAACGAATGAATAAGAAGGATCTCGACCTGAAACGTCACCCATTCCTTCTCTCCTGAGATGCTGCCTGACCTGCTGAGTTACTCCAGCATTTTGTGAATCAATACCTTCGATTTGTACCAGCATCTGCAGTTATTTTCTTACACTTCATTGGCCAAGTATGTACACGTACAAGGAATGTGCCTTGGTGCTCCGCTCGCAAGTAACAACACGAACACACAGTAAACAATTAAGAATAAAGCATAAAACATTAAAACATTAAGAATACACATCACGGTTGAAACATGTGAGTGAACCTGTGCCACTTTGGAATGTTGGAGGAAATTGGTGATCGCTGAGTTACTCCAGCAATTTATATCAACCTTCGGAGTAATCCAGCACCTGCAGAACCTTCCTACACCGGAGAAAACCCACGCAGGTCACGGGGAGAACGTACAAACTCCGTACAGACAGCACCCGTAGTCAGGATCGAACCCGGGTCTCTGGGGTTCTTAACAGTTCTTAACACGGTAGAGATTGAAAGATTCTTGATTAGTACGGGTGTCAGGGGTTACGGGGAGAAGGCAGGAGAATGGGGTTGAGAGGGAAAGACAGATCAGCCACGATTGAATGGCGGATCAGGCTCGATGGGCCAAATGGCCTAATTCTTCCTCTATGTCTTAAGATCTTATGGTCTGAGGAAACAGATGAAGCAATGTCGCCTCTTTCCCTCTGCTTTCAATCCTTCCCATCGCCGTGATTGAACGGCGGAGTAGACTTGATGGGCCGAATGGCCTTGATTGGGCTCCTATCACTTATGAACTTATGAGCGCATGTCACACGTTACCACAGCGCCTTTCAAAATTGTTTAATATCGCCAGTTCATGGCTTAATCTTTGAGGACTTAATTCTGGGGATTTCCAACCTTTCAAATTGCTTATTATTTCCAAGACTTTGAGTCTGCTTACACAATTCCGGTCCCATTCTCCTCCCAATGGATTAGCGCAGCAATACTAAGAGTGACATTTTCTTGCTAAACAGCAGCGCTTCAAACCCCAACATCTTATCCTACTGGGAGCGGCCCTGAGAACAATACCAGTAAACACACTTAATAAAAAACAAACACGTTCCTTGTAATTTGTTCTCATCCAAATTTAGCTTCTTCTCAGCTATTCCCCTGACTGCATAGTTTGAGTCGCAGATGAGGTGGTATACACCTGAGGATTAGACTGTCACAGCTCCACACTGAGCTCAATTTGTTGTATTTCCTGATACCTGCAGCTGTAGGTAACTCAAAACACTGTGGTTCAAGAGGAATTGATGTAAGATTTAGGTTCTATTATTGTTATCACGTGGACCGAGATGTAGTGAAAAGCTTTTGTTTGTGTGCTACCCAATCAAATCAGATAATATGAGACATGAATACAATCAAGTGCAAAACGGTAGTTTCGTTTATAGTTTGGTTTAGAGATACAGCGCGGAAACAGGCCCTTTCGGCCCACCGGGTCCGCGCCGCCCAGCGATCCCCGCACATTAACACTATCCTACACCCACTAGGGACAATTTTTACATTTACCAAGCCAATTAACCTACATACCTGCACGTCTTTGGAGTGTGGGAGGAAACCGAAGATCTCGGGGAAAACACACGCAGGTCACAGGGAGAACGTACAAACTCCATACAGACAGCACCCGTAGTCGGGATGGAACCCGAGTCTCCGGCGCTGCATTCACTAGGCTTGTATACACTGGAATTTAGAAGGATGAGAGGAGATCTTATCGAAACGTATAAGATTATTAAGGGGTTGGACACGTCAGAGGCAGGAAACATGTTCCCAATGTTGGGGGAGTCCAGAACCAGGGGCCACAGTTTAAGAATAAGGGGTAGGCCATTTAGAACTGAGATGAGGAGAAACTTTTTCAGTCAGAGAGTTGTGAATCTGTGGAATTCTCTGCCTCAGAAGGCAGTGGAGGCCAGTTCTCTGGATGCATTCAAGAGAGAGCTAGATAGAGCTCTTAAGGATAGCGGAGTCAGGGGGTATGGGGAGAAGGCAGGAACGGGGTACTGATTGAGAATGATCAGCCATGATCACATTGAATGGCGGTGCTGGCTCGAAGGGCCGAATGGCCTCCTCCTGCACCTATTGTCTATTGTCTATTGTCATTCGCTGTAAGGCAGCAACTCTGCCGCTGCGCCACCGTGCTGCCCTGGTAGAGTGAAGAGAGGTAGAGTGAATAAACTTTCTCAATATTGCAGCACAACAGTTAAATTTAGTTTAGTTTAGTTTACAGATATGGCACGGAAACAAGCCCTTCGGCCCACTGAGTCTCCACCGACCAGCGATCCCCGCACGTTAACACTATCCCTGCACCGGGCTCGATCCTGACTACGGGTGCTGTACGTACGGAGTTTGTACGTTCTCCCTGTGACCGCGTGGGTTTTCTCCGAGATCTCTGGTTTCCTCCCACACTCCAAAGAGCTGCAGGTTTGCAGGTTAATTGGCTTGGTACAAGTATAAATTGTTCCTCGTGTGTGCAGGATGGTGTTAATGTGTGGGGATCGCAGGTCGGTGCGGACTCGGTGGTCCGAAGGGCCTGTTTCCACGCTGTATCTCCAAACTAAATCTAAACTAAACTAAAAAAAAATCTCGTGGTCTTGGATAGAGATGTTCCCAAACCATGTTGCTATGCTGTGAGATTAGAAGTAAATTATCCTGTTTTAGTTTAGCAAAAACAGGATAAATGTAAGCTGATGCTCCTTCTTTAACACTCCCAAAGTTTTCTTTCAGTGGGAAGTTGAAAAGTGTAGATCTGTGCCTCACCAAGTCAACGGGTAGTTGTGGCACTTTTTACTCTCGTCAATACATCAATGTTTTACTTTGTGATATTAGGATTTTTATATACTTTAACAAAGATAAAATCAGTGACGCATAAAGCATTTGACAATAGACAATAGACAATAGACAATAGACAATAGACAATAGACAATAGACAATAGACAATAGGTGCAGGAGTAGGCCATTCAGCCCTTCGAGCCAGCACCGCCATTCAATGCGATCATGGCTGATCACTCTCAATCAGTACCCCGTTCCTGCCTTCTCCCCATACCCCCTAACTCCGCTATCCTTAAGAGCTCTATCCAGCTCTCTCTTGAAAGCATCCAACGAACTGGCCTCCACTGCCTTCTGAGGCAGAGAATTCCACACCTTCACCACCCTCTGACTGAAAAAGTTCTTCCTCATCTCCGTTCTAAATGGCCTACCCCTTATTCTTAAACTGTGGCCCCTTGTTCTGGACTCCCCCAACATTGGGAACATGTTATCTGCCTCTAATGTGTCCAATCCCCTAATTATCTTATATGTTTCAATAAGATCCCCCCTCATCCTTCTAAATTCCAGTGTATACAAGCCCAAACGCTCCAGCCTTTCAACATACGACAGTCCCGCCATTCCGGGAATTAACCTAGTGAACCTACGCTGCACGCCCTCCATAGCAAGAATATCCTTCCTCAAATTTGGAGACCAAAACTGCACACAGTACTCCAGGTGCGGTCTCACCAGGGCCCGGTACAACTGTAGAAGGACCTCTTTGCTCCTAACAAAATAGATCACAGAACATAGAACAGTACAGCTCAGGAAAAATCGGTAAAGATTGTAAATTGGCCCGATTGTGTGTAGGATAGAAACATAGAAACATAGAAAATAGGTGCAGGAGGAGGCCATTCAGCCCTTCGAGCCAGCACCGCCATTCATTGTGATCATGGCTGATCATCCACAGTCATTAACCCGTGCCTGCCTTCTCCCCATATCCCTTGATACCACTAGCCCCTAAAGCTCTATCTAACTCTCTCCTAAATCCATCCAGTGATTTGGCCTCCACTGCCTTTTGTGGCAGAGAATTCCAAAGATTCACAACTCTCTGGGTGAAAAAGTTCCTTCTCACCTCAGTTTTAAATGGCCTCCCCTTTATTCTAAGACTGTGGCCCCTGGTTCTGGACTCCCCCAACAATGGGAACATTTTTCCTGCATCTAGCATGTCCAGTCCTTTTATAATTTTATACGTCTCTATAAGATCCCCTCTCATCCTTCTAATCCTTCATAAAGCATGTGACCTCACAAAATAGATCACAGAACTTAGAACAGTCCAGCACAGGAAAAATCGATTAAAATTGTAAATCGTCCCTTGTGTGTGGCGGATATCATATATCTACAGCCGGAAACAGGCCTTTTCGGCCCTCCAAGTCCGTGCCGCCCAGCGATCCCCGTAACATTAACACTATCCTACACCCACTAGGGCCAATTTTTACATTTACCCAGCCAATTAACCTACATACCTGTACGTCTTTGGAGTGTGGGAGGAAACCGAAGATCTCGGAGAAAACCCACGCAGGTCACGGGGAGAACGTACAAACTCCTTACAGTGCAGCACCCGTAGTCAGGATCGAACCTGAGTCTCCCGCACTGCATTCGCTGTAAAGCAGCAACTCTACCGCTGCGCTACCGTGCCGCCCTATCCCTCTACCGGATAGTGCTAGTGTCCGGGGTGATCGTTGATCGGCGCGGACTCGGTGGGCCAGAGGGCCTGTTTCCGCACTGTATCTCCAAACTAGACTAAACGAAACCATCCCTGGCAATGCATTTAAGGTTTCCACACTAATCTCAGTGTAGAAAAGCTTGCCCCGTTCATCTCCGTTAAACTTTCCCCCTCTCAACTGATAGCCAATAGACAATAGACAATAGGTGCGGGAGGAGGCCATTCGGCCCTTCCAGCCAGCACCGCCATTCAATGTGATCATGGCTGATCATTCTCAATCAGTACCCCATTCCTGCCTTCTCCCCATACCCCCTGACTCCGCTATCCTTAAGAGCTCTATCCAGCTCTCTCTTGAATGCATTCAGAGAATTGGCCTCCACTGCCTTCTGAGGCAGAGAATTCCACAGATTCACAGCCCTGACTTCCATTTTGCCAAGCCATTGGCCTACAAACCTACACTGTACATGAGTGCGGGAGGAAACCGGAGCGCCCAGAGGAAATCCACACTGGACATTTCCACCGTGGTAGAAAGGTTCTGACTGTCTACCCTATCTATGCCTCTCATAATTTGATGTACTTTCATCACATTGTAAACTGTTGAGGAAACAAAATCCAGCGACATCTATCTTGGAGCGCGCAAAACAGTTTCCAACCCCACAGAATACTCCAATGAATGTGGGATATAAGAGATCATGTCTCCCTCGGGATGCCAAGGATGATGCATAGCATTTGTTTCTGCCAACAGTCCCAGATACGCATTTTGTGTTTAAAAAAATAATATTTCCTGCATTTTATCCCGATGAGACCCAGTTACCACACAGTCATTCTTTAGACTCATTTAGTGGAACATCTGTTGCAATCTTTAATTTCCACACCATAACAGTCAAACGATGCATTTACATCAATGGATAATGGAATGCATTTTTAGAAAGTCTATAGGCTTTAACGATACAGCGTTGAAACAGACCCTTTGGCCCACAGTGTAGAGTTATAGAGAGAGAGTCAAAGAATGATACAGTGTGGAAACAGGACCTTAGGCCCAGCTTGCCCTCACCGGCCAACATGTTCCAGCTACACTAGTCCCACCTGCCTGCGCTTGGTCCATATCCCTCCAAACCAAAACATTCTATGCTATCACAATAGACAATAGACAATAGGTGCAGGAGGAGACCATTCGGCTCTTCGAGCCAGCACCGCCATTCAATGTAATCATGGCTGATCATTCTCAATCAGTACCCCGTTCCTGCCTTCTCCCCATACCCCCTGACTCCGCTATCCTTAAGAGCTCTATCTAGCTCTCTCTTGAATGTATTCAGAGAATTGGCCTCCACTGCCTTCTGAGGCAGAGAATTCCACAGATTCACAACTCTCTGACTGAAAAAGTTTTTCCTCATCTCCGTTCTAAATGGCCTACCCCTTATTCTTAAACTGTGCCCCTTGTTCTGAACTCCCCCAACATTGGGAACATGTTTCCTGCCTCTAATGTGTCCAACCCCTTAATAATCTTATACGTTTCGATAAGATCTCTTCTCATCCTTCCAAATTCCAGTGTATACAAGCCCAGTCGCTCCAGTCTTTCAACATATGACAGTCCCGCCAGGAGCAATTCACAATTTTTCCCAAAGCCAATTAACCTGCAAATCGGTACGACTTTGGAGTGTGGGAGGAGACCAAAGCACCCGGGGAAAACCCAGGCGGTCACGGGAAGAACGGTGTAAAGGGCAGCTCGGTGGCACAGCGGTAGAGTTGCTGCCTTGCAGCGAATGCAGCGCCGGAGACTCAGGTTCAATCCCGACTACGGGTGCTGTCTGCACGGAGTTTGTACGTTCTCCCCGTGACCTGCGTGGAGTTTTCTCCGAGATCTTCGATTTCCTCCCACACTCCAAAGACGTGCAGGTATGTAGGTTAATTGGCTTGGTAAATGTAAAAATTGTCCCCAGTGGGTGTAGGATGGTGTTAGTGTGCGGGGATCGCTGGGCGGCACGGACCCGGTGGGCCGGAAGGGCCTGTTTCCTCGCTGTGTCTCTGAACTAAACGTGCTAACTCCGTACAGACAGCGCCCGTGGTCAGGATCGAACTCGGGTCTCTGGCCCTGTAAGGCAGCAACTCTGTAGTATTTAAGCGTTAAACTTGCTTTGCTGCTTCTAGAACCCAATCGTTTCCCCCCCACGTTACACCGTGTCCTGATTTTTATGATGGTGCCTCAATAATATTCAACATTATCCAGAAGATGCTATTTGAAATCTTGGCAAGAAAGTCAACTTTGTGAAGATCTCCTTGGTGTCCTTGGCAATATGTATCTTCTTGCTGAGTCAATTGTGTAAAACCCTTGCAAAACATCTTGCAAAAGCTATTTTAAAATAATGAAACAGTGTCAGCTGATAGCTCAGTCATCTCTTGCAGTCAGAAACTGTGAGTTCAAGTCCCTCTCAGGAGATCGGAGCACATTGAGTTGAGATGCCAGCTCGCCATTGAGGGTTATTTATCCAAATCCAAGAGAAAACCGACCCGTCCTTTATGGGATTCAGCCTCTTGAGAGCTGAGGAAGGAACTGCAGATGCTGGTTTATACCGAAGACAGACGCAAAGTGCCACAGTAACTCAGTCGGCCAGGCAGCATCTCTGGAGAATAAAGATTCATAAGTTCATAAGTGATCGGAGCAGAACCAGGCCATTCAGCCCATCGAGTCCACTCCGACCTTCAATCATGGCTGATCTATCTCTCCCTCCTAACCCCATTCTCCTGCCTTCTCCCCATCTCTATGTTTCTACGTTACTATAACCCCCTGACACCCATACCAATCAAGAATCTATCTATGCCTTAAAAATGGGCGATGTTTTAGGTCAGAACCCTTCTTCACACCGAAAGTATAGTTGGGGGGGAAGGGGGTGGTGGTGGGGGGGGGGGGGGGGGGGGGGAAGGGAACTGGATGTAAAAAAAGGCCAAAACAAAACAAGACCAGCAACAGATGACCAAGGAAGGTTAGGGCCAATAATGGCCCCATTGTTAGCTGGGGAAGGGGAGATAACGAAGTGGTATAAGGAGCGAACAGTGGAACTAGTAGGAATGCTAGGGTGGGGTGTAAGCTACCCAAGCGAAATATGAGGTGCTGTTTCTCCATTTTACCCTACGATACGATACGATACGATACGATACGATAGAACTTTATTTATCCCAGGAGGGAAATTGGTCGGCCAACAGTCATAAAACACAACAAGATACATGAAAGATGAAATGAAAGAGACAGGTGGAAAGTCCAGGATTGGCGATGTGCAACGATTGGGGAGGGGGCAGGGGGGGGGAGGGGAGTCAGTCTACCCCACGACAGGAGGGGGAGAAGAATCGAACCTGGGTCTCTGGCCCTGTAAGGATGCAGCTCTACCGCTGCCCATTTCTCCCCTGTTAGTTCCATGTTATGTGAGGGAACCCATGTCTGTGCATTTTCTCGCAACCAGAGACCAGACGCATGATGGACAAAAAACAACTTAATGGCGATGAAACTCGAACGGATGTCTTTCTGCAGTTGGTCGCAGTTATAGGAACACAAGAACAAGGGCGGCACGGTGGCGCAACGGTAGAGTTGCTGCCTTACAGCGAATGCAGCGCTGGAGACTCAGGTTCGATCCTGACTACGGGTGCTGCACTGTACGGAGTTTGTACGTTCTCCCCGTGACCTGCGTGGGTTTTCTCCGAGATCTTCGGTTTCCTCCCACACTCCAAAGACGTACAGGTATGTAGGTTAATTGACTGGGTAAATGTAAAAAATTGTCCCTAGTGTGTGTAGGATGGTGTTAATGTGCGGGGATCGCTGGGCGGCGCGGACTTGGTGGGCCGAAAAGGCCTGTTTCCGCGCTGTATCTGAAATATGAAAAAATATGAAAAAAACCCCCCATCAGAAGTGGCGTGGACAGTTTGTGACCTGACGTGCATTTTTGCACCACGCAACTGTCCTACTGTCCCCTGAGGGAATATTCCTGACTTTGCTCCCCCAGCAGTTAGTGTTTTTGATTAACGGAACTCTATCAATCTCAGATTTGAATTTAACGTGACCCAGCCTCCAGAACTAAATTCCAAATTCCTACTCCCTGCAGAAGTGCCTCCTACCCTCACACCGAGACACCTGGTTTTAATATTAAGACCGTGCCCTCCAGCCTTGTATTCCCCAACCATGGAGCTGTGGATCTATGCTCAGTGCAAACTGGTCTTTCAGTCAATGAACTCAGCGGGTCATGTGGATAAATGTGAGGTTATCCACTTTGGTGGTAAGAACAGGAAGGCAGATTATTATCTGAATGGTGTCAAGTGAGGAAATAGGGAAGTACTAAGAGATCTGGGTGTCCTTGTTCACCAGTCACTTAAAGTTAGCATGCAGGTACAGCAGGCAGTGAATAAAGCCAATGGCATGTTGGCCTTTACGACAAGAGGAGTTGAGTATAGGAGCAACGAGGTCCTTCTGCAGTTGTACAGGGCCCTGGTGAGACCGCACCTGGAGTACTGTGTGCAGTTTTGGTCTCCAAATTTGAGGAAGGACATTCTTGCCATTGAGGGCGTGCAGCGTAGGTTCATTAGGTTAATTCCCGGAATGTCGGGACTGTCGAATGTTGAAAGACTGGAGCGACTAGGCTTGTACACACTGGAATTTAGAAGAATGAGAGGGGATCTTATTGAAACATATAAGATTATTAAGGGATTGGACACGTTAGAGGCAGGAAACATGTTCCCAATGTTGGGGGAATCCAGAACCAGGGGCCACAGTTTAAGAATAAGGGGTAGGCCATTTAGAACAGAGATGAGGAAAAACATTTTCAGTTAGAGAGTTGTGAATCTGTGGAATTCTCTGCCTCAGAAGGCAGTGGAGGCCAATTCTCTGAATACATTCAAGAGAGAGCTAGATATAGGTCTTAAGGATAGCGGAGTCAGGGGGTATGGGGAGAAGGCAGGAACGGGGTACTGATTGAGAATGATCAGCCATGATCACATTGAATGGCGGTGCTGGCTCGAAGGGCCGAATGGCCTCCTCCTGCACCAATTGTCTATGGTCTATTGACTTTACTGGAATTGATCAATTACCAAACGTTATTCACGTTATTCCCTTTATCATGTATCTGTACACTGTGGACGGCTCAATTGTAATCATGTATTGTCTTTACTTTGCCCAGGTACACATGACAATAAACTAAACTCAAACTCATCGTTCCATTCCATCCAGTGCACTCACTCAGTGTTGGCTGGATAGCTTGCATGTCATGCCTGCATGGCCTCACCAGGAATACGCAGATCAGTTGCCGGTAGAACTGAACGTAGTGCGGAAGTTGGGGACACCCTCCATCCCTGTCACTCCCATCATCCCAGCCCCAAACCGCCTGACGTCGAGGAAGAGCTTCCTTCACACAGTCCAGCCACTGTCACAGTCTCTTCAAGCAACCAGTCTAGCCTTGTGGGAAAAGAAACGCAGTGAAAACCACCACCACGAAAAGATGCCAATCCCAACCAAGGAACAGCTGCCACCTGGTCACAGGTGTGACTGGAAGACCTGGAAGTCCCTCAATAGGCTTCGTACAGGGGCTGGGCCGATGCAAGACCAATATGACCAAATGGGGCCATGCAGATGCGGCAGACACAGAACGTGAATGTGGAACATCTGTACAATCCAGGCCACACCTACTAAGATGCCCACTTCTAGGGGAACAATGCTGCCTGGAAGATCTATCCGTGGCAAACCAGATGGTTGCCGACTGTGCAAGAGCCCGGCGGGACATTTGAAACATAGACGGTGGACACGAAAGAGGAAGAAGGCAGAGGCAAGCACTGGCGATTGTGGCTAATGAAGGCTGATTTTCTCCTCTCCTCGTCCAGCGGTTTTGTAAAAGGGCCACTCACATTTCAGCTTGGAATCAGCAGTGCTTTCCTCCTGGTGTTGTTCATCACACTGTTGTCACACAGTTTCAGGCTCAGTCCTGACCCCGGGTGCCTGCCCTACACGGGTCTGCATGTTCTCTCAGCGATAGCAGGGGTTTCTATTAGACGATGGATAGACAAGGGTGGCATGGGTGGCAGAGCAGTGGAGTTGCTGCCCTACAGTGCCAGAGACCCGGGTTCGATCCTGACTATGGGTGCCAACCTGATCTCCCGGTGGCTCAGCACTTCAACTCCCCCTCCCACTCCCAGTCTGGCCTTTCTGTCATGGGCCTCCTCCATTGTCATAGTGAGGCCCACTGCAAATTGGAGGAACAGCACCTCATATTTTACTTGGGCAGCTTACACCCCAGCGGTATGAACATTGACTTCTCCAACTTTAGATAGCTCCTCTCTTTCCCCTCCCCTTCCCAGTTCTCCCACTGTCTTCCTGTCTCCCACTACGTCCTATCTCTGTCCCGCCCCCTCCCCTGACATCAGTCTGAAGAAGGGTCTCGACCCGAAACGTCACCCATTCCTTCTCTCCAGAGATGCTGCCTGACCCGCTGAGTTACTCCAGCATCTTGTGATACCTTCGATTTGTACCAGCATCTGCAGTTATTTTCCTACATTCCTGACTACGGGTGCTGTCTGTACGGAGTTTGTACGGATAGGAATGCTCTGCTGGGAGCTGGCATGGATCCGATGGGATGAATGGCCTCCTTCTGCTTTGGAATAAACTAGTAAATTATTCATGCCCTTCAGCACAGCAAGCCTAACGATTAACCCGCAACGTGGGTGGCACGGTGGCGCAGCGGTAGAGTTGCTGCCTTACAGCACCGGAGACCCGGTTTTGATCCCGACTACGGGTGCCGTCCGTACGGAGTTTGTACGTTCTCCCCGTGACCTGCGTGGGTTTTCTCAGAGATCTTCGGTTTCCTCCCACGCTCCAAAGACGTACAGGTTTGCAGGTTAATTGACTTGGTATAAATGTAAATTGTCCCTAATGTGAGCAGGATAGTGTTAATTTGCGGGGATCGCTGGTCAGTGCGGACTCGGTGGGCCGAAGGGCCTGTTTCTCTGTATCTCTAAACTAAACAGTTGTACAGGGCATTGGTGAGACCGCACCTGGAGTATTGCGTACAGTTTTGGTCTCCTAATCTGAGGAAAGACATTCTTGCCACAGAGGGAGTACAGGGAAGGTTCACCAGATTGATCCCTGGGATGGCAGGACTTTCATATGAAGAAAGACTGGATAGACTCGGCTTGTGCTCGCTGGTATTTAGAAGATTGAGGGGGGATCTTATAGAAACTTACAAAATTCTTAAGGGGTTGGGCAGGCTAGATGCAGGAAGATTGTTCCCGACGTTGGGGAAGTCCAGAACAAGGGGTCACAGTTTAAGGATAAGGGGGAAGTCTTTTAGGACTGAGATGAGAAAGTTTTTTTTCACACAGAGAGTGGTGAATCTATGGAATTCTCTGCCACAGAAGGTAGTTGAGGCCAGTTCATTGGCTATATTTAAGAGGGAGTTAGATGTGGCCCTTGTGGCTAAAGGGATCAGGGGGTATGGAGAGAAGGCAGGTACGGGATACTGAGTTGGATGATCAGCCATGATCATATTGAATGGCGGTGCAGGCTCGAAGGGCCGAATGGCCTACTCCTGCACCTATTTTCTATGTTTCTATGTTTCTAAACTAAACTAAACAAAATTAAAGTGGAGAACATTGAGCATCTGTATTTTAATTTGACCTGTTCATGCATATTGTTCTTGTAAGCACAGAATGGCTGATTAAATTGCTGCTGTGCCCTGCCATTGAAGATGACCCTCTAATGTCTTTACTTCTGCATGATACTAAAGTGCAAGTAAATTGGATTAGACGGTTCAGTCTGCCTAATCCTATTTCGTACAATTGACCTATTGACTGGTTAAAGCCTTGGCCAGAATCCCACTGAAAAGACCAACTTGCTGTTAAAGCCATTTAGTTTAGTTTAGAGACATGGAAACATTGGAAAATAGGTGCAGGAGTAGGCCAATCGGCCCTTCGAGCCTGTACGCACCGCCATTCAATACGATCATGGCTGATCATCCAAAATCAGTCCCCGGTTCCTGCCTTCTCCCCATATCCCTTGATTCTGTTTCGAGGTACAGAGCGGACACAGGCCCTTCGGCCCACCCTGCCGCCCCAGTGAGGGTGGATGTGGTCGCTGGGGCCCTGACGGGGATTATCACATCTTTTAGATGCACGGTAGCGCAGCGGTAGAGTTGCTGCTTTACAGCGAATGCAGCGCCGGAGACTCAGGTTCGATCCTGACTACGGGTGCTGCACTGTAAGGAGTTTGTACGTTCTCCCCGTGACCTGCGTGGGTTTTCTCCGAGATCTTCGGTTTCCTCCCACACTCCAAAGACGTACAGGTATGTAGGTTAATTGGCTGGGTAAATGTAAAAATTGTCCCTAGTGGGTGTAGGATAGTGTTAATGTACGGGGATCGCTGGGCGGCACGGACTTGGTGGGCCGAAAAGGCCTGTTTCCGGCTGTATATATATGATATGATATGATGATAAACCAGGAACTGGTTTAACAAAGAAAGCCACAAAATGCTGGAGTAACTCAGCGGGTCAGGCAGCATCCCTGAGCTAAAAGTGAGGTGCCAGAAAGCTGAGGACAGCAAATATATCTTTTTCTTTTACTTAAGGAGGGAAGCGATGATCAGCCAGGTAACTGAAGTCCGCCGAGACTTCATCAGTGGTAGGTAAACTATTGGATAAAATCTCAAGGGATAATGATTGTCACCGGGATTAATGCAGGGGAAATTCAGACTCATTAGAACGGTTTTTAATGGTTCCATTCTGGGAAAAAGGTTCTGGCTTACAACCCACTGGTATGAGTATTGATTTCTCTAACTTCAAATAACCCTTGGGTCCCCCCTCTCTCCACAAACACCCCCCCCCCCCTGCCCACCCCACCCAAGTCACACCAGCTTCAAAGTCGTCTTGTTGTGTCTCATTGTCTGTAACTCGTTTTCACCTAGACCACAGCGAACACTGGCCCGCTTCCTTTGTCATCGTTACTTTTTTGCACATCTTTCGTCCTTTTGTTCTTTATCTCTTGGTTTCCCTCTCCCCTGACTCTCAGTCTGAAGAAAGGTCCCGACCCGAAACGTCACAATAGACAATAGACAATAGGCAATAGGTGCAGGAGGAGGCCATTCGGCCCTTCGAGCCAGCACCGCCATTCAATGTGATCATGGCCTCACCTATTCCTTCTCTCCAGAGATGTGAGTTACTCCAGATAAACAATGGGACCTTGGGGTACATAGTTCCATGAATGTGGAAACACAGGTAGATAGGTTGGAAGATAGGGAGGTAGGTGGATAGAGAGATAGTTTGACAGGTGGGCAGGTTGGCAAAGAAGGTGTATTGAATGCTTCCTCCATTGTAATAGTGAGGCCCAGCACAGATTGGAGGAACAGCCCTTGTTTTCCCTCTCAATCCCCTCCTCCTTCCCAGTTCTCCCACTAGTCTTACTGTCTCCGACTACATTCTATCTTTGTCCCGCTCTCTCCGCTGACATCGGTCTGAAGAAGGGTCTTGACCGGAAACGTCGCCCATTCCTTCTCTCCCGAGATGCTGCCTGACCCGCTGAGTTACTCCAGCATTTTGTGTCTAACTTCCCTACCTAAGTTGGGGTGCAGAATATAAAAGTTCATAAGATAAAAAGTGATAGTAGAATTAGGCCATTCGGCCGATCAAGCCCACTCCGCCGTCCAATCATGGCTGATCTATCTCTCCCTCCTAACCCCATTCTCCTGCCTTCTTCCCATAACCCCTGACACCCGTACTAATCGAAAAGTTAGAACAGTAGGATCTCCTTGCTCCTAAACTCAAATCCTCTTGAAACTGGTGAGACCACACGTACAGTATTGCATGCCAACACCACAAGAAGGATGTTGAGTTTGAATACATGTTGTCTCCCAGGTGATTAGCCAAAGTCTCCAGATTACAAATATACGGACCATCCACTAAACCACCACACCCCTGTTTTGTTGAAGTTAGTGATGATACAACACGTATGGTGACATAGATTGAATGTAGATTATACACCAGTTGTATAGGGCCCTGGTAAGACCACATCTGGAGTATTGTGTACAGTTTTGGTCTCCTAATTTGAGGAAGGACATCCTTGTAATTGAGTCAGTGCAGCGTAGGTTCACGAGATTGATCCCTGGGATGGCGGGACTGACATATGAGGAAAGATTGAAAAGACTGGGCTTGTATTCACTGGAGTTTAGAAGGATGAGAGGGAATCTTATGGAAACATGCAAAATTACAAAAGGACTGGACAAGCTAGATGCAGGAAAAATGTTCCCAATGTTGGGCGAGTCCAGAACCAGGAGCCACAGGCTTAGAATAAAGGGGAGGCCATTTAAAACTGAGGTGAGAAGGAACTTTTCTGCCCAGAGAGTTGTGAATTTGCGGAATTCTCTGCCACAGAGGGCAGTGGAAGCCAAATCACTGGATGGATTTAAGAACGAGTTAAATAGAGCTCTAGGGGCTAGTGGAATCAAGGGGTATGGGGGGAAGGCAGGCACGGGTTATTGATTGTGGAAGATCAGCCATGATCACAATGAATGGCGGTGCTGGCTCGAAGGGCCGAATGGCCTCCTCCTGCACCTATTTTCTATGTTTCTGTGTTTCTATATATGCTATATCTCATTGAACAAGACACTTCGACCTACAGTGGGCAACGACTATGCATTAAAACCTTTATTGAGGCAAAATTCCTTTCATTCCGTTTCGCAACATTCATCCTCAAAGAATAGAATCATTTCCCCTGATCTTACATCTGATCTGTCAAACAGTTAGGATGGCGGCTTCCTTTTCTTATCCGTGATTCTACACAGGCTAAAACCTTTCAAAATGACCATCAATCATGCACTGCGAATTAGGGGATTAGTCTCGAAGAAGTTTTCAATGTTGTAAAATAAAACGCCAACCCTGAGCCAAAGACAACACAATCCACCATATCCTATCTTAATCCGGCCTCTGTCAACAAATAATTCACAATGATCCCTGTTTTAAATTTATGTTATGGTGCAATATGTTCTGAAATATCCTGTGATGTACGCTGCGCTCAGTAAGTCTTGTTATCAAAGCAAAACTAGAAAACGTGAGTCGGGTTTTCAACTACGCCAGCTACTATTTTTTCCTTTCGGAGGGTATTGGTTTAGTTCAGTTTAGTTTAAAGATACAGCGCGGAAACAGGCCCTTTGGCCCATCGAGTCCGCGCCGACCAGCGATCCCCGCACACTTTCATTATCCTACACACACACACACACACACACACACACACACTAGGAACAATTTACAATTATACCGAGCCAATTAACCTACAAACCTGTACGTCCTTGGGGTGTGGGAGGAATCCGGAGCACCCGGAGGAAACTCACGCAGGTCACGGGGAGAACGTGCAAACTCCGTTCTAACAGCACCCTTAGTCAGGAGCGAACCCGGGTCTCTGAAGTAGAAGTAGATAGTTCTCCCTCAAAGGTGTTTGGAACTCCCTCAAAGGTGTGCTGAAAGTGGAGGCTTTGAAGCAGAAGTGTTAGAGGCAGAAGTAGATCGATTCTCGGTGAAGAAATGTTGTCAGCAGTATGCAGGCAAATGGAGATGGTTACCCCCAGGTCAGCCATGATCCTGTTAAATAATGGAGAAAGGTAGATGGGCTGAGTGGCCTACAACATTCACTGTTGCCAGGACCTGAGGGCCTGAGCTACAGGGAGAGGTTCAGCAGGCTGGGACTCTATTCCCTGGAGCACAGGAGGATGAGGGGTGAGATGTATAAAATCATGAGAGGAATAGATCGGGTAGATGCACAGAGTCTTTTACCCAGAGTAGGTGAATCGAAGACCAGAGGACATAGGTTCAAGGTGAAGGGGAAAAGATTTAATAGGAAATCTGAGGGGTAACCTTTTCACACAAAGGGTGGTGGGTGTATGGAACAAGCTGCCAGAGGAGGTAGTTGAGGCTGGAACTATCCCAACCTTTAAGAAACAGTTAGACATGTACACGGATAGGTTTGGAGAGATATGGACCAAACACAGGCAGGTGGGGACCAGTGTACATGGGACATGTTAGTTGGTGTGGGCAAGGTGGACCGATGGCCTGTTTCCACGCTGTAAGACTCTATGACTCTATATCTCTATACAATACAATACAATACAATACAATATATCTTTATTGTCATTGTACAGGGGTACAACGAGTTTGGGAATGCGCCTCCCATACGATGCAATCATTTAATTAGCTAGTCAGATTTTTAGATTTAGATTTAGAGATACAGCGCGGAAACTAGCCCTTCGGCCCACCGAGTCCGCGCCGCCCAGCGATCCCCGCACATTAACACTATCCTACACACACTGGGAATAGTGTGTAGGAAATGTTTTACATTTGCCCAGTGAATTAACCTACATACCTGTACGTCTTTGGAGTGTGGGAGGAAATCGAAGATCTCGGAGAAAACCCACGCAGGTCACGGGGAGAACGTACAAACTCCGTACAGACGGCGCCCGTAGTCAGGATCGAACCTGAGTCTCCGGCGCTGCATTCGCTGTAAGGCAGCAACTCTACCGCTGCGCCACCGTGCCGTCAGTATTTTAATTTAAACAACCCAATGAAACAAATTGTCACAGTTTTAAAACAGACTTGAACCTATGACTCTATGCTACCTGGCACGATGAGTTACTCCATCATTTTGTGTCTATCTTCAGTATAAACCAGCATCTGTAGTTCCTCCCTCACGCATCTAATGAATAAGTGCAAGTTGCGTGGAAAGGTTGACCATCGATTCCAGTTGCCGCAGTGAAACAGTTGTGTGATTTATGTTACACATAATTGAACTGACCACATTACAGAAGTACTGAAGTCTTAGCAGTTTCCTGTTACAATGACTGCCGTCGTGAGAACTGGGTGCCACATCTTGGATGAGATTAATGCTGTGGTTGAGGCACTTTCATGACTAAATGGTGAATATCAGGGTCGTGGTTTAGAGGAAGTGGATTTTCTCGTTTTCCAGTGTCAATTCAAATAAATCACGATTTCGGTTAGTCGTGAGTTGTTGGAATTAACTATCATTACTGCATCCTCTGTTAAAAACAATACTGTTTACACTTGGCTTTAGTGATACAGTGAGGAAACCGGCCCTTCGGCCCACCGCGTTGGCACCGACTAGTGTTTCCCATACACTAGTACTATCCTACTCACAATAGGGACAATTTACGCTTTTACCCAACCCAACTAACCTACAAACCTGTGGTCTGAAGAAGGGTCTCGACCCGAAACGTCACCCATTCCTTCTCTCCTGAGATGCTGCCTGACCTGCTGAGTTACTCCAGCATTTTGTGAATAAATACCTTCGATTTGTACCAGCATCTGCAGTTATTGTCTTATACAGACCTGGTACGTCTTTGGAGTGTGTAAGGAAACCGGGCCACCTGTGGAAAACCCATGTGGTCACAGGGAGAACGTGCAAACTCCGTACAGACAGCCCCCGTGGTCAGGATGGAACCCGGGTCTCTGGTGCTGTGGGGGGGGGGGGGGGGAATCTACCCCTGCACCACCGTGCCTCCTAAATACCATTGCAACGTGCAAAAGAATCGACCCAGAAGCCGGAGCACAGTTTTATTTGTGTAGAAAGGAACTGCAGACGCAGTTTTATACCGTCGATAGACAGGAAGTGCTGGAGTAACTCAGCGGGTCAGGCAGCATCTCTGGAGAAAAAAGATGGCTGACGTTTCGGGTCGGGACCCTTCTTCACACTGAGAGTAGAGGGGAGGGAACTGGAGGCAGGCAAAACCCTCCCAGTTACAGAAAAGCACCAGAAAATCTTTTTCTTACCTTCAGTTCCCTCCCCTCTTCTTTCAGTCCAAAGAAGGGTCCCGACCCGAAACATCACCCATCCTATTTCACGGGCGGCACAGTGGTGTAGCGGTAGAGTCGTTGCCTTACAGCACCGGAGAGGAATAGATCGGGTAGATGCACAGAATCTCTTGCCTAGAATGGGGGAATCGAGGAGCAGAGGACACAGGTTCAAGGTGAAGGGGAAAAGATTTAATAGGAATCTGAGGGGTAACTTTTTCACACAAAGGGTGGTGGGTGTATGGAACGAGCTGCCAGAGGAGGTAGTTGAGGCTGGGACTATCCCAACATTTAAGAAACAGTTAGACAGATACATGGATAGGACACATTTGTGTTGTACTTCGTGGTCCGGTATCTGTTGTACCTTTGTTATGACTCTGGACGGACCACAAGTACACGTGTTTAAAAGGTTAGAATGCTGGAGCTTAAATCCAGGCTGTTTATTCCACGGCCACCTGGAACCAGAGTGACCACCAAATCACCTCATTCTCTTATATACACGTTACTACACAGGCAAACAAAGTAGTCCTTGTGATACAACAAAGACGTCCTTGCAATATCGCAACAGTTTGGACGGATAAGGACCAAACGCAGGCAGGTGGGACTAGTGTAGCTGGGACATGTTGGCCGGTGTGGGCAAGTTGGGCCGAGGGGCCTGTTTCCACACATCATTCTGTGACTCTATGACTATGAGAGAGGCCCAGGTTCAATCCTGACTACGGGTGCTATCTGCACGGAGTTTGTATGTTCTCCCCGTGACCTGCGTGGGTTTACTCCGAGAACTTCGGTTTCCTCCCACACACCAAAGACGTACGGGTTTGTAGGTTAATTGGCTTGGTATAAGTGTCAAAAATTGTCCCCAGTGTTTGTAGGGTGGCGTTACTGTGCAGGGGCTGCTGGTCGGCGCGGACTCGGTGGGCCGAAGGGCCTGTTTCCCCACTGTATCTCTGAACCAAACTAAACTGAGATGCTGCCTGGCCCGCTGAGTTACATTTAAAAAAATCGCAGTTTTGTTCCTCGGTTCGTGAAGAGTTCCATTCCTTTTTAATATAAAGAATATTTGCAGCAGAAGGTCATTTGGCCTGCACGGGCCTGCAAAGTGGTATTCACGATGGGGTTGACACCCTGGTGTCAAATTGTCACCTGCCTGTCTTAATAAGCGCATGGTTCTCCCGTTACACAGTGCGCTGCCAATGCCTCGGATCAGCAAGAATAAATGAGTGGTTTGTGTCAGTGCAGAGGCTCAGCCTGCCTGAAGCTGCCTCCGAATCCCCAGCCAATGGTCCCACCAAACGCCCTCAGCACTTGGCCGAGTCACAGCTCCGCAACACATTCCTCACAGTGTGATACTGTTCATAAATATTATGATTATGTGCCTGTTCGTGAGACAGCTGCAATATCACATGCGATATGATATAGACTACCATACTGAGTTATCAGAATACCGCAGAGACTAATGACTTCGTGATGCCCTCTGGGACTAATTTCGTCCTTGGTGGGTTTTTTGGGAATTAATTGACACATTCCGTGGGATTAGGTATTTTTGTTGATAGAGTCGGAGAGTCAAAAGGTCATTCAGCGTGGAAACGTGCCCTTCGGCCCAACTTGCCCACACCGGCCAGCATGTCCCACCTACACTGGTCCTAGTGGCCTGCGTTTGGCCCATATCCCCCATAGAGTCATGGAGTTATACGGCGTGGAAACGTGCCCTTCGGCCCAACTTGCCCACACCGGCCAGCATGTCCCACCTACACTGGTCCTAGTGGCCTGTGTTTGGCCCATATCCCCCATAGAGTCATGGAGTTACACGGCGTGGAAACAGGCCCTTCGGCCCAACTTGCCCACACCAGCCAGCATGTCCCATCTACACTGGTCCTAGTGGCCTGCGTTTGGCCCATATCCCCCATAGAGTCATGGAGTCATACGGCGTGGAAACAGGCCCTTCGGCCCAACTTGCCCACACCAGCCAGCATGTCCCACCTACACTGGTCCTAGTGGCCTGCGTTTGGCCCATATCCCCCATAGAGTCATGGAGTCATACGGCGTGGAAACAGGCCCTTCGGCCCAACTTGCCCACACCAGCCAGCATGTCCCACCTACACTGGTCCTAGTGGCCTGCGTTTGGCCCATATCCCCCATAGAGTCATGGAGTTATACGGCGTGGAAACAGGCCCTTCGGCCCAACTTGCCCACACCAGCCAGCATGTCCCACCTACACTGGTCCTAGTGGCCTGCGTTTGGCCCATATCCCCCATAGAGTCATGGAGTTACACGGCGTGGAAACAGGCCCTTCGGCCCAACTTGCCCACACCCGCCAGCATGTCCCACCTACACTGGTCCTAGTGGCCTGCGTTTGGCCCATATCCCCCATAGAGTCATGGAGTTATACGGCGTGGAAACAGGCCCTTCGGCCCAACTTGCCCACACCGGCCAGCATGTCCCACCTACACTGGTCCTAGTGGCCTGCGTTTGGCCCATATCCCCCATAGAGTCATGGAGTTATACGGCGTGGAAACAGGCCCTTCGGCCCAACTTGCCCACACCAGCCAGCATGTCCCACCTACACTGGTCCTAGTGGCCTGCGTTTGGCCCATATCCCCCATAGAGTCATGGAGTTATACGGCGTGGAAACAGGCCCTTCGGCCCAACTTGCCCACACCAGCCAGCATGTCCCACCTACACTGGTCCTAGTGGCCTGCGTTTGGCCCATATCCCCCATAGAGTCATGGAGTTATACGGCGTGGAAACAGGCCCTTCGGCCCAACTCGCCCACACCAGCCAGCATGTCCCACCTACACTGGTCCTAGTGGCCTGCGTTTGGCCCATATCCCCCATAGAGTCATGGAGTTACACGGCGTGGAAACAGGCCCTTCGGCCCAACTTGCCCACACCAGCCAGCATGTCCCACCTACACTGGTCCTAGTGGCCTGCGTTTGGCCCATATCCCCCATAGAGTCATGGAGTTATACGGCGTGGAAACAGGCCCTTCGGCCCAACTTGCCCACACCAGCCAGCATGTCCCACCTACACTGGTCCTAGTGGCCTGCGTTTGGCCCATATCCCCCATAGAGTCATGGAGTTATACGGCGTGGAAACAGGCCCTTCGGCCCAACTTGCCCACACCAGCCAGCATGTCCCATCTACACTGGTCCTAGTGGCCTGCGTTTGGCCCATATCCCCCATAGAGTCATGGAGTTATACGGCGTAGAAACAGGCCCTTCGGCCCAACTCGCCCACACCCGCCAGCATGTCCCATCTACACTGGTGCAACTGGCCTGTGTTTGGCCCATATCCCCCCATAGAGTCATGGAGTTACACGGCGTGGAAACAGGCCCTTCAGCCCAACTTGCCCACACCAGCCAGCAAGTCCCACCTACACTGGTCCTAGTGGCCTGCGTTTGGCCCATATCCCCCATAGAGTCATGGAGTTATACGGCGTGGAAACAGGCCCTTCGGCCCAACTCGCCCACACCCGCCAGCATGTCCCATCTACACTGGTGCAACTGGCCTGTGTTTGGCCCATATCCCCCCATAGAGTCATGGAGTTATACGGCGTGGAAACAGGCCCTTCGGCCCAACTTGCCCACACCAGCCAGCATGTCCCACCTACACTGGTCCTAGTGGCCTGCGTTTGGCCCATATCCCCCATAGAGTCATGGAGTTATACGGCGTGGAAACAGGCCCTTCGGCCCAACTTGCCCACACCGGCCAGCATGTCCCATCTACACTGGTCCTAGTGGCCTGCGTTTGGCCCATATCCCCCATAGAGTCATGGAGTTATACGGCGTGGAAACAGGCCCTTCGGCCCAACTCGCCCACACCAGCCAGCATGTCCCACCTACACTGGTCCTAGTGGCCTGCGTTTGGCCCATATCCCCCATAGAGTCATGGAGTTATACGGCGTGGAAACAGGCCCTTCGGCCCAACTTGCCCACACCAGCCAGCATGTCCCATCTACACTGGTCCTAGTGGCCTGCGTTTGGCCCATATCCCCCATAGAGTCATGGAGTTATACGGCGTGGAAACAGGCCCTTCGGCCCAACTCGCCCACACCAGCCAGCATGTCCCACCTACACTGGTCCTAGTGGCCTGCGTTTGGCCCATATCCCCCATAGAGTCATGGAGTTATACGGCGTAGAAACAGGCCCTTCGGCCCAACTCGCCCACACCCGCCAGCATGTCCCATCTACACTGGTGCAACTGGCCTGTGTTTGGCCCATATCCCCCCATAGAGTCATGGAGTTACACGGCGTGGAAACAGGCCCTTCGGCCCAACTTGCCCACACCAGCCAGCATGTCCCACCTACACTGGTCCTAGTGGCCTGCGTTTGGCCCATATCCCCATAGAGTCACGGAGTTATACGGCGTGGAAACAGGCCCTTCGGCCCAACTTGCCCACACCCGCCAGCATGTCCCATCTACACTGGTCCAACTGGCCTGCGTTTGGCCCACATAGAGTCATGGAGTTATACGGTGTGGAAACAGGCCCTTCGGCCCAACTTGCCCACACCAGCCAGCATGTCCCATCTACACTGGTCCAACTGGCCTGCGTTTGGCCCATATCCCCCCATAGAGTCATGGAGTTACATGGTGTGGAAACAGGCCCTTCAGCCCAACTTGCCCAAGCCGGCCAACATGCCCCCATCTACACTAGCCCCACCTGCCTGTGTTTGGCCCATATTCCTCGAAACCTGTCCTGTCCATGTACCTGTCTAAATGTTTCCTAAACATTGCAATAGTACCTGCCTCAACTACCTCCTCAGGCACACCTACCACCCTTAGTGTAAAATAAATTGTGATGACCCAACGCTCCAAATGATGGAGGGATTGCACCTGCAAATATTTTGCTGTTGGCTAGAAGCAGTGTGAAGTTATTGAGTCCCAGACAAGTATGATCCCAGGAATGATTGGGTTGACATACCATGAGCGTTTGACGGCACTGGGCCTGTACTCACTAGAGTTTCAAAGGATGAAGGGGGCCTCGTTGAAGCTTACCGAATAGTGAAAGGCCTGGATAGAGTGGATGTGGAGAGGATGCTTCCACTGGTGGGAGAGTCTAGGACCAGAGGCCACAGTCTCAGAATAAAAGGACGTTCCTTTAGAAAGGAGGAATTTCTTCATTCAGAGAGTGGTGGATCTGTGGAATTCTTTGCCACAGACGGCAGTGGAGCCCAAGTCAATGGATATTTTTAAAGCTGGAGATTGATAGATTCTTGATCAGTACGGGTGTCAGGGATTACAGGGTGAAGGCAGGAGAATGGGGTTGAGAGGGGAGGAATCAGCCATGATTGAATGGTGGAGTAGACTTGATGGGCCGAACGGCCCAATTCTGCTCCTAGAACTTACGAACATAGAAACATAGAAACATAGAAAATAGGTGCAGGAGTAGGCCATTCGGCCCTTCGAGCCTGCACCGCCATTCAATATGATCATGGCTGATCATCCAACTCAGTATCCCGTACCTGCCTTCTCTCCATACCCCCTGATCCCTTTAGCCACAAGGGCCACATCTAACTACCTCTTAAATATAGCCAATGAACTGGCCTCAACTACCTTCTGTGGCAGAGAATTCCACAGATTCACCACTCTCTGTGTGGAAAAAAAGTTCTCATCTCGGTCAATAGACAATAGACAATAGACAATAGGTGCAGGAGGAGGCCATTCGGCCCTTCGAGCCAGCACCTCCATTCAATGTGATCATGGCTGATCATTCTCAATCAGTACCCCTTTCCTGCCTTCTCCCCATACCCCCTCACTCCGCTATCCTTAAGAGCTCTATCCAGCTCTCTCTTGAAAGCATCCAATGAACCGGCCTCCACTGCCCTCTGAGGCAGAGAATTCCACACCTTCACCACTCTCTGACTGAAAAAGTTCTTCCTCATCTCCGTTCTAAATCCTCCCCTCTAAAAGACTTCCCCCTTATCCTTAAACTGTGACCCCTGGGAGGAGTGAGACGGGCTGTGTGCGGAGTGGCGGGAACCACAGTAAATTAGCACACGCAGATGCTTAGTGTAAACTGCAGTCTGAAGTCTCATAGAGGGATGAGATTGCTTTTGGAGCAGATGAGAACAGAAGGTAGCAGATATAACCCAGCAGGTTCGGCGACATCTGCGGAGAGAGAGACACAGAGTTAGCATCTCAGATCAACCCCACTTGCTGCTGCCATCGCGTGTCAGTGGCTGAGTGCTGTGTGCCATGTGGGCTCTGTCTGACATTTCATTCTCCCAGCAGGCAGGACAGGGAGGCTTCCATTGTCGTGGTTACCGTTGTTCAAAATGAAGCAGATGACACAGAGAATTCTTCAAGAAGTTAAAAGCCTTTATTTGCAAACAACGGCTGGAACAATCAGGATGTCAACCATCTGACTGCCCACTTAGTACATCGGGCAGCCTATTTTTATAGGATTCTTTCAGCCTTATCTTCTTTCCCTCACACTCCTCTTTACAGCTATTCATCTCTTTGTAGTCACCCTGTTTACCCTACCACCTTGTCTGTATTTCCTAAAATGTTTCCTTCCACCCTTGTCTTCCATCCTGGTTCACCCATCAATGTTTCTCCTCCTCCTGAGCAGCAGTTACAGACACGTGTCAAGGAATGTCTAGAGTGCCTTAATTAGTTACAGAGAGGCACCTAATGCCTAAGTAGTTACAAACCTTAAACAACAATGTCTAATGTATAAAATAATATCGTATTATCTCCCATACCATCTCTTTAACTCGGCGGGATGACTGCTGTGATGCACGATGCCTGCAAACGCATCTGTTGATCGCAAGATGGCAGGAGGGCCGAGCCTGTGTCTTGTTCTCTTGCTTGTTCTGAGCGAGAGCGATGCCGAATCTAGTTCCGTTCGGAGATGCAGAGTGGGCGGATACATGGCAGATGCAGTTTAATGTGGATAAGTGTGAGGTTATCCACTTTGGTGGTAAGAATAGGAAGGCAGATTATTATCTGAATGGTGTCAAGTTAGGAAAAGGGGACGTACAACGAGATCTGGGTGTCCTCGTGCATCAGTCACTGAAAGGAAGCATGCAGGTACAGCAGGCAGTGAAGAAAGCCAATGGAATGTTGGCCTTCATAACAAGAGGAGTTGAGTATAGGAGCAAAGGGGTCCTTCTGCAGTTGTACAGGGCCCTAGTGAGACCGCACCTGGAGTACTGTGTGCAGTTTGGGTCTCCAAATTTGAGGAAGGATATTCCTGCTATTGAGGGCGTGCAGCGTAGGTTTACTAGGTTAATTCCCCGAATGGCGGGACTGTCATATGTTGAAAGACTGGAGCGACTAGGCTTGTATACTGGAATTTGGAAGGATGAGAGGGGATCTTATCGAAACGTATAAGATTATTAAGGGGTTGGACACATTAGAGGCAGGAAACATGTTCCCAATGTTGGGGGAGTCCAGAACAAGGGGCCGCAGTTTAAGAATAAGGGGTAGGCCATTTAGAACGGAGATGAGGAAAAACGTTTTCAGTCAGAGAGTTGTGAATCTGTGGAATTCTCTGCCTCAGAAGGCAGTGGAGGCCAATTCTCTGAATGCATTCAAGAGAGAGTTAGATAGCGCTCTTAAGGAAAGCGAAGTCAGGGGGTAAGGGGAGAAGGCAGGAACGGGGTACTGATTGAGAATGATCAGCCATGATCACATTGAATGGCTGTGCTGGCTCGAAGGGCTGAATGGCCTACTCCTGCACCTATTGTCTATTGAAACAGGCACCTTCGGCCTAACCGAGACCGCGCCGACCAGCGATCACCCGGCCGTGCGCTGGTTTGTGTCCTGCACGCTTGGGGACATCTTACAGAAGCCGTTTAACCCACAGACCCTTAGACCTTTACTTTCGAGGTACGGCGCGGAAACGGGTTTGCACTTGTAATTTGACTCTGTCACTCTATGACTATCCAGTACAGTAGGCCGTCTCTTTCAGATCTCTTTTCTCCCACTCGGTCTACCTGTTGTGCTTGAATTTGACTTTACTGTATGTATATACGACATACCTGATCGGTTTGGATGGCACGCACAACAAAGATTTTCATTGTACCACAGAACACGTGCATTTTAGTTTAGTTTAGTTTTGCTTAGAGATATTGCGCGGAAACAGGCCCTTCGGCCCGCCGACCAGCGGCCCCCGCACGCTCACACTATCCCACACGCGCAAGGGAATGTTCACAAGTTTATCAAGCCGATTAGCCTTCAAACCTGTACGTCTTTAGAGTGCGGTAGTCCGGAGCACCTGGAGAAAACCAACACGGACACAGGGAAAGTCAAGTCAAGTCAAGTCAAGTCAAATTTATTTGTCACATACACATACACGATGTGCAGTGAAATGAAAGTGGCAATGAAACCCCGCACAGACAGCAGCCGTGGTCTGGATGGAACCCAGGTCTTTGGCGCAGTAAGGCAGCAACTCTACTGGAGTGCATACATCCTCTCCACATCCACTCTATCCAAGACTTTCACTATTCGGTGAGCCTCAGTGAGGTCACCCACCCCCCCCCCCCCCCCCCCCCTCCCCCCCTCCCCATCCTTCTAAACTGGTGGGAAACTCGAAGAAAGATCTCTGATTGTTAGCACTCTGGCGTTTGGATTAGCAGTCTGGTCATTTACCTGCTGCTCCACTTTGTACCATCCGCATAACCATTGTGCTGAGAATAATAATTGATGGGAGAGCAGGATGGCCACCCTCCGCACCCTCCGCACGGCTGAATCCCCCCTCGTCCCATCCCCTCGTCCCAGGGGAACGTAGAACCCAACGACCATGCCTCTGAGATGGACAAAAAAATGCTGGAGTAACTCAGCGGGTCAGGAGGGGGCTCTGGAGAGAAGGAATGGGTGGCGTTCTGGGTCGATACCCTTCTTCTGCCTCGACCCGAAACGTCCATTCCTTCTCTGCCTGCCCCCCCCCCCCCCGAGTTACTCCAGCGTTTTGCGTCTATCTTCGATTTAAACCAGCACCTGCAGTTCCTTCCTGCACACACCATGCCTCGGGGGCTCTTTATCCTGGTGAGGATATTGAAGAAGAATAGAGGAAACGGTTTCTTTGTCTGACGAACACAGAGGGGCTAAGACAGACTGTTAGTTTGATTGCTCCAATCACCTTAAACACCACGCCATCATTGAATGAGCGTACACAGGCAGGTCCATTCTACCACACACCGCGCCCCTCACTAGCATTCCCCTTTCAGCTTTAGTTTTCACTGAAGAAGCTCCACACAAATACAAAGGTTTGCAACCTGTTCTCAACCGATCCTTCGTAACCGTGCCTTCTTTTGGAGCCGAGCCAGGGGATAATGATGACCTGAATGAGTGACTTTTGGAAGCGCAACAGATGAACAGCTCTGTGTTTGAGTACCCCTGGTGCAGTTCACAGGATAGCACCTTCTCCAATCTCAAAGTAACCCCTCGGGCCAGTTTTACCGAAGCACGGTTCATATTAATGTTGGTTTAAAGGGAGTTCTCGTACAAACAATCACATTGTCATTTCCATTCAGAGGCTGGGAGTGACGGATCTTTTTCGGGGAATGCAGTGAATGAGGCTACATGAAGTGAATCTTAACTCATTAGAACATAGACACATAAAGCGACAGGCCTTTCGGCCCACAATGTCCGTGCTCTACTCCAAAGACGTACACGTTTGTAGGCTAATTGGCTTGCTAAGCTTGCAAATTGTCCCTAGTGTGCGTGGGGCAGTGAGTCCGCGCCGACCATTGATCCCTGCACATGCAACACCATCCCACGCACGATAGGGCCAATTTACAAATTATACCAAGCCGATTAGCCTACAAACCTGTACGTCTTTGGGGACGTGGGGGGAAACCTGACATAAACCCACGCAGGTCACGGGGAGAACGTACAAACTCCGTGCAGACAGCACCCGTGGTCAGGATTGAACCCTGGTCTCTGGCGCTGTAAGGCAGCAACTCTACCGCTGCGCCCGTGTGCGGGGATCGCTGGTCGGTGCATACTCGGTGGGCCGAAGGGCCTGTTTCTGCAATGTATCACTAAACTAAACTAAACATGATGTTATGTGAAACTAATGTCATCTGCCTAAACATGATCCATGTCCCTCCATTATGAAGGCATGTTGGCCTTCATAACGAGAGGATTTCAGTACAGGAGTAAAGAGGTTCTTCTGCAAATCCATCCAGTGATTTGGCTTCCACTGCCCTCTGTGGCAGAGAATTCCACAAATTCACAACTCTCTGGGTGAAAAGGTGTTTCCTCATCTCAGTCCTAAATGGCCTCCCCTTATTCTTATGGACAATAGACAATAGACAATAGGTGCAGGAGTAGGCCATTCGGCCCTTCGAGCCAGCACCACCATTCAATGTGATCATGGCTGATCATTCTCAATCAGTACCCCGTTCCTGCCTTCTCCCCATACCCCCTGACTCCGCTGTCCTTAAGAGCTCTATCTAGCTCTCTCTTGAATGCATTCAGAGAATTGGCCTCCACTGCCTTCTGAGGCAGAGAATTCCACAGATTCACAACTCTCTGACTGAAAAAGTTTTTCCTCATCTCCGTTCTAAATGGCCTACCCCTTATTCTTAAACTGTGGCCCCGGTTCTGGACTCCCCCAACATTGGGAACATGTTTCCTGCCTCTAACGTGTCCAACCCCTTAATAATCTTATACGTTTCAATAAGATCCCCTCTCATCCTTCTAAATTCCAGTGTATACAAGCCTTTAGTGTGTCTGATTTGGAATCATGTATTGTCTTTCCGCTGACTGGTTAGCACGCAGCAAAAGCTTTTTACTGTACACTCGGTACACGTGACAATAAGCTAAACTGAACTGAACTGACTTTACAGCTTTTTATTCACAAAATGCTGGAGTAACTCAGCAGGTCAGGCAGCATCTCAGGAGAGAAGGAATGGGTGACGTTTCGGGTCGAGACCCTTCTAAGGGTCTTGACCCGAAACGTCACCCATTCCTTCTCTCCTGAGATGCTGCCTGACCTGCTGAGTTACTCCAGCATTTTGTGAGTAAATATCTTCGATTTGCATCTGCAGTTATTTTCTTATACAAGCCTAGTCGCTCCAGTCTAAAACTGTGCGACCCCTGGTTCTGGACTCCCCCCCCCCCCCCCCCCCGAACATGGGGGGATCAGTTTTCCTGCATCTAGCCTGTCCGATCCCTTAAGAATTGAACAGGTTTCGACGGAGGACTGGAAAGAACGTGGCTGCCTGGTGCTTTTAGTTGAATCTTTTATAGATGGGAACAAGCTCAGCTGAAGGCAGATGCCGGTCTCAGTCAGACATCTTGAACCATCAGGTACCCTGACGGGACGTCGGTGTTAAAAGCCGGGACTGTTCCCCGGGACGCGTGCTTACCATCGGGGAACCGTGCCTGTTTCAGCAGGTGTGGAAGCCTCCTCAGAAGACTGGAATGGTTCCCACGGCCCGTGCATCTGGCTCAGAGCGCTAATCAGCCTCGTATCTTAAATTAATCCAATTAAGACGCAGGACCCATTTTACCAGCTGATTCCGTTTTATCTTCACAGATGGTTTTCTATTTTCCGACTGTTGCCAGATCAGGCCACCCGTAAGTCTTAATTCCCAGCTAAATCGTTTTAACACTTCTCTCCCCAGAATCCGCCTCGCTGGAGAGGTTGAGCAGCCCAGGTCTGTATTCCTCGGAGCGCAGTAGGATGAGGGGTTGATCTTTTCAGTTCTGATCAGTTCCGTTTATTGCCACGCGTAGCGAGGTACAGTGAAATGCTTTTTGTTGCGTGCTAACCAGTCTGCGGAAACACTACCCTTGATTAGAATCCGGCCGTCCGCAGTGTACAGATGTGGGCAGCACTGTGGCTCAGCGGCAGAGTTGCTGCCTCACAGCGCCAGAGACCCGGGTTCCATCCCGACCTCGGGTGCTTGTCTGTACGGAGTTTGTACGTTCTCCCCGTGACCTGCGTGGGTTCTCTCCGGGTGCTCCGGTTTCCTCCCACACAGAATTCTCTGCCTCAGAAGGCAGTGGAGGCCAATTCTCTGAATGCATTCAAGAGAGAGCTGGATAGAGCTCTTAAGGATAGCGGAGTCAGGGGGGTATGGGGAGAAGGCAGGAACGGGGTACTGATTGAGAATGATCAGCCATGATCACATTGAATGGCGGTGCTGGCTCGAAGGGCTGAATGGCCTCCTCCTGCACCTATTGTCTATTGTCTATCGCCTATTGTCACACCCCAGAGACGTACACTGGTTGGCACAGACTCGATGGGCCGCAGGGCCTGTATCACTAAAACTAAAACTCAAAAAAGATACATGATAATGTATCTGTGATGTATTTAGGTATTTAAGATCATGAAGAGAGTAGATAGGGTTGATGCACAGAGTATTTTACCCAGAGTAGGGGAATGTGATGGTGGATTATTGCAGATTAGTGTTACTGTGCGGGGATCGCTGTTCAGCGCAGACTCGGTGGGCCGAAGGGCCTGTTTCTGCCTAGTATCTCTAAACTACAACTCTATCTCTAACTTATGTTTAGACATGTTATGTTTTAAAAATAAGCACAATCATAGATAAGTACAACAATCGTCGTGTGTTCGTAGACTTCATCGAGACAGTACATCGTACACATCGAGATTGCGTTCTCAGCCCCCCTTCGTTACTCCTTGTACATCCACGACTGTGCAACCGCGTACAAATCCAATTCAGTTTTCAAATTCGCAGGCGACACCACCATTGTGGGGCCGGATATCAAATAGTGACGGGACGGAGTACACGAACGAGATTGAGAACCTCGTGTCCTGGTGTCGAGACAACAACCTTTCTCTCAATGTCAGCAAGACAAAGGAGATAGTGATCGACTTCAGGAAGTGAAGTGGTACACACACCCCAGTTTGCATTGACAATGCCGAAGTAGAGATGGTTGAAATCTTCAAATTCCTAGGTGTCAATATCACCAACAACTTCTCCTGGACCACCCATATTGAAGCAACGACCAAGAAAGCCCACCAACGCCTCGACTTCCTTAGAAGGCTTAGCAAGTTCGGCATGAGAAAATAACTGCAGATGCGGTACAAATCGAAGGTATTTATTCACAAAATGCTGGAGTAACTCAGCAGGTCAGGCAGCATCTCAGGAGAGAAGGAATGGGTGACGTTTCGGGTCGAGACCCTTCTTCAGACTGATGTCAGTGGGGGCGGGACAAAGGAAGGAAATAGGTGGAGACAGGAAGATAGAGGGAGATCTGGGAAGGGGGAGGGGAAGAGAGGGACAGAGGGACTATCTAAAGTTGGAGAAGTCGATGTTCATACCACTGGGCTGCAAACTGCCCAGGCGAAATATGAGGTGCTGTTCCTCCAATTTCCGGTGGGCCTCACTATGGCACTGGAGGAGGCCCATGACACAAAGGTCGGACTGGGAATGGGAGGGGGAGTTGAAGTGCTCGGCCACCGGGAGACCAGTTTTGTCAATGCGGACCGAGCGCAGGTATTGAGCGAAGCGATCGCCGAGCCTGCGCTTGGTTTCGCCGATGTAAATAAGTTGACATCTAGAGCAGCGGATGCAATAGATGAGGTTGGAGGAGGTGCAGGTGAACCTTTGCCTCACCTGGAAAGACTGTTTGGGTCCTTGGATGGAGTTGAGGGGGGAGGCAAACAGGTGTTGCATCTCGTGCGGTTGCAGGGGAAAGTGCCCGGGGATGGGGTGGTTTGGGTAGGAAGGGACAAGCGGACCAGGGAGTTACGGAGGGAACGGTCTCAGCGGAACGCAGAGAGGGGAGGGGATGGGAAGATATGGCCAGTGGTGGGGTCCCGTTGTAGGTGACGGAAATGTTGGCGGATGATTTGGCATGATTTGGCAAGTCCTCTACAACTCTCACCAACTTCTACAGATGCGTCACATAAAGCATTTTATCAGGATGCATCAGGACCGCAAGAAATTGCAGCAAATTGTGGACGCAGCCCAAACCATCACACAAACCAACCGCCCTTCTATTGACTCCATCGATACCTGAAGGCCAGCGGCATAATCAAGGACGAGTCGCACCACGGCCACTCCCTCTTCTCCCCTCTCCCACCAGGCAAAAGGTATAGAAGTGTGAAAACGCACACCTCCAGATTCAAGGACAATTTCTTCCCAGCTGTTATCAGGCGACCGGATCATCCTACCACAACCAGAGAGCAGTGCCGAACTACTATCTACCTCATTGGTGACCCTCGGACTATCATTGACCGGACTTTGCTGGCTTCACCTTGCACTAAACGTTATTCCCGCCGTTCGCTATGCCTCTCGCAGTGTAATCAGTGTTGTGGGGGAACAGTATGTGTGATGATACCATTAATACATTAATGACTTAGACGAAGGGATTAAAAGTACCATTAGCAAATTTGCAGATGATACTAAGCTGGGGGGTAGTGTGAATTATGAGGAAGATGCAATAAGGCTGCAGGGTGACTTGGACAGGTTGTGTGAGTGGGCGGATACATGGCAGATGCAGTTTAATGTAGATAAGTGTGAGGTTATTCACTTCGGAAGTAAGAATAGAAAGGCAGATTATTATCTGAAATGGTGTCAAGTTAGGAAGAGGGGGAGTTCAACGAGATCTGGGTGTCCTAGTGCATCAGTCAATGAAAGGAAGCATGCAGGTACAGCAGGCAGTGAAGAAAGCCAATGGAATGTTGGCCTTCATAACAAGAGGAGTTGAGTATAGGAGCAAAGAGGTCCTTCTACAGTTGTACCGGGCCCTGGTGAGACTGCACCTGGAGTACTGTGTGCAGTTTTGGTCTCCAAATTTGAGGAAGGATATTCTTGCTATGGAGGGCGTGCAGCGTAGTTCACTAGGTTAATTCCCGGAATGGCGGGACTGTCGTATGTTGAAAGGCTGGAGCGATTGGGCTTGTATACACTGGAATTTAGAAGGATGAGGGGGGATCTTATTGAAACATATAAGATAATTAGGGGATTGGACAAATTAGAGGCAGGAAACATGTTCCCAATGTTGGGGGAGTCCAGAACAAGGGGCCACAGTTTAAGAATAAGGGGTAGGCCATTTAGAACGGAGATGAGGAAGAACTTTTTCAGTCAGAGAGTGGTGAAGGTGTGGAATTCTCTGCCTCAGAAGGCAGTGGAGGCCAGTTCGTTGGATGCTTTCAAGAGAGAGCTGGATAGAGCTCTTAAGGATAGCGGAGTGAGGGGGTATGGGGAGAAGGCAGGAACGGGGTACTGATTGAGAGTGATCAGCCATGATCGCATTGAATGGTGGTGCTGGCTCGAAGGGCTGAATGGCCTACTCCTGCACCTATTGTCTATTGTCATTAACATGCAGAATATATCTCAGCTATCAACTCACAGATTTTTGTTATTTTTCTTTTTAATCGTTTCTGCAAGTTCCTGCCTACTAAAATGGCGCCCGTGACGTGCTAGGGTTTTTAGGCTCGAGTGGTCTATCTTGTTCCTCTAGTATCTTTGCTTGCCTCAGGGGCTGCAGCGTGCTGCGGAGAAACTGCTCTGCGACGATACTGCGGGACGGCAAAGGTTTGCAAGGTAGAAACGGAGGCATCGAGGATTGTGCGGGAGGCTGCAGACAGAAATCACGGGGGGCCAAATCCATGCGAGGTCCATCCATCCGTATCCCCAGGGGTGCAGTGCTGGCGGAGCTCACCGGAGCGCCGCTCCGACACCTCTGTAAACACAAGCCAAAATAAACAGTGGGGAATGTTAACGAGCGGGGAAACTTTAACAGCAGCCACTCCGGTACTAGTGACAGCTAGTCTGAGCCACTACCGGGAGGAGGTGGCTGATCTGGCACTCTGGTGTCAGGACAATTGCCTCCTCTAGAATGTCACTAAAACGAAGGAGCTGATTGTGGACTTTAGAAGGGCTAAACATCCAAGGACGTACACGCCACTAGAGATAAATGGGTCTACTGTGGATAGGGTGAGCAGTTTTAAATACTTGGGAGTCCGCATCACAGAGGATCTGACGTGGGCAACGCACATTGCCGCACTGGTGGGTAAGGCAAAGCAGCGCCTTTACCACCTTAGACAGCTGAGGAAATTCAGAGTGTCTCTGAGGATCCTTCATTGCTTCTACTCTGGGACTGTAGAGAGCATCCTGTCCGGCAACATTACAGTCTGGTTTGGGAACAGCTCTGCCCAGGACAGGATGGCCCTGCAGAGAGTAGCGCGTTCGGCAGAATGCACCATGGGAACTACACTCGTCCCGCTGCAGGACCTATACATCAGGAGGTGCAGATCCAGAGCAAGCAAGATCATGAGGGACTCCTGCCACCCCAGTAACGGACTGTTCCAGATGCTACGGTCAGGCAAACGCCTCCACTGTTACGCTGCGAAAACGGAGAGGATGAGACGGAGTTTCTTCCCACAGGCCATCAGGACTGTCAACTTTTATAACTCCAGAGACTAAATTTTTGTCTACATTATAGTAACTTATTAACTTTATTTATATGCTGTAACTGTAATTCTTTTTTGTGCACAATCCGCAGGCATTGCCACTTTCATTTCACTACACATCGTGTATGTGTATGTGACAAATAAACTTGACTTGACTTGACAGCACCTAAACAATTAGCACCGCAACACAGCGTACGCCCACCACCCTTTGCCTGATAACGTTACCCCTCAGATTCCTATTAAAACTTTCCCCCACCCCCCCCCCCCCCCCATCTCCTTAAACCTTATACACTGGAATTTAGAAGGATGAGAGGAGATCTTATCGAAACGTATAAGATTATTAAGGGGTTGGACACGTTAGATGCAGGAAACATGTTCCCAATGTTGGGGGAGTCCAGAACCAGGGGCCACAGTTGAAGAATAAGGGGTCGGCCATTTAGAACGGAGATGAGGAAAAACTTTTTCAGTCAGAGAGTTGTGAATCTGTGGAATTCTCTGCCTCAGAAGGCAGTGGAGGCCAATTCTCTGAATGCATTCAAGAGAGAGCTAGATAGAGCTCTTAAGGATAGTGGAGTCAGGGGGTATGGGGAGAAGGCAGGAACAGGGTACTGATTGAGGATGATCAGCCATGATCACATTGAATGGCGGTGCTGGCTCGAAGGGCCGAATGGCCTCCTCCTGCACCTATTGTCTATTGTCTATTGTCTATTGTCTAAACCAATGTCCTCTGGTTCTCAATTCCCCCACTCTGGGCCAGAGACTCTGTGCGTCCACCCGATCCAATCCTCTCACTAAACTAAATTAAATACAACTAAACAGGGTGCCGCAGCGGTAGAGTTGCTGCCATGCAACGCTTGCAGCGCCAGGGACCCGAGTTTCTATTCCCGACTACGGGTGCTGTGTGTACGGAGTTTGTACGCAGTTCTCCCCGTGACTGCGTGATCTCCGGTTTCCTCCCGCACTCCAAAGTGTATGGGTTTGTAGGTTAATTGGTTTGGTATAAATGTAAATTGTCCAAAGTGTGCGTTGGAAAGTGTTAATGTGCGGGGATCGCTGGTCGGTGCTGACCCGGTGGGCCGAAGAGCCTGTTTCCGTGTTGTATTGAGGGCGTGCAGCGTAGGTTTACTAGGTTAATTCCCGGAATGGCGGGACTGCCATATGTTGAAAGACTGGAGCGACTAGGCTTGTATACACTGGAATTTAGAAGGATGAGAGGGGATCTTATCGAAACGTATGAGATTATTAAGGGGTTGGACACCTTAGAGGCAGGAAACATGTTCCCAATGTTGGGGGAGTCCAGAACAAAGGGGCCACAGTTTAAGAATAAGGGGTAGGCCATTTAGAACGGAGATGAGGAAAAACTTTTTCAGTCAGAGAGTTGTGAATCTGTGGAATTCTCTGCCTCAGAAGGCAGTGGAGGCCAATTCTCTGGTTGCTTTCAAGAGAGAGCTAGATAGAGCTCTTGAGGATAGCGGAGTCAGGGGGTATGGGGAGAAGGCAGGAACGGGGTACTGATTGAGAATGATCAGCCATGATCACATTGAATGGCGGTGCTGGCTCGAAGGGCCGAATGGCCTCCTCCTGCACCTATTGTCTATTGTCTATTGCCTATTGTCTATTGTATCTCTAAACTAAATAAACTAAACTAATTAAATGCAAGGATTTATTTTGAGAGGACATGAATACGCAAACAGGGATGTAATGCTGAGGCTCTATAGGGCGCTGGTCAAACCACATTGTGAGCAGTTTTGGGCACCATACCTGAGGGAGGATGTGCTGGCTCTGGAGAGAGTCCAGAGGACGTTGACGAAAATGATCCCAGGAATGAGTGGGTAAACCTATGATGAGCGTTTGAAGGGCCCCGGGCCTGTACTCGCTGGAGATCAGAAGGGTGAAGGGGGACCTCATTGAAACATCTCATTGTGAAAGGCCTGGATAGAGTGGATGTGGAGAGGATGTTTCCCTCTAGTGGGAGAGTCTAGGACCAGAGACCATTGCCTCAGAATAAAAGGACGTTTCTACAGGAAGGAGATGGGGAGGAATTTCTTTAGTCAGAAGGTGGTGAATCTGTGGAATTCATTGCCACAGTCAGTCGTGGAGGCCAAGTCAGTGGATATTTTGAAGGCAGAGTATGACAGATTCTTGATTAGTACGGTTGTCAGGGGTTATGGGCAGGAGGCAGGAGAATGGGGTTAGGTGGTTAAAGATAGAATGGTGTAGACTTGATGGGCCGAATGGCCTAATCAATAGACAACAGACAATAGACAATAGGTGCAGGAGGAGGCAATGGCCCTTCGAGCTATTCAATGTGATCATGGCTGATCATTCTCAATCAGTACCCCGTTCCTGCCTTCTCCCCATACCCCCTGACTCCGCTATCCTTAAGAGCTCTATCTAGCTCTCTCTTGAATGCATTCAGAGAATTGGCCTCCACTGCCTTCTGAGGCAGAGAATTCCACAGATTTACAACTCTCTGACTGGAAAAGTTTTTCCTCATCTCAGTTCTAAATGGCCTACCCCTTATTCTTAAACTGTGGCCCCTTGTTCTGGACTCCCCCCAACATTGGGAACATGTTTCCTGCCTCTAACGTGTCCAACCCCTTAATAATCTTAAACGTTTCGATAAGATCTCCTCACATCCTTCTAAATTCCAGTGTATACAAACCTGCTACAATCGACTATGAACACATGATAATTTTAAACTCAGAAGCAGACGAACAATTGATTTGGAAAATGGTGAAGCAAACGTTCGTTTGGTGGATTGGCAGTCCCACTTCCATCAGATGCCGCTCGTAAAGGGCTGCAAGGCATTTGAACCGGTTGTCAACTCTACAGATGTGCTGATGATGCCAGCGCAAACATCTGGGGAGCGTGGACGAGGCAACGAGTGCCCGCAGGACACGAGGTTCACAGAGGGTGGCTCCCTCTCGGTCAAAGTGACCGACGCGAACGTCGATGAAGTCCCCGTGACTCGACGGACGAGAACAAAAAACATGACCGAAATGATTCACCAGGCAATGTTGAAGTTCAGGAGAGTCTCAATAGGTTCCAGTGCTGCAGCAGCAGCAACAGCAGCAGCAGCAGCAGATTGCCTGGGATTACAAGAACATCGTTGTGCCTTGCACTGCCTCAGGGATGAGAGGAACATCACCTTGGTAGCGCCATCAACATACCGCTGTGCCAAGCTCTGCTGCTCGTTGGATCCCCACTGCTCAACACGGAACACAGAACCGCTTTGCGGATGACACAAAGAAACTTAGAACCCTAGAAAATAAGTGCAGGAGGAGGCCATTCGGCCCTTCCAGCCAGCACCGCCATTCAATGTGATCATGGCTGATCATCCCGAATCAGTATCCCCGCTCCTGATTTTTCCCCATATCCCTGGATTCCATTAGCCATCTTGCTATGGAGGGCGTGCAGCGTAGGTTTACTAGGTTAATTCCCGGAATGGCGGGACTGTCATATGTTGAAAGACTGGAGCGACTAGGCTTGTGTTCACTGGAATTTAGAAGGATGAGAGGAGATCTTATCGAAACGTGTAAGATTATTACGGGGTTGGACACGTTAGAGGCAGGAAACATGTTCCCAATGTTGGGGGAGTCCAGAACAAGGTGCCACAGTTTAAGAATAAGGGGTAGGCCATTTCGAACTGAGATGAGGAAAAACTTTTTCAGTCAGAGAGTTGTGAATCTGTGGAATTCTCTGCCTCAGAAGGCAGTGGAGGCCAATTCTCTGAATGCATTCAAGAGAGAGCTAGATAGAGTTCTTAAGGATAGCGGAGTCACGGGGTATGGGGAGAAGGCAGGAACGGAGTACTGATTGAGAATGATCAGCCATGATCACATTGAATGGCGGTGCTGGCTCGAAGGGCCGAATGGCCTCCTCCTGCAGCTATTGTCTATTGTCTATTGTCTATAGCCGTAAGAGCTAAATCTAACTCTCTATTGAAAACATCCAGTGAATTGGCCTCCACTGCCTTCTGTGGCAGAGAATTCCACAGATTCACAACTCTCTAGGTTAAAAAGTTTTTCCTCATTTCACTCCCAAACGGCCTACCCCTTATTCTTAAACTGTGACCTTTGGTTCTGGACCCCCCCAACATCGAGAACATATTTCCTGCATGATGAAGGGGAAAAGATTTAATGGGAGTCTGAGGGGTAACATTTTCACACAAAGGGTGGTGGGTGTATGGAACGAGCTGCCAGAGGAGGTAGTTGAGGCCGGGACTATCCCAACGTTTAAGAAACAGTTGGACAGGTACAAGGATAGGACAGGTTTGGATGGGACATGAACCAAACGCCGGCAGGCGGAGCTAGTAGAGCTGGGACATATTGGCCGGGGTGGGCAAGTTGGGCCTGTTTCCAATCTGTATCACTCTATGACTCTATGGCTCTACCTGACTGATTGATTGAAAGATAGGAAGGAACAACATGTAAACAGGCTCTTTGGTCCACTGAGTCCACACTGATCAGTGGTCACCCTTTCACAGTTGTTCTGTTTCATCCCACTTCCTCATCACTGACTGACACACTGGTGGGCAATTAACCTACAAACCCGCACGTTTTGGGGATCAAAAATATCATAAGTGATAGGAGTAGAATTAGGCCATTCAACCCATCAAGTCTATTCCGCCATCCAATCATGGCTGATCTATCTCTCCCTCCTAGCCCCATTCTCCTGCCTTCTCCCCATAACCCCTGACACCCGTACAAATCAAGAATCTATCTATCTCTACCTTAAATATATCTACAGACTTGGAGTCCACGGCCCTCTGTGGCAAAGAATTCCACAGATTCACCACCAGAGATTTCTCCTCATCCCCTTCCTAAAAGAACGTCCTTTAATTCTGAGGCTGTGACCTCTGGTCCTAGACTCTCCCTTTTAAAAAAAAATTTATATCAAAAAATACTTTATAGACAATAGACAATAGACAATAGGTGCAGGAGTAGGCCATTCAGCCCTTCGAGCCAGCACCGCCATTCAATGCGATCATGGCTGATCACTCTCAATCAGTACCCCGTTCCTGCCTTCTCCCCATACCCCCTCACTCCGCTATCCTTAAGAGCTCTATCCAGCTCTCTCTTGAAAGCATCCAACGAACTGGCCTCCACTGCCTTCTGAGGCAGAGAATTCCACACCTTCACCACTCTCTGACTGAAAAAGTTCTTCCTCATCTCCGTTCTAAATGGCCTACCCCTTATTCTTAAACTGTGGCCCCTTGTTCTGGACTCCCCCAACATTGGGAACATGTTTCCTGCCTCTAATGTGTCCAATCCCCTAATTATCTTATATAAATAATAAATATAAATAATAAATAATAAATAATATATAATAATTATTCAAATAATAAATATCATTCACAAAACATATTTTTAAACAAGCCCATCCGACATTTCCGGAGGTTACATTCGATACAGGCATTCATTTAGACATTTACATACATTTACCCAGTATCCCTTATTTGGAGGGGCGTCTCTCTCCACCACACCCTGCCCCCCTATGTCCAGCAGCGGAAGGACCCTAGACTGTGCTGGTCCTAGACTCTCCCACTAGTGGAAACATCCTCTCCACATCCACTCTATCCAAGCCTTTCACTATTCAGTACGTTTCAATGAGGTTCCCCTCATCCTTCTAAACTCCAGCGAGTACAGGCCCAGTGCCGACAAACGCTGATCATAGGTTAACCTACTCGTTCCTGGGATCATTCTTGTAAACCTCCTCTGGACCCTCTCCAGAGCCAGCACATCCTTCGCCAGATATGGTGCATAAAATCGCTCACAATATTCCAATATTGGCCTGACCAATGGAGCCTGAGCTTGTTTTTCTATACAAGGCCTCTTGAAATAAATGCTAGCATTGAATTTGCTATCCTCGTGCAGGAGTTAGATAGATCTCGAGGGGCTAGTGGAATCAAGGGATATGGGGAGAAGGCAGGCACGGGTTACTGATTGTGGATGATCAGCCATGATCACAATGAATGGCGGTGCTGGCTCGAAGGGCCAAATGGCCTCGTCCTGCACCTATTTTCTATGTTGCTATGATAGGGGAGGAAACCGGAGCACCCGGAGGAAACCCAGACTGTGGGGATGGGAGGGGGGGGGGGGGGTACGGGTTGGGGGGATGGGGGTCGGGGGGGGTCGATTGTATTGTAGATAAAGTTGACACCATTTTAATCTGATAACTGTTTGCTTGTTGTTTGTAAACTGCCAATGGCAGTCTTGATTTTGTTTATTACTCTACATTTGTTTTTAATTGAACAAAAGATTCTTGTTAAGGAACAAAAAAGAGGAAACCCAGTGTGGCCGCAGGGAGGACTTGCAAACTCCACGCAGACAGCTGCTGGACTCAGGATCAGACTCGGGTCTCTGGCGCTGTGAGGCAGCAGTGGTCAGTGGTTTCCAACATTTTAATGTTGTGCTTTTTAATTCCAGATTTCCGGTTTCTGCAGCTTCTTTTTGATTTTTTCCCATCTAACTTTCACCACTGCAGGGATAATTGATAGATCCTCGATTAGTTTCGTGGTTACGGGGAGAAGGCAGGAGAATGGGGTTGAGGGGGAGAGATAGATCAGCCATGATGGAATGGCGGACTAGACTCGATGGGCCGAATGGCCTAATTCTGCTCCGATCACTTAACGGATCCAGCTTACAAAGATTTTCTGTGTAGGAAGGAACTGATGATGGTTGTACAATGAAGATAGACACAAAATGCTCGAGTAACCAAGCGGGACGGGCAGCATCTGTGGAGCGAAGGAATGGGTGATGTTTTGGGCTCTGAAGAAGGGCCTTGACCCGAAACGTCACCCATTCCTTCTCTCCAAAGATTTTCCGCGCGACCTCTCCCTCTTCCTTTACACGAACGAACCTGTTAATAAAGCACGTGAAATATTAATTAATATTCACACATAAGTGCAGGGGGAGGGGGAGGAGGGGGAGGAGGGGGAGGAGGAGGTGGAAGCTGGAAGCGATTCTGGACTGGCTGGTAAACTAGGTGGTGGTTTGATGAAGAACATCAAACACATACTGCTGCTCCCAGTCACCATGGCAACACCCCCTGCCATTGTGGAGCAGTGGAAGAAAATTGCTCGCAGTGAAAGATCTCTTAAGTGTTTTAAAGTTGCAGGAAAGTGTGGAATATGTAATGAAACCGGTGGTGAATGCACACATTGAAACACAGCTTGACATCTTTTTTCAATTTGCAGAGCCAACAGTCAGTCTCCATGTATTCTCTACGGAGTTCACATGCAGTTTAAATTATCGGTTACAAATCTCTTCTTTTTTCCCCAGTTTTTCCCACAAAGTGGTGATAAAGTGCTTTTGCTTTCCCCAGATGCATTTCTCACTCGCTAGAGTTTCCTCTCAGGGTTGATCAGTCTGTATTGAATTTCGCTGCCTCCTTATTGAGACTCAGCGAAGAAATCTTCATTGATTAAGCACGGGTAACCTTCAGCAAATATGAACGAAATATGGACTGGAACCATGCCAAATATCCCGCTTTACCTACCTCAGCATTCTGAGACATTTTAGCTTAGTTTAGAGATACAGCGCGGAAACAGGCCCTTCGGCCCACCGAGTCCGCACCGACCAGCGATCCACGCACATTAACACTATCCAACACAAACTAGGGACAATTTACATTTATACCAAGCCAATTAACCTACAAACCTGCACGTCTTAAGAGTGTGGGAGGAAACTGAAGATCTCGGAGAAAACCCACGCAGGTCAAGGGGAGAACGTACAAACTCCGTACAGACGGCACCTATAGTCGGGACCCAACCTGGGTCGCTGGCTTTGCCACCAATATAACCATCAAAAATTATATTTTTATTAATAGCTCCATTTCCCCAGAATTTTTTGAATGAAGAACTTCATAATTTTTCCATTTTCCTTAGGTGTTATTGTAGATTAACCCGCTTCAGCACAGAAGGTTTATTCACTATGCTCCCTGTAAATGTTAATCGAGTGCTTTGTTTTATACAAGCACATTTAGATTAGAGATATAGAGCGGAAAGAGGCCCTTCGGCCCACCGAGTCTGTGCTGATTGGCGATGCCCCGCACATTAACACTATCCTACACACACTAGGGACAATATTCACAGTTCTATACATCTACACCAAACCAATTGGCCTGCAAACATGTACGTCTTTGGAGTGTGGGAGGAAACCAAAGATCTCGGAGAAAACCCACGCAGGTCATGGGGGGAACGTACAAACTCCGCACAGACGGCGCCCGTAGTCGGGATCGAACCCGGGTGTCTGGCGCTGTAAGTCAGTAGCTCTACCGCTGTACCACCGTGCCACCCTTCAAAGAGGTGAAATGGTTAGATTAGTTAATTATGTCCATCGCTTTAAATGACTGAGTGTACAATTTAATGAATTTGATTTTGCTTGAATAGGTATAAATCAGTTTCTTCGCAAATTAAATCATCATACTAAGGCATCAATGGCACAGCGGTAGATTGCTACCTTACAGCGCCAGAGACCAAGGTTCTATCCTAACTACGGGTGCTGTCTGTATGGAGTTTGTACGTTCTGCCTGTGACCTGCGTGGGTTTTCTCCGGGTGCTCCGGTTTCCTCCCGCACTCCAAAGACGTAGCAGGTTAGTAGGTTAATTGGCTTTGGTAAAAATTGTAAATTGTCCCTAGTGTGTGTAGGATAATGTAAGTGTGCGGGGATCGCTGGTCGGCGCGGACTCGGTGGGCCGAAGGGCCTGTTTCCGCGCTGTATCTCTAAACTAAACTAAACTAAACACTTAAATGGAATTTTAAGACAATATAACAAATACAAGCCATTAGTAGATCAAACTAAAACACTACACTGAGCCATAAAAAAGGCAATAAATCACTGAGAAGACTGCGTGTTCCCTCGATCCAATCACAACAACTATTCACATTGTTAATCTAAGTCCTGGGAACTTAAACTGTCCTATACAGGAATGCTACTGCAGAATTAAGCAACCGAATAGCTCTTTGTTCAGGTCGCTTCAGGGTGTGTGCTTGAGTGGGTAGTCAGCAACAGTTTGACATTTCTGTCTTTTTTTTAATGAAGTTACAGTAGATGACACAGAGTCATAGAGTGATGCAGTGTGGAAACATGCCCTTTGGGCCAACTTGTCCACACCTAGGGTTGACAACTGTTCCTTTATTAGCCGGGACATTCCGTATTTTGGGCTAAATTGGTTTGTCGCATACGGGACCGCCCTTGTCCCGTATTAGGCCTGGGGGGCACTGTAGGCCCGGACGCTGTAGGTCCGGACGCTGTAGGTCTGGACAGTGTAGGTCTGGACAGTGTAGGTCCGGACAGTGCAGGTCTGGAGGCCCAGGCGGTTGCGTGGCAAACCACCTGCCGGTGCGGACGGCCGCCATTGGTGGAGTGGGAGCACGTGGCCACTAGCTGGGTGAGGTCACGTGGGGCGCGGGGCAGTGACGTCACCTTGTCCCTTATTTGGGAGTGAGATAGTTGGCAACCCCTATCCACACCGGCCAACATGTCCCAGCTACACTTGTCCCACCTGCCTGCGTTTGGTCCATATCCCTCCAAACCTGTCCTATCCATGTACCTGTCTAACTGTTTCTTAAATGTTGGGATAGTCCCAGCCTCAACTACCTCATCCGGCAGCTTGTTCCATACACCCACTACCCTTTGAGTGAAAAAGTTCCCCCTCAAATTCCTATTAAATCTTTTCCCCTTCACCTATATTTTACTCTATCAACTGAATCATCCTACCACAACCAGAGAGCAGTCCTGAACTACTATCTACCTCTGATGTCCCTCGGACTAATCTTGACCGGACTTTGCTGGCTTTACCTTGCACTAAACGATATTCCTTTATCATGTATGTATACACTATAAATGAATCGATTATAATCATGTGTTGTCTTTCTGCTGTCGGGACAGCACGTAACAAAAGCTTTTCACTGTACCTCGGTACACGTGACAATAAACTGAACTGAACTTAACGAAGCCTTCATCGAAGGATGTTAATCAGAACTGAGTCACATGGCCCACCATCATAAGGTCATAAGTGATAGGAGTAGAATTAGGCCATTCGGCCCATCAAGTCTACTCTGCCATTCAGTCATGGCTGATCTATCCCTCCTAACCCAATTCTCCTGCATTCTCCCCATAAACTCTGACACCTATACCTGATCATAATCCTGGAGTTACATTTTCCATTGAAACATGATACAAAATCCAGCACCTGCAGCAGCAATTCAGAGTGTGGGTAGCCAGTGCTGCATTCAATAGCAATACAATCTTCTGCGTGAAAATGTTACCTCTCAGCTTCCCATTAAATCTTCCCCTTTTACGCCTCAAACCGATATCCCCTGGTTCTCTTGATTCTCCTGATTTAGACTTCAGACTGTACAAGTACAGCATGGAGACCGGCCCTCCAGCCCACCGACCAGCGATCACCCCGTACACTAGCACTTTCCCACACACCAGGGACAACTGAAGCCGAGTGACCTACAAACCTGTACGCGTTTGGAGTGTGGGAGGAAACCGGAGCACCCGGAGAAAACCCACGCAGGTCACGGGGAGAACGTACAAACTCCGTGCAGACAGCACCCGTGGTTGGGATCGAACCCGGGTCTCTGGCGCTGTGAGGCAGCCACTGTACTCTGGGTGAAAGATTTTGTGCCTGCACCCTACTTATTCCCCTCGTGATGTTGATCACCCCCTCAGCCTCCTGCACTTCAGGGAATTGCTGGATGCTTAGCTATTTCCCATGGAAGCAGGCAAGTATCACCTGGTGGTCTGATCAGTTTGGGAAAGAATAAGGGACGGGTAACATCAGCAGACTGCATCAAGTAACCTTCTGCCAGTTTACAGAATCACCAACTACTTGATTTTGCCAGTTGGCCATTTAGCAATAAAGTAAATGGTTGATCATGGCTGATCATTCTCAATCAGTACCCCATTCCTGCCTTCTCCCCATACCCCCTGTCTCCGCTATCCTTAAGAGCTCTATCCAGCTCTCTCTTGAATGCATTCAGAGAATTGGCCTCCACTGCCTTCTGAGGCAGAGAATTCCACAGATTCACAACTCTCTGACTGAAAAAGTTTTACCTCATCTCAGTTCTAAATGGCCTACCCCTTTTTCTTAAACTGTGGCCCCTTGTTCTGGACTCCCCCAACATTGGGAACATGTTTCCTGCCTCTAACGTGTCCAACCCCTAATAATCTTATACGTTTCGATAAGATCTCCTCTCATCCTTCTGAATTCCAGTGTATACAAGCCTAGTCGCTCCAGTCTTTCAACATATGACAGTCCCGCCATTCCGGGAATTAACCTAGTAAACCTACGCTGCACGCCCTCAATAGCAAAAATATCCTTCTTCAAGTTTGGAGACCAAAACTGCACACAGTACTCCAGGTGCGGTCTCACTAGGGCCCTGTACAACTGCAGAAAGACCTCTTTGCTCCTATACTCAACTCCTCTTGTTATGAAGGCCAACATTCCATTGGCTTTCTTCACTGCCTGTTGTACCTGCATGCTTCCTTTCAGTGACTGATGCACTAGGACACCCAGATCTCGTTGTACGTCCCCTGTTCCTAACTTGACACCATTCAGATAATACTCTCCCTTCCTATTCTTACCACCAAAGTGGATAACCTCACACTTATCCACATTAAATTGCATCTGCCATGCATCCGCCCACTCACACAACCTGTCCAAGTCACCCTGCAACCTCATAGCATCTTCCTCACAGTTCACACTACCACCCAGCTTTGTACCATCTGCAAATTTGCTAATGGTACTTTTAATCCCTTCCGGTATCTTTCCGGTATCTAGAATGACATTATATGAAAGTAGACACAAAATACTGGAGTAACTCAGTGGGTCAGGCACCATCTCTGGAATGGGTGACGTTTCGGGTCGACACCCTGATTCAGACTGATATGAAGTGTCGGCCTACTAGAAGGCAGTGGGAATTGAACATCCAACTCAACTGGGCCTTGGTGATGGCCATCATCCTGGTGGATGAACTAACTTGGCAGATTGCATGGGATTTGCATCACTGGGTCAAATTGGAAGCTGTGCTGGAGATGGAGAGAACTGCAGATGCTGCAAGCTTATGTAGAACACAAAGCACCAGAGTAACTCAGCGGGTCAGGCAGTATCTCTGGAGGACATGGATAGGTAACGTCACCCTTCTTCAGACTGGTGCGCTGTTTGAGGATGGTGGAGGCCTTAGGCAACTCCCTTGGACAGAAGATGACATGAAGAAGTCTTACAGTGAGAACAGGGCAGGCATCAAGGAGGACAGAAGGCCTGTATAGAGTGGTATGGAGAGGATGTTTCCACTAGTGGGAGAGTCCAGGAGGAGAGGCCATAGAAATACAGAAACATAGAAAATAGGGGCAGAAGTAGCCTTCGAGCCAGCACCGCCATTCAATATGATCACGACTGATCATCCAGAATCAGTACCACGTTCCTGCTTTCTCCCCATATCCCTTGATTCCATTAGCTCTAAGAGCTATATCTAACTCTCTCTTGAAAACATCCAGTGAATTGGCCTTCTGTGGCAGAGAATTCCACTGACTCACAACTCTCTGGGTGATAAAGTTTTTCCTCATCTCAGTCCTAAGCGGCCTACCCTTGATTCCACCCTGACCTACCCCTGAAGAATGTTCCTTTGGGAAGGAGATGAGGAGGATTTTCTTTAGTCAAAGAGTGGTGAATCTGTGGAATTCTTTGCCACAGACGGCTGTGGAGGCCAAGTCATTGGATATTTTTAAGACAGAGATTGATAGATTCATGATTAGTACGGGTGTCAGTTATGGGGAGAAGGCGGGAGAATCAAGTTCAAGTTCAAGTTCAAAACACTTTATATGTCCCCGTGGGGCAATTTACAGAGGCGCATAGAGTGGGACAAAAACTATTGGGGGGGGGGGGGAATGGAGGGGGATTAGCAGGGTGTGCAGCGGGACAGGGGTGGTTGGGAGTTGAGGAGCTGAACAGCCTTAGGGACAAAGGTTGCCCTTCTATTCACAAAATGCTGGAGTAACTCAGCAGGTCAGGCAGCATCTCGGGAGAGAAGGAATGGGTGACGTTTCGGGCCGAGACCCTTCTTCAGACTGATGTCAGGGGGGCGGGACAAAGGAAGGACCCTTCCTTTATATCCTTCCTTTGTCCCGCCCCCCTGACATCAGTCTGAAGAAGGGTCTCGACCCGAAACGTCACCCATTCCTTCTCTCCCGAGCAGCTGCTGGCTGACCTGCTGAGTTACTCCAGCATTTTGTGAATAAATCGATTTGTACCAGCATCTGCAGTTATTTTCTTATACTAAAGGTTGCCCTTCTCCTCTGCGTCCTAAGCCTGGGCAGCCAAGCCGGAGTCCTGAGGGGAGCCACTCAATGGGGTTAGGAGGAGGAGATAGATCAGCCTTGATTGAACGACGGAGTAGACTCGATGGGCTGAATGGCCTAATTCTGCTGCTGTCACTGATGAACTGATGAACAGTTACTGCTGTGGAATTTGTTATGCCAGACTTTTGAGTATTATTTTAGCCAAATATTTTTGAGTACGAATTGCAACCCCTTTTAGATTTGTCCCAAAGAATGTAGGAAAAATAATGTCTGTTTCTAGTTGGATTCTTGCCTTCCTCTCTTCTTTGATTGTGTTGTCGTTGTTTACAAACTAAATCTCCAGCTTATTCCAGTTCTGAGGAAAAATCGTTGACCCACAACGTTAGTTATATGTTGCTCTCCATACTTGCTGCCAGTCGGGCTGGTGCAAGGATTCTCTGGTTTAGTTTAGTTTAGTTTAGAGAGGTGGCGTGGAAACAGGGCCCACCGTGTCCGCACCGACCAGCGATCCCCACGCACTAACACTACCCTCCACAAAGCCAATTAGCCTACAAACCTTTCTATCTTTGGAGCGTGGGAGGAAACCGGAGATCACGGAGAAAACCCACGCGGGTCACGGGGGGAGAACGTACAAACTCCGTACAGACAGCACCCGTAGTCAGGATCGAACCTGGGTCCATGGGGCTATTATGGCAGCAACTCTACCGCTGCGCTACCCCATGCCGCATCAATGCATGCATTCAAGAGAGAGCTGGATAGAGCTCTTAAGGATAGCGGAGTCAGGGGGTATGGGGAGAAGGCAGGAACGGGGTACTGATTGAGAATGATCAGCCATGATCACATTGAATGGCGGTGCTGTCTCGAGGGGCCGAATGGCCTCCTCCTGCACCTATTGTCTATTGTCTATAATTTTACTTCCCACTTTTGCTGACTCAAACTGTATTTTATTGTGAGGGACCATAACCCATTTGACATTGGACTTGTCCATTGCTGAAAACAAATTGGATTTACCTACACAGCACCGGATAAATTTTCAAAACATTAAGCGATCAGATACTTCACAACTAAATTCTTCACATATAATGAGATTGGGTCTTTGGAATCATGTATCTGTACACTGTAAAGTTGCTCGATTGAGATAGAAACATAGAACATAGAAACATAGGTGCAGGAGTAGGCCATTTGGACCAGCACCGCCATTCAATATGATCATGGTTGATCATCTAAAATCAGTACCCCGTTCCTGCTTTTTCCCCATATCCCTTGATTCCTTTAGCCCTAAGAGCTAAATCTAAAGGGCATGTCCCAATTAGGCGATTTTTTAGGCGACTGCCGGCGACTGTCATGGTCGAAGCAGGTCGGCGAAAAACAGGCGATTGGACTCCCTCTATGACAATGTCTACGACAAGCTACAACAACCTACCACCTAGACGACGTCAAGCTACGGCAAGCTGCCGACAACCGGCGACCCAATGGTCGCGACTTTGGACGTCCACCAATGACTGCCCCTACGCCAACCTACGACCACGTATGCAACAACCTACGACAACCGAAGTCAACCTACGTCCACCCGTGACAAGCTACGACAAGCTACGACCGCGTCGGCAACAACTGAAGACAACTGAAGACAATTCACGTCATTTTGGCCTCCGGTTTTGACGTCGGTAGTTGCCAATGGAATTCACCGAAGGCTGCACCGGCGACAACCTACGTCACCTGGCGACAACCTACGGCGACAACCTACGGCAGCGCCCACGTCAGGAGATGTCAAGCTGCGATCATTGGCGTCAAACCAACAGTCGCCGAAAATTTCAAAATCCAGCGGCGACCAGAAAAACGCTATGACTCTTTGGAGACGACTCACGACCTTACAGGCGACACCCCGGCGACCGGGTGGCAACAGCCTAGTCGCCTGTAGTCGTCTAAATAATCGCCTATCTGGGACAGGGGCTTAACTCTCTCTTGAAAACATCTAGGTAATTGGTCTGCACTGCCTTCTGTGGCAGAGAATTCCACGGATTCACAACTCCATGGCTGAAAGGGTTTCCTCATCTCAGTCCTAAATGGCCTAACCATGATAATAGACAATAGACAGTAGAAAATGGGTGCAGGAGGAGGCCATTCGGCTCTTCGAGCCAGCACCGCCATTCAATGTGATCATGGCTGATCATTCTCAATCAGTACCCCGTTCCTGCCTTCTCCCCATACTCCCTGACTCCGCTATACTTAAGAGCTCTATCCAGCTCTCTCTTGAATGCATTCAGAGAATTTGCCTCCACTGCCTTCTGAGGCAGAGAATTCCACAGATTCACAACTCTCTGACTGAAAAAGTTTTTCCTCATCTCAGTTCTAAATGGCCTACCCCTTATTCTTAAACTGTGGCATATCACGTATTGTCTTTCCGCTGACTGGTTCGCACGCAACAAAGGCTTTTTTTCCCACTGTACCTTGGTGCACGTGACAATAAACTAAACTGAACTGGTCTTTCCTGTTTGTTTATGAGTCACCCTCGCAAAATAAATAATCCCTGCCTATCACAGGCTCAGAGTAGTTTTGACGGAAATCTACCTCCTCATACGAGAGCAGTCCTGAGCTACTGCCGACCTCATTGGAAACCCTCGGACTATCTTTAATCAGACTTTCCTGGACTTTATCTTGCACTAACCGTTATTCACCTTTATCATGTATCTGCACGCTGTGGACGGCTCGACTCCAATCATGTGTTGTCTTTCTGCTGACTGGTTAGCACGCAACTAAAGGTTTTTACTGTACCTTCGCACACGTGACAATAAACTAAACTAAACTAGAGTCATAGAGTGATAGAGTGTGGAAACGGGCCCTTCGGCCCAACATGCCCACACTGACCAACACGTCCCATCTACACCAGTCCCACTCGCCTGCGTTTGGCCCATATCCCTATAAACCTGTCCTATCCATGTACCTGTCTAATTGTTTCTTAAACCTTGCGATAGTCATTAGTGGAGGAGAGGAACACCCCTGTGCCCTATCTCCATCAATGGTGCGGATATGAAGTTTACCAGGGAGTACAAGTGCCTTGGAGTGTACCTGGATAGTAAACTGGACTGGTCCGGGAACGCTGAGGCCCTGTACAAGTAGGGACAGAGCCGGCTGTACCTTTTGACAAGTCTCCGCTCCTTCAACGTCTGCAGTGAGATGCTGCAGATGTTCTACCAATCGGTGGTAGCCAGCGCCATCTCCTTCGCTGCCGTGTGCCGGGGCAGCAGGGCGAAGGCCGTGGACTCCAACAGGATCAACAAACTCATCAGGAATGCCGGCTCCGTCCTGGAGGCGGAGTTGGATCCGTGGGGAGGTCGTCTTGGAGGGGAGGATGCTCCTCAAACTGCGGAGCTTCTTGGCCAACACAGCTCACCCCCTCCATGACACACTGGTCAATCTGAGGAGCACCTTCAGCAACAGACTGGTCCCACTGTAACATGTACTACATGCTAAGATACAACGCATCATTTTATTGAAGCACACACAACAGAATACACAATGAACTCAAACGTATGGTCTCAATGGGTGTTATAGACAATAGACAATAGGTGCAGGAGGAGGCCATTCAGCCCTTCAAGCCAGCACCGCCATTCAATGTGATCATGGCTGATCATTCTCAATCAGTACCCGGTTCCAGCCTTCTCCCCATACCCCCTGACTCCGCTATCCTTAAGAGCTCTATCTAGCTCTCTCTTGAATGCATTCAGAGAATTGGCCTCCACTGCCTTCTGAGGCAGAGAATTCCACAGATTCACAACTCTCTGACTGAAAAGGTTTTTCCTCATCTCAGTTCTAAATGGCCTACCCCTTATTCTTAAACAGTGGCCCCTTGTTCTGGACTCCCCCAACATTGGGAACATGTTTCCTGCCTCTAACGTGTCCAACCCCTTAATAATCTTATACGTTTCGATAAGATCTCCTCTCATCCTTCTAAATGCCAGTGTATACAAGCCTAGTCGCTCCAGTCTTTCAACATATGAGAGTCCCGCCATTCCGGGAATTAACCTAGTAAACCTACGCTGCACGCCCTTATTGCCGAAGTAACTGACCCGTCTGATTGGGTTTCCACCATGGTCGTCGCAACTAAGAAAAACAAACAGGAGATCTGCATCTGCATTAATCCCAGAGATCTTAATACTGCTATCGAGCGCCCTCACTACCCTATGCGAACCACAGAAGATGTCGCTGCACTGATTGGTAACGCAGCAGTGTTTTCCGTCCTGGATCCCACTTCTGACACCATGCAACAAAGTACTTAAGCACACGCTAAGATACAACGCATCATTTTATTGAAGCACTTACAGCATAGGACCTGCAGTACATTATAGCTCCAGGCTGCTACATCTACTGCCTGACGTAGGCGGGTTCTTAAATATTATAAAGCACGTACTAGGCGGGACTACTACTAACAAGCACTACGATTGGTGAGCATGCAATAGCCCACCTGCACCCACCAAGATGCAGCCCAGAACGCCACAGGAGATCCTCCTTCCCTGCGGCTACCAAACTGTACAACTCCTCCCCCTTCTGTGGTGGGGTAGACTTGGTATAAATGTAAACAAAATTGCCCCTCGTGTAGGATAATGTTAATGTGCGGGGATCGCTGGTCGGCGCGGACTCGGTGGGCCGAAGGGCCTGTTTCCACGCTGTATCTCTAAACTAGACAAAACCGTGTGCAATTTTGGTCTCCAAATTTGAGGAAGGATATTCTTGTTATCGAAAAGTATAAGATTATTAAGGGGTTGGACACGGTTAGAGGCAGGAAACATGTTCCCAATGTTGGGGGAGTCCAGAACCAGGGGCCACAGTTTAAGAATAAGGGGTAAGCCATTTAGAACAGAGATGAGGAAAAACTTTTTCAGTCAGAGAGTTGTGAATCTGTGGAATTCTCTGCCTCAGAGGGCAGTGGAGGCCAATTCTCTGAATACATTCAAGAGAGAGCTAGATCGAGCTCTTAAGGATAGTGGAGTCAGGGGGAGAAGGCAGGAACGGGGTACTGATTGAGAATGATCAGCCATGATCACATTGAATGGCGGTGCTGGCTTGAAGGGCCGAATGGCCTCCTCCTGCACCTATTGTCTATTGTCTATTGTCTAAAACCAATGGATTATTCGGGAATCAAGTTTGCTTTTTAACTGCTGTCTTAGCATGATATATAAAAGGTTAAGGGGATTCAAATGAAGATTTAATGAATAAAAATTGACGTGTTGAATGTACATGCACATTTCTGGACTAAAGTGGATCTGGCTCAGGAGTCAGTGGATCTGCCAGCGATGTGTTTCACTGATATGTGGGAATCAGTTCTATAACTGGAATGGAATTGAGCGGCAGTGGTGAGAATAGGCATATATGGTTCTTTCCAGGGTCTGCCTGAACTTTCTGGCATTTGGATAGAAATGTTGCCATTCCCCCGAAAACTCATGCTTGAAATATTTCAGGCGGATGAAACAGATGAGGCAGCGCCACCTAAGTAAACAATCGCCTGGGCAGAGGTTGATGCAAGGCACTGAACGAGTCCAGCCCACAGAGCCAGTAAGTCTAGACTCCAGATGTACATGCGTAGCCTTGTGGAGTTCAGAACTCAACATGGTAAATATCTCAACCAGATGTCATCCATTCAGCTACAAATCCTGCGCGCGGTGACAGAAAGGCTGCTGTTAATAATTTTCAGCTTTATGGAGGAAGGTTTAAGGAGCATAATTGAAAAAAAAGCACATCGCGGACAAGATTCTTATGACGGTTTTCCCAAGTAAATATATTACAGTTCATCATTGGGAGTTGCTGTATTTAAGGGACGGCGGGGGGGGAGGACATTTTTTAGTTTAGATTAGTTTACAGATACAGTGCGGAAACAGGCCCTTCGGCCCACCGAGTCCGCCCCGACCCGCGCACTAGCACCAGGGATAATTTACAATATTACCAAGCCAATTAACATACAAACCTGGATGTCTTCGGAGTGTGGGAGGAAACCGGAGCACCCGGAGAAAACCCACGCAGGTCACGGGGAGAACGTACAAACTCCGTACAGACGGCACCCGTAGTCGGGATCGAACCCGGATCTCTGGCACTGTCTACCGCTGCACCACTGCAGTAGCGACACATATTCTTCATATTGCCACTACCACGGTGGCGCAGCGGTAGAGTTGCTGCCTTACAGCACTTGCAGCGCCAGAGACCTGGGTTCGATCCCGACTACGGGTGCTGTCTGTACAGAGTCTGTACGTTCTCCCCGTGACCGCATGGGTTTTCTCCGAGATCTTCGGTTTCTTCCCACACTCCAAAGGCGCACAGGTTTGTAGATTAATTGGCTTGGTGTATGTGTAAATTGTCCCTAGTGTGTGTAGGACAGTGTTAGTGTGCGGAGATCGCTGGTCGGTGCGGACTCGGTGGGCCGAAGGGCCTGTTTCCACACTGTATCTCTAAACGAAACGAAACTAAACTAAATATTAGGTTTCACAAAATTAGCCTAAATCATAATTTAGTATTAAATACAATATTAAATACAGAGGGATAACTCCAAAAATAGGTGTTTGTGATGGCAAGTCCAGAACAAGGGGTCACAGTTTAAGAATAAGGGGTAGGCCATTTAGAACTGAGATGAGGAAAAACTTTTTCAGTCAGAGAGTTGTGAATCTGTGGAATTCTCTGCCTCAGAAGGCAGTGGAGGCCAATTCTCTGAATGCATTCAAGAGAGAGCTGGATAGAGCTCTTAAGGATAGCGGAGTCAGGGGGTATGGGGAGAAGGCAGGAACGGGGTACTGATTGAGAATGATCAGCCATGATCACATTGAATGACGGTGCTGGCTCGAAGGGCCGAATGGCCTCCTCCTGCTCCTATTGTCTATTGTCTATTGTCTATAAGTAAGTTCTCAGGAAGCCCTGATCTTGTTGAGTGTAGGTAGTACCTCAGTTACTCAGGACAGGGCTGTGAGATTGCTGAAGGATGAATGAGATGAACTTTACGGAGGGAAATAAATAGCTTAGTTAATGGGCCCTAGGGAGTGCAACAAGATCTTGCACTCGTATTAAAGCTTCAACTCAGAGAAATTCCCAGGACTCTTCACAGCAGTGCTGGTTAGCAACATTTGACACAAACTACAGAAGGAATTCTTGAAGAAGGGTCTTGACCCGAAACGTCACTCATCCCTTCTCTCCTGAGATGCTGCCTGACCCGTTGAGTTACTCCAGCCTTTTGTGAAGGAATTCTTGAGACCGCTGGCCAAAAGATTGGTCAAAATGGTAATTTAGTTTAGTTTAGTTTAGTCTGAAGAAGGGTCTCGACCCGAAACGTCACCCTTCCCTTCTCTCCAGAGATGCTGCCTGTCCCGCTGAGTTACTCCAGCTTTTTGTGTCTATCTTTAGTTTAGTTTAGAGACATAGTGCGGAAACAGGCCCTTCGGCCCAGCGAGTCCGCGCCGACCAGCGATTCCCGCACGTTAACATTATCCTACACTCGGGGCGATTTTTTTAACGTTTATACCAAGTCTGCCCCACGACAGAAGGGGGAGGAGTTGTACAGTTTGGTAACCGACCAGTGATCCCCGCACACTAACACTACCCCTACACATGCAAGGGACAATTTTACATTTACACCAAGCCAATTAACCTACAAACAGTGTGGGAGGAAACGAAAGGTCTCGGAGCAAACCCACGCAGTCACGGGGAGAACGTACAAACTCCGTATCGACAGTACCCGTAGTCAGTATTTATTTCACAAAATGCTGGAGTAACTCAGGCAGCATCTCAGGAGAGAAGGAATGGGTGACGTTTCGGGTCGAGACCCTTCTTCAGACTGATGTCGGGGGGGGGGGGGGGGGGGGGGCGGGACAAAGGAAGGATATAGGTGGAAACAGGAAGACAGTGGGAGAACTGGGAAGGGGGGGGGGGGAAGAGAGGGACAGAGGAACTATCTAAAGTTGGAGAAGTCAATGTTCATCCCGCTGGGCTGCAAGCTGCCCAAGCGAAATATGAGGCGCCGTTCCTCCAATTACCCGTAGTCAGGATCGAACTCAGGTCTCAGGCGCTGCAAAGGCAGCAACTCTACCGCTGCGCCACCATGCCGCCCTTTAGGGAGTGTTCACAAGGAAGAGATTTGTGAAGCTTGCTGTGCAATAAGAAGGACTTTGCGAAGCCGGAAAGAGTGCGGAGAAGATTTACGAGGATGTTACTAGGACTCGAGGACCTGAGCTACAGGGAGAGGTTGGGCAGGCCAAGGAAGACTTTGAGTGCAGGAGGATGAGTGCTGAATTTATAGAGGTGTACAAGATCATGAGGGTGGATGTCTACTTAACAAAGTCATTACCCAATGGGGAATCGGGGAACGTAGGTTTATGCTGTGGTGTAAGATGTAATAAAAAACTGAGGAGAAACTTTTACACACAGAGGGTGGTGGGTGTATGGAACGAGCTGCCAGGGGAGGTCATTGAGGCAGGTACTATAACAACATTTAAAAGACATTTGGACGGGTACATGGATTGGAAAGGGTTAGACGGCTATGGGACAAATGCGGGCAGGTGGGAATAGTGTTGATGGGACATTTTGGTCGGCATGAGCAAGTTTGGCCGAAGGGCCTGTTTGACTCTATAGGTGGGAATTTTAGAACACAGAGCCTTTGCTGGGCAAAGCTACCAAATGGTGGCCATTGAAAATGCACAAGAGCCCAGGAGTTTGAGTTTAGCTTATTGTCACGTGTACCGAGGTACAGTGAAAAGCTTTTGTTGCGTGCTAACCGATTAGCAAAAAGACTATATGCATGATTACAATTGAGCTATCCACTGTGTACGAAATGATACGATACGATAGAACTTTATTTATCCCAGATGGGAAATTGATCAAATACATGATCAAATACAGGTACATGATAAAGGAAATAACATTTAGTGCAAGATAAAGCCGGTAAAGACCAATCAAAGATACTCCGATGGTCTCCACTGAGGTAGATAGTTGTTTGTTGTTCGTCCTTCGGGTTCGAAGATGACCATGACTTCACTTTCAGTTGGAGGATTGGTGACTGTGGGTCCGGAAGTGACTGGTGAGGCCAATCCGGGCCCGGAAGGCACGTCCACACGTAGGACACAAGTGGATGGGTGCTGCAGTGGAAGTGGAGGTAGCCCGGGCCTTGTGCGCGGTGCGTTTCCTCTGGGCCTCTGCAGTGCGTCTGTTCTCTGCTGCACGTGCTCCTGTGGTGAGCTTGCTACGCCAGGTTAGACGGTCCAAAGCAAGAGACTCCCAAGTGCTGAGGTTGATGTCCAAGTCTTCGAAGGACACTTTGAGGCAGTCCTTAAACCGTTTCTTCGGTCCTCCTACTGAGTGCTTGCCCTGACACAGTTCTCCACACAGAAGCTGTTTTGGCAGTCGACTCTCGGGCATTTTGACGACATGGCCTGCCCATCTGGCTTGGGCTTTCCGTAGGAGGGTGTGGACGCTGGGGATTCCGGCCCGTTCCGGAGGTAGATAGTAGTTCAGGACTGTTCTTGGATGGAATGGTACAGTTGCCTGATAACAGCTGGGAAGAAACTGTCCCTGAATCTGGAGGTGTGCGTTTTCACACTTCTGTACCTTTTGCCCGATGGGAGAGGGGAGAAGAGGGAGTGGCCAGGCTGCGACTCGTCCTTGATTGTGCTGCTGGCCTTGCCGAGGCAGCGCGAGGTGTAAATGGAATCAATGGAAGGGAGGTTGGTCTCATGTGTCGGTCTGGGCTGCGTCCACGATTCTCTGCAACGTCTTGCAGGCCTTGCGATGGAGCTGATCCCAAACCGAGCCATGATGAATGCTGAAGGATTGCAGCGTCGAAGCAGAATACACTACCAGTGACTAATGACGGAAGGACGAAGGAAAGAGATCATCCCTGCGTCACCAAATTGATTCAGAGCCTTTTGGATTTTCACAGATGATTCAGAAAAAACAAGTGATTTTTATCGTTCAAGGTCAGGGACAGTTTCTTCAAAGTCACAGGCAATAAATACGCCAGCATTATTGAAACTTGTGAAATTACAGAGTTCAGATGGAATGCATCCTTGCGAAGACCTCAACAGTAGAAAAAATACAATCTTTGGACTTTCATTCCACGATAGATTCAGAATTAGTGCTGGTACAAAAGTTCATAAGTGATAGGAGCAGAATTAGGCCATTCAACCCAACATGTCCACTCCGCCATTCAATCAAAGCTGATCTATCTTTCCCTCTCAACCCCATTCTCCTGCCTTCTCCCCATCTGTGGAATTCTCTGCTTATCTGTGGAATTCTCTGCCTCAGAAGGCAGTGGAGGCCAATTCTCTGAATGCATTCAAGAGAGAGCTGGATAGAGCTCTTAAGGATAGCGGAGTCAGGGGGTATGGGGAGAAGGCAGGAACGGGGTACTGATTGAGAATGATCAGCCATGATCACATTGAATGGCGGTGCTGGCTCGAAGGGCCGAATGGCCTCCTCCTGCACCTATTGTCTATTGTCTATTGTCTATAATCTCTGATTCCCTCATTAATCAAGAACACTGAAATGAGATAGGAAGAAAATGCGGGAAAACTGAAAACTACAGGGCGATCAATTCAATGTCAGTCTTAGCGGACAATCAGTCTGAAGAAGGGTCTCGACCCGAAACGTCAACCATTCCTTCTCTCCAGAGATGCTGCCTGTCCCGCTGAGTTACTCCTGCATTTTGCGTCTACCTTCAATGCCAGTCTTAGTTTAGTTTAGTTTAGAGATACAATGCGGAAACAGGCCTTTCGGCCCAATGAGTCTGTGCCGACCAGCGATTCCCACATATTAACACTATAGGAAAAATGGACTCAAAATGTTGGAGTAACTCAGCGGGTCAGGCAGCATCCCTGGAGAGCATGGATAGGTGACGTTACGGTCACAGTTTAAGAATAAGGGGTAAGCCATTTTAGGACTGAGATGAGGAAAATCTTTTTCACCCAGAGTTGTGAATCTGCAGAATTCTCTGCCACAGAAGGCAGTGGAGGCCAACTCACTTGACGTTTTCAAGAGAGAGTTAGATATAGCTCTCAGGGCTAACGGAATCAAGGGATTTAGGGAGAAACAGGAACTGGGTACTGATCTTGGATGATCAGCCATGATCATATTGAACGGCGGTGCTGGCTCAAAGGGCTGAATGGCCTACCCCTGCACCTGTTTTCTATGTTTCTATGTTTCTAACGAAGGTGAGGGAGTTATTTGATAGGCCGATTGTTGGACAAAGGCCAGGGATGAGAAGACAGCTGTGAGTCTGCGAGGATAAAGATTTGTATCAAAGATAGACACAAAATGTGTAGGAAGGAACTGCAGGTGCAGGCTTACACCGAAGATAGGCCCAAAACGCTGGAATAAAAAGCTGGAGTAATGCAGTGGGCCACAAAACGCTGGACAGATATGGGAATTCAGCTGAGGAAGTAGTACACTTTCAATCGCAAAGGCTTAGTTTAACCAAGAAGATCTTTGGGGAAGATAAATCATACGTGGGTAATATAATTGAATCGACAAAGTGGTGTCAGAGAATATTAATCAAGGTAATATTGTAGGGGCTTCACACGTTGAATTACAGAGGTCATTTGATAAGAACCACAGGAGACTTGTTAAAAGATGGAGTTCATGGGATTGAGAGGGAAGTCTGACAGGTGAGGATGTTGGTGCGACCACATTTAAAGCATTGTGTTCAGTTCTGGGCACCACGTTATAGAAAAGACGTTGTCAAGCTGGAAAGAGTGCAGAGAGGATTTACGAGGATGTTGCCAGGGACTGGAGGGCCTGAGCAATCGGGGGGAGGTTGGGCAGGCTGGGACTTTGCTTTGGGGCCTGAGATACAGGGAGAGGTTGAGCAGGCTAGGTCTCTATTCATAAGGTCATAAGGCCATAAGTGATAGAACCAGAATGAGGTTATTCGGCCCATCAAGTCTCCTCCGCCATTCAATCATGGCTGATCGACCTCTCCCACCTAATCCCGTTCTCCTGCCTTCCCCCCGTAACCTCTGACATCCGTGGAGCGAAGGAGGACGAGGGGTGTGATCTTACAGAGGTTTACAAAATCGTGAGAGGAGTAGATCGCGTAGAGTCCCTTGCCCAGAGTAGGGGAATCGAGAATCAGAGGACATAGGTTTAAGGTGTGTGGGAAAAAATGTAATAGGAACCTGAGGGGTATTTTTTTTTGACACAAATGGTGGTGGGTGTATGGAACGAGCTGCCGGATGTGGTAGTTGAGGCAGGTAATATCGCGACCTTTAAGAAACACTTGTTTCAAGAAACGTCTGAAGAAGGGTCTCGACCAGAAATGTCGCCCTTGCCTTCTCTCGTGAGATGCTGCCTGTCCCGCTGAGTTACTCCAGCTTTTTGTGTCTATCTTAAGAAACATTTAGACAGGTACATGGGTAGGACCGGTTTGGAGGGATACGGACCAAACGCAGGCAGGAGGGAGCAGAGTAGATGGGACATGTTTGTCGGTGTGGGCAAGTTGGGCCGAAGGGCCTGTTTGCACGCTGTATGACTCTATGACTCTTTGCGTGCTGACACACACACATGCACACGCAAGCACACACCCACACACGCGTGCACACACACACGCGCACGCACACACACGAGCATCCACATGCACGCATGCACGCACACGCACACACACATGCACATACACACGCACACACACACACGCACACACACCCACGCGCACGCACACACACGCACACACACGCACACACGCACACACGCGAGCACACGCACGCACACATACGCACACACACGCACACGCACACACACACACACGCGCACGCACACACACGCACACACACACACACGCACACACGCGAGCACACGCACACACGCACACACGCACACACACACACACACACACAGTATCTGTAACCCCATCCACTCCCCCTTCGCACCTCACACTCTCCGACCCCACCCCTCACCTCTGGCCAAGCGTGGATGACTATAAAGCAGTTTGGCAAATGCTACTGGAGCCAGTACATTGGACAGCCAGTCAGTCGACTGTTCTTCATGAAGAGCCTAAAAGAAAGCGCAAATGTAATTGGATGTCAAAATGATAAACACCCTGTCCACTCCTTGTTTTAATTTATTTTAGTCTGGCCCGAATAATGCACATTATTTATGACACCTCTCTGCTACTAAATCACGCAAGCCCTCTCCGCTCAATGTGATTTCATTCGTGATCGCCATTCAAAAGCCTAATTAATTGGCTGGTGGTGGAAAAAGAAACTGGATGAATCTCAGCTGGCTAACTCTGAGCACTCCCACGGATAAGGGCCAAATAATGCATCCAAAACACACGAAGAGAGGGAGCTGAGATACTCAGGACCACAGAAGATCAATGCAGTAAATGTTGGGGTGGTAGAGCTGATGCCTCACAGCGCCAGAGAACCGGGTTCGACCCCGGCCACGGGTGCTGTCTGTACAGAGTCTGTACGTTCCCCCCGTAACCTGCGTGGGTTTTCTCCGAGACCTTCTACTCCGCCATTCAATCACGGCTGATCTATCTTTCCCTCCCAACCCCATTCTCCTGCCTTCTCCCCACTGATTGAGAATGATCAGCCATGATCACATTGAATGGCGGTGCTGGCTCGAAGGGCCAAATAGCCTACTCCTGCACCTATTGTCTATTGAGACCGCACCTGGAGTATTGTGTACAGTTTTGGTCTCCTAATCTGAGGAAAGACATTTTAGCCTTAGAGGGAGTGCAGAGAAGGTTCACCAGATTGATCCCTGGGATGGCAGGACTTTCATATGAAGAAAGACTGGATAGACTAGGCTTATACTCGCTGGAATTTAGAAGACTGAGGGGGGATCTTATTGAAACATATAAAATTCTTAAGGGGTTGGAGAGGCTAGATGCGGGAAGATTGTTCCCGATGTTGGGGAAGTCCAGAACCAGGGGTCACAGCTTAAGGATAAGGGGGACGTCTTTTAGGACCGAGATGAGAAAACATTTCTTCACACAGAGAGTGGTGAGTCTGTGGAATTCTCTGCCACAGAAGGTAGTTGAGGCCAGTTCATTGGCTATATTTAAGAGGAAGTTAGATGTGGCCCTTGTGGCTAAAGGGATCAGGGGGTATGGAGAGAAGGCAGGTACAGGTTACTGAGCTGGATGATCAGCCATGATCACATTGAATGGCGGTGCAGGCTCGAAGGGCCGAATGGCCTACTCCTGCACCTATTTTCTATGTTTCTATGTTTCTATAACCCCTGATACCCATACTAATCAAGAATCTATCTATCTCTGCCTTAAGACTCCATGACTCTATCTTCGGTTTCCTCCCACGCTCCAAAGACGTACAGGTTAATTACAGGTTAATTGGCTTGGTATAAAATGTAAATTGTCCCTAGTGTGTGTGTAGGATAGTGTTCGTGTGCAGGGATCGCTGGTCGGTGCGGACTCGGTGGGCCGAGGGGCCTGTTTGCAAGCTGTATCCCTAAACTAACCTAAACTAAACTAAATTGTACAAAGAATCAATGATTTTTCCCATACTCATTCTTCGAGTCAAAGTAAACCTAGTCCCGGGTCTAAAGAGAGCACGTTATTGAAAGGACAATCTCAGCAGCATAAAATGATCAGCAACTTCTCTAACTTTAGATAGCTCCTCTGTCCCTCTCTTCCCCTCCCCCTTCCCAGATCTCCCACTGTCTTCCTGTCTCCACCTATATCCTTTCTTTGTCCCCCCCCCCCCCCCCCCCCCCCGACATCAGTCTGCAGAAGGGTCTCGACCCGAAACGTCACCCGTTCCTTCTCTCCAGAGATGCTGCCTGACCCGCTGAGTTACTCCAGCATTTTGTGATACCAGCAAGAGGTAAATAATAATAGAGGTAAATTAAGTGCAGCACAGCGGTTGAGTTGCTGCCTCACGGCACCAGAGGCCTGGCTTCGATCCTGACCTGGAGTCCGGTCTGTGTGGAGTTTGCACGTTCTCCCTCTGACCACGTGGGTTTCCTCCCGGTGCTCCGGTTTCCTCCCACATCCCAAAGACGTGCGGGTTTTGGGGGGTGAATTGGCCTTAGTAAGTTGTTCCCAGAGGGCAGGGAATGGATGTGAAAGTGGGATCACACAGGACTAGTCTGAATGGGTGATATATGGCCACCGTGGACTCAAGTGAGCAAAAGGGCCCGTTTCCAAGCTATTTAGTTTAGTTTAGAGATACGGCACGGAAACAGACATCCTCCTTCGCTCCACAGATGTCAGGGGTTATGGGGAGAAGGCAGGAGAACGGGATTAGGTGGGAGAGGTTGATCAGCCATGATTGAATGGAGGAGGAGGCTTGATGGGCCGAATGGCCTTATTCTGCTTCTATCACTTATGGCCTTATGACCTTATGAATAGAGACCTAGCCTGCTCAACTTCTCTAAACTAAACTAAACAGCTTGGAAACAGGCCCTTTTGCTCACTTGAGTCCACAGTGATCATATATCACCCATTCAAACTAGTCCTATGTGATCCCACTTTCACATCCATTGGTACACACCAGTGACACTATTGACACTATCCTACACACACGAGGGACAATTTAAAATCATACCAAGCCAATTAGCCTACAAACCTGTACATCTTTGGAGTGTGAGAGGAAACCAGAGCTCCCGGAGTAAACCCACGTGGTCACGGGGAGAACGTACAAATTCCATGCAGACAGCACCCGGTAGTCAGGATTGCACCCAGGTCTCTACCACTGCAACTCTACCACTGCGTCAGAACTCTGCCACTATGTCCTATATTCTATGTTATGTCCATGCACATCAACAGAAGTCAGGAGATTGAGGGTTACTGGATGAACTGTTATCAGGCAACTGAATCTTCCTACCACAACCAGAGAGCAGTCATATCATATCATATCATATATCTACAGCCGGAAACAGGCCTTTTCGGCCCTCCAAGTCCGTTCCGCCCAGTGATCCCCGTACATCAACACTATCCTACACCCACTAGGGACAATTTTTACATTTACCCAGCCAATTAACCTACATACCTGTACGTCTTTGGAGTGTGGGAGGAAACCGAAGATCTCGGAGAAAACCCACGCAGGTCACGGGGAGAACGTACAAACTCCTTACAGTGCAGCACCCGTAGTCAGGATCGAACCTGAGTCTCCGGTGCTGCATTCGCTGTAAAGCAGCAACTCTACCGCTGCGCTACCGTGCCGCCCTGGACTACTATCTACCTGATTGGTGACCCTCGGACTATGCTTGATCGGACTTTGCTGGTTTTCCCTTGTAGAAAAATGATATTCCCTTATCACATATCTTTACACTGTAAATGACTCGATTGTGATCAAGTATTGTCTTCCCGCTGAGCGGATAGCGAGCAACAAAAAGGACATAGCTCTTCGGGCGAACAGAATCAAGGGATATGGGGAGAAAGCAGGAACAGGGGGTACTGATTTTGGATGATCAGCCGCGATCATAGACAATAGACAATATACAATAGGTGCAGGAGGAGGCTATTCGGCCCTTCGAGTCAGCACCGCTATTCAATGTGATCATGGCTGATCATTCTCAATCAGTACCCCGTTCCTGCCTTCTCCCCATACCCCCTGACTCCGCTATCCTTAAGAGCTCTATGTAGCTCTCTCTTGAATGCATTCAGAGAACTGACCTCCACTGCCCTCTGAGGCAGAGAATTCCACAGATTTACAACTCTCTGACTGAGTTGGCGCCATATTGAATGGCGGTGCTGGCTCGAAAAGCCGAATGGCACGTGTTTTCTGTGTTTCTATGTTTCAAAGCTTTTCACTGTACCTCGGTACACGTGACTCGGTAAACGGAACTGAACTGAACTTCTGGAACAGACCACACATGACAGGAGCACACAGGAACTTGAACGCTGAATCTATGGGCTCTCAGGATGTTTTAGTTTAGTTTAGTTTAGGGTTACAGCGCGGAAACAGGACCTTCAGCCCACAGAGTCCGCACCAACCAGCTTCTTCTTCTTGCGTTTGAGGCAGCAGGAGTTATGTATCGCCCTCCAGGCGCTGTAGCCAGTGCAACGTGCTGTTGTCGAGGGAGGGCCGTGAGGTCTACCCCTCCATCAGGGGGACGGAGGACAGTGCAGTCCAACATGCCGTGCTGCGCTGTTTGCTGGTCTGCTCCACACACGCAGGCTGACTGATGGACCCAACCCCCAACGATGCACGTTGGCGTTGAACCGGCCGACCCCTGTGCGGAGCCGGTTCTGGCCGACCCACTCTTTGCGGGGCGTGTCCGAGCCGGGTGGGGCTGTGGTGTTCGGTGCGACGGTGAATTGAGGAGGTGGCGATGTCTGTTCCCAGCTGGTTCTCCATGCTCCTAGTATGTTGGAACCGGAGCCCCGGAACCAGCCAGCCATCCCCGCACACTAACACCACCCTACACACACAGGGGACAATTTCCATTTACACCAAGCCAATTAACCGACAAACCCGCACGTCTTTGGAGTGTGGGAGGAAACCGAAGATCTCGGCGGAAGCCCACGCAGGTCACGGGGAGAACGTACAAACTCGGTACAGACGGCGCCCGTAGTCGGGATGGAACCCGGGTCTCCGGCGCTGCCAACGCTGTAAGGCAGCAACTCTACCGCTGCGCCACCGTGGGAATCGGTGCGCTCTCAGGATGTTTTTGTTGTTTGCAGAGGGAAGTGTCCACCGGGACCACAATTCCCACATATTTCCTCCCGTTGGAAAGAGCTCCGAAACGGGAGCGTGATTGTGGAAATACAAATATCAATGTGATAAGTAAGCAGATAGACTGATCTTACTGATGGGCAGAGACCAGGATACCAGGATGCCCTGTGGGAATCAGTTATTTCCTCATGAGCAGGAAAGCGAAAGATAGACAATAGACAATAGGTGCAGGAGGAGGCCATTCGGCCCTTCGAGCCAGCACCGCCATTCAATGTGATCATGGCTGATCATTCTCAATCAGTACCCCGTTCCTGCCTTCTCCCCATACCCCCTGACTCCGCTATCCTTAAGAGCTCTATCCAGCTCTCTCTTAAATGCATTCAGAGAATTGGCCTCCACTGCCTTCTGAGGCAGAGAATTCCACAGATTCACAACTCTCTGACTGAAAAAGTTTTTCCTCATCTCCGTTCTAAATGGCCTACCCCTTATTCTTAAACTGTGGCCCCAGGTTCTGGACTCCCCCAACAGTGGGAACATGTTTCCTGCCTCTAACGTGTCCAATCCCTTAATAATCTTATACGTTTCGATAAGATCTCCTCTCATCCTTCTAAATTCCATTGGGTGACACAGTGAATCAGTGACACAGTTCCACCAAGCCCTGAGGGTTGGGGAGGGGGAATTAAAAACCAGAGCGCTTGGGTTTAAGGCGAGAAGGGGAAGATTAAATAGGAACCTAATGACCATATTGTTCACACGGAGTGGTGGGGATATGGAACGTGCTGCCCGAGGAAGTAGTTGAGGCAGGTACAATAGCAGCATTTAAAGGACATTTGGACAGGTCACGGTGGCGCAGCGGTAGAGTTGCTGCCTTACAGCGAATGCAGCGCCAGAGACCCGGGTTCGATCCCGACCACGGACGCTGTCTGTACGGAGTTTGTACGTTCTCCCCGTGACCTGCGTGGGTTTTCTCCGAGATCTTCGGTTTCCTCCCACACTCCAAAGACGTACAGGTTTGTAGGTTAATTGACTGGGCAAATGTAAAAATAATTTGTCCCTAGTGGGTGTAGGATAGTGTTAGTGTGCGGGGATCGCTGGGCGGTGCGGACCCGGTGGGCCGAAGGGCCTGTTTCTGCGCTGTATCTCTAAATCTAAAAAAATCTAAATCTAAACGGCTTTTAATTTTGAGGCTATGACCTCTAGTCCTACACTCTTCCACCGGTGGAAACATCCTCTCCACATCCACTCTATCCAAGCCTTTCACTATTCTGTGCGTTGCAATTGGGTTCCCCCCTCATTCTTCTAAACTCCAGCGAGTACAGGCCCAGTGCCGACAATCGCTCATCATATATTAACCCACTCATTCCTGGGATCATTCTTTGTCGGCCTGGCAAAGGACCATTGTCCATTCAACAGTCAAGACCAATGACTCAATGGATCACTGGTTTCCTTATTGTCATGTGTGCCACGCACAGTGAAATACATTTATTGATCAAAGAAAATGCGTTGGATCTTCATGCATAATGGTCTGCTCAATTTTCTCTATCATAACTACAACACTCCACAGTTCTATCGTATCGTATCGTATCGTATCGTATCGTATCGTATCGTATCGTATCGTATCGTATCGTATCGTATCGTATCGTATCGTATCGTATCGTATAATGTCCATGCTGAACTTAATGCCAGGTCTGAAGAAGGGTCTCGACCCGAAACGTCACCCAATCCTTCTCTCCAGAGATGCTGCCTGACCCGCTGAGTTACTCCAGCATTTTGTGTCTGTGCCAGGCTACACTCATCTCTTCTGCCTGGGTGCTGGGTTCCGTTCCCTCCATATCCCTGAACCTGTCCAAAAGCCTTTTCAGTGCCACGCACACCTCCTCGAAGACTCTCCCCTGTCACCTTCAAGCTCCATCCTTGAGTCTTTAACATTTCCACCCTGGGAGAAAGACCCTGACTGACGATCATATCTATGCCTCTCACAATTGTGACTTATCCAACTTGCTGGAAAGCATTTCAAAACAATATACACACATAACTCAAAAGAGGAATCAGGACATCATCTCTCATCGACACAGAATGCCGGGGTAACTCAGCGGGACAGGCAGCATCTCTGGATAGAAGGAATGGGTGACGTTTCGGGTCGGGACCCTTCTTCAGACCCTCGACCTCGGTGAAGGGTCTCGACCCGAAAAGTCGCCCATTCCTTCTCTCCAAAGATGCTGCCTGACACGCTGAGTTAATCCAGCATTTTGTGTCTCTCTTCGGTTTAAGCCAGCACCTGCAGTTCCTTCCTGCACACCATCTCTCATGTCCAAGCTCTAGAATTATACATGTTTAGTTTCAGTTTTAGAGTTTTAGAGATGCAGCATGGAAACAGGCCCTTCGGCCCACTGAGTCCGCACCGACCAGCGATCCCCGCACATTAGCACAAGGGACAATTTTACATTTATACCAAGCCAATTAACCTTCACACCTGTACGTCTCTGGATCGTGGGAAGAAACCGAAGATCTCGGAGAAAATCCACACAGGTCGCGGGGAGAACGTACAAACATCCCTACAGGCAGCGCCCGTAGCCAGGATCGAACCCGGGTGTCTGGTGCTGCAAGTGTGTTAAGGCAGCACTCTACCGCTGCGCCACCGTGCCGTCCAAGGTGTGGGAAGGAACTATAGATGCTGGTTTACACTGAAGGTAGAAACAAAATGCTGCAGTAACTCAGCGGGTCAGGCAGTATCTCTGGAGAAAAGGATTAGGTGATAGATCTGAAGAAGGGTCCGACCAGAAACGTCACCCATTCCTTCTCTCCAGAGATGCTGCCTGACCCGCTGAGTTACACCAGCATTTTGTGTCTATCGTCAGACTTATGCATTTTGTTACATTTGGAAAGTGTTATGCAATGTAATTCCCAGGGGATGCACTTGAGTGAAAAGTAGTCTTTAGATTTTTATGACTATCCTGTAAATAATTGTGAACAAAGCTTATCTAAAACACAGAGGGAAATAACTGCAGATGCTGTTACAAATCGAAGGTATCTCAAAATGTTGGAGTAACTCAGCAGGTCAGGCAGCATCCATCTATGCCTGACCTGCTGAGTTACTCCAGCATTTTGTAACCCTCTCTCCTAGATGATGCTTGACTTGCTGAGTTCTTGCTATTGAGGGCGTGCAGTGTAGGTTTACTAGGTTAATTCCCGGAATGGCGGGACTGTCATATGATGAAAGACTGGAGCGACTAGGCTTGTGTACACTGGAATTTAGAAAGATGAGAGGAGATCTTATCGAAACGTATAAGATTATTAAGGGGTTGGACACGTTAGAGGCAGGAAATATGTTTGCAATGTTGGGGGAGTCCAGAACAAGGGGCCACAGTTTAAGAATAAGGGGTAGGCCATTTAGAACGGAGATGAGGAAAAACTTTTTCAGTCAGAGAGTTGTGAATCTGTGGAATTCACTGCCTCAGAGGCCAATTCTCTGAATGCATTCAAGAGAGAGCTAGATGGAGTTCTTAAGGATAGCGGAGTCTGGGGGTATGGGGAGAAGGCAGGAACGGGGTACTGATTGAGAGTGATCAGCCATGATTACATTGAATGGCGGTGCTGGCTTGAAGGGCCGAATGGCCTCCTCCTGCACCTATTGTCTATTGTCTATTGAGTTACTTCAGCATTTTGTAAGCCTGACCTGCTGAGTTACTCCAGCATTTTGTAACCCTCTCTCCAGCATTTTGTGATGATCTAAAACATGCTCACTGCACGGGATTGGTGAGCAGGGGCAGCCAAGTGGGCTTCAGTTCGCCGGTTTATTCTTATTATTATCGCAGCAAAGGAACCATCGAGTTATCGAATCCTGCAACCACGAAATCATCGTTCAGCCCATTAATAACATGGTGACCAAAACAGTGCTCGTGCTTGTCACGGCCTCAGAATTAAAGGGCGCTCTTTTAGAAAGGATCTGAGGAGGAATTTCTTTAGTCACAGGGTAGTTAATCTGTGGAACTCATTGTCAAGTCAGTGGAAACCGAAGATCTCAGCGAAAACCCACGCGGTCGCGGGGAGAACGTACAAACTCCGTACAGACAGCACCCCGTAGTGGGGATCGAACCTGGATCTCAGGCGCTGTTAGCGCTGTAAGGCAGCAACTCGACCGCTGCGCCACCGTGCCGCCCCATTTAGTTTAGCTTAGTTTCACGTTTTTGTGTACCTTGTGTTTTGTGACAGTCGGCAGAACAATTGCCCTCCGGGGAGGGATGAAGTTTTATCGTATCATATCGTATCGTAGATAGGCAGGGACTATTCCGTGGAGCGCAGGCAGATAAGGTGCGATCTTATAGAGGTGTATAAAATCATGAGAGGAATAGATTGGGAAGGGAAATTCAATGCTAGCATTTATACCGAGAGGACTGGAATACAAAGAATCCAGTACAAAATCCTCCTCATGACCTACAAAGCCCTCCATAACCTGGCCCCATCCTACCTGACCGACCTCCTCCACAGGCACACTCCCACCTGCACCCTCCGCTCTGCTGCTGCCAATCTCCTATCCCCCCCCCCATCCGGACCAAACTCAGATCCTGGGGGGACAGGGCTTTCTCCATCGCTGCTCCCACCCGATGGAACTCACTACCCCAAACCGTCAGAGACTCCTCCACACTCACCACATTCAAAACATCACTGAAGTCTCACCTGTTCAGTACTGCCTTCAACCACTGAAGGTCACCTCACCTTCTGTCTCCTTTCTCTGTTCGTTTACTTATTTATCTATTTATTCACTTCCCTATGTTCTCTAAATCCCTGTAAAGCGTCTTTGAGTATATGAAAAGCGCTATATAAATGTAATGCTTTATTATTATTATTATTATTATTATGTAATGCTGAGGCTCTACAAGGCGCTGGTCAGGCCGCATTTGGAGTACTGCGAGCAAATTTGGGCCCCTCATCTGAGGAAGGAAGTGCTGGCTCTGGAGAGGATCCAGAGGAGGTTTACAAGAATGATCCCAGGAATGAGTGGGTTAACATACGCTGAGCGTTTGACAGCACTGGGCCTGTTCTCGCTGGAGATTAGAAGGTTGAGAGGGGGGGGGGGGGGGGGGGCATCATTGAAACTTACAGAATAATGAAAGGCAAAGATAGAGTGGCTGTGGAGAGGATGTTTCCACTGGTGGGAGAGTCTAGGACCAGAGGTCACAGCCTCAGAATTAAAGGGCGTTCTTTTAGAAAGGAGGTGAGGAGGAACTTCTTTAGTCAGAGGGTGGTTAATCTGTGGAACTCATTGCCACAGAGGCCAAGTCAGTGGATATTTTTAAGGCAGAGATAGACAAATTCTTGATTAGTAGGGGTGTCAGGGGGTAATGGGGAGGAGGCAGGAAAATGGGTTTAGGAGGCAGAGAGATCAGCCATGATTGAATGGCGGAGTAGACGTGAACTTGTGGGAAAGTGAAGAGAAAAAGTTTTAATAGGAATCTGAGGGGTAACTTTTTCACACAATGTGTATGGTGGGTGGGTGTATGGAAAGGTGGGTGTATGGAACAAGCTGCCAGAGGAGGTAGTTGAGGCAGGGTCTATCCCAATGTTTAAGAAACAGTTAGACAGGTACATGGATAGGACAGGTTTGGGAGGGATATGGCCAGACATAGGGCAGGTGGGCCAGTGTGGGCCGAAGGGCCTGTTTCTGACTCTATACAGCGCATACACACGCCCTTCGGCCCAACGAGTCTGCGCTGACCAGTGATCACACCAAACAAACCTCTATGAAGCCTGTGAAAAATCAAGATAAAAGCACCAAAATAGAAAGTGCCTGTGAACATTTAAGAGCTTAGTAACTTAGGGCAGTCACGGGTTTCATGGTCACATAAGGTCATAAGGTCATAGAAACATAGAAACATAGAAAATAGATGCAGGAGGAGGCCATTTGGCCCTTCCAGCCAGCACCGCCATTCATTGTGATCATGGCTAATCATCCACAATCAGTAACCCGTGCCTGCCTTCTCCCCTCATCCCATGATTCCACTAGCCCCTAGAGCTCTATCTAACTATCTTTTAAAGTCATCCAGTGAATTGGCCTCCACTGCCCTCTGCGGTAGAGAATTCCACAAATTCACAACTCTCTGGGTGACAAAGTTCCTTCTCACCTCAGTTTTAAATGGCCTCCCTTTTAATCTTGGACTGTGGCCCCTGGTTCTGGTCTCCCCCAACATTGGGAACATTTTTCCTGCATCTAGCTTGTCCAGTCCTTTTATAATTTTATACGTCTCTATAAGATCCCCTCTCATCCTTCTGAACTCCAGTGAACCCTCTCATCCTTCTAAACTCCAGTGAATAAGTGACAGGAGCAGAATTAGGCCATCCGGCCCATTCAATGGCGGAGGGCGGCACGGTGGCGCAGCGGTAGAGTTGCTGCCTTACAGCAAATGCAGCGCCGGAGACTCAGGTTCGATCCTGACTACGGGCGCCGTCTGCACGGAGTTTGTACGTTCTCCCCGTGACCTGTGTGGGTTTTCCCCGAGATCTTCGGTTTCCTCCCACACTCGAAGGAAGTACAGGTATGTAGGTTAATTGGCTGGGTAAATGTAAAAATTGTCCCTAGTGGGTGTAGGACTAGTGTTGGTGTGCGGGGATCGCTGGGCGGCGCGGACCCGGTGGGCCGAAGGGCCTGTTTCTGCGCTGTATCTCTAAATCTAAAAAAAAATCAATCATGGCTGATCTATCTCTCCCTCCTAACCCCATTCTCCTGCCTTCTCCCCATAAACCTCTGACACCCGTACTAATCAAGAATCTGCCTGCCTCTGCCTTAAGCATTAAGTCTTATACATGAAACCCACAGCAGCAATCTTCCAATGACTCTAACACCCATTTGTCCCTGGTGTGTGTAGGATAGTGTTAATGTGCGGGGATCGCTGGGCGGCGCGGACTTGGTGGGCTGAAAGGGCCTGTTTCCGCGCTGTAGAATCTAAATCTAAAATCTAAAAAATTTTAGTACGCAAGAAGTTTTGCAGCAAGTTTGAAATAATATTGACATTCTTTGGGCAGCGTAGCTTTCGTTAGCAACGATCACAATAAATACCGGGATTTTTCAGATTCATTTGAGTTCTCAGTAAGTAAGTCGATGGATCTAATTACGATTCTCCTCTCCAGAGTTGGTTCTCCAAGGGCTGATTTGATATGAAGGCTGGCTGCTTCTTCCCAAGTTGGCTTGGGTTGAAGATCGACACAAAATGTTGGAGTAACTCAGCGGGACAGGCAGCATCTCTGGAGAAAAGGAATAGGTGACGTTTCGGGTCGAGGCCCTTCGTCAGACAGAGACTCAGAGGAGTGGGAAACTAGGGAGATATATAGACGGTGATATAGTGAGATACAGAACAAAGAAATGAAAGATATGCACAAAAAGTGGCGATGAACAAGGAAATGGCCCATTGTTAGCTGCGGGCTAGGTGAAAATGAATTATTCAGACAATGAAGCTCACCAGAACGACAGCGAAACTAGTACAACGACTAGGGTGGGGGAGGAACGGAGAGAGTTTATAAGGTCATAAGTGATAGGAGCAGAATTAGGCCATTCGGCCCATTAAGTCTACTCCTCCATTCAATCATGGCTGATCTATCTCTCACTCCTAACCCCATTCTCCTGCCTTCTCCCCATAACCCCTGACACCTGTACTAATCAAGAATCTATCTATCTATCTCTGCCTTAAAAATATCCACTGACTTGGCCTCCACAGCCGTCTGTGGCAAAGAATTCCACAGATTCACCACCTCCTGACTAAAGAAAGTTCTCCTCATCTCCGTCCTTTAATTCTGAGGTTGTGCCCTCTGGTCCTAGACTCTCCCACTAGTGGAAACATCCTCTCCACAGCCACTCTATCCAAGCCTTTCACTATACTGTATGTTTCAATGAGGTCTCCCCTCATTAGAAACATAGAAACATAGAAAATAGGTGCAGGAGGAGGCCATTTTCCCCTTTGAGCCAGCACCGCCATTCATTGTGATCATGGCTAATCATCCAACCATTCTTCTAAACTCCAGCGAGTACAGGCCCAGTGCCGACAAACGCTCATCGTGGGTTAACCCACTCATTCCCTCCGCAGCCTTCTGCGGCAATGAATTCCACAGATTCACCACCCTCCGACAAAAGAAATTCATCCTCATCCCCTTCCTAAAGGAACGTCCTTTCATTCTGAGGCTTTGGCCACTGATCCTAGAACCTATGTCCTCTGGTGCTCGGTTCCCCTACTCCGGGCAAGAGACTCGATGCATCTACCCGATCTGTTCCTCTCACGATCTTGTGCACTTCTGTAAGACCTCCCCCTCGTCCTCCTGCGCTCCATGGAATAGAGACCCAGCCTGCTCAGCCTCTCCCTGTAGCTCAGACGCTCAGTATCAGTCTTTGATACTTTGCGTACGCCATCACCTCTCCTCATTACTTCCCGTGCTTCGCGATAACTTGCACTCGGTGACGAGCAACGATCAGCGGGGAGTAGGATAGACTTCAGTGACGCAGGACGAACATCGCCTGAGGACTGAAACACTAATTGACATCCTCCCTGGATCTCCTGCCTCAAAAGTGACAGCCACCCAAGGGGACGCAGTGACTCAAATTTATCAACAGAGGATGATTGGCCTTCATCAGAGAGTATTGAATATAGAAGTTGGGAGGTCATGGTGCAGTTGTATAAGACGTTAGTGAGACCGCATTCAGAGCGTTGTGTTCAGTTCTGAGCACCATGTTATGGGCCAGATATTGTCAAGCTTTGAAAGGGTTCGGACAAGATTTACGAGGATGTTGCCAGGACTAGAGGGTGTGAGCTACAGGGAGAGGTTGAGTAGGCTGGGTCTCTATTCCATGGAGCGCAGGAGGATGAGGGGTGATCTTACAGAGGTGTACAAAATCATGAGAGGAATAGATCGGGTAGATGCACAGAGTCTCTTGCCCAGAGTAGGGGAATCGAGGACCAGAGGACATAGGTTCAAGGTGAAGAGGAAAAGATTTAATAGGAATCCGAGGGGTAACTTTTTCACTCAAAGGGTGGTGGTCGTATGGAACAAGCTGCCAGAGGAGGTAGTTGAGGCTGGGACTATCCCAACGTTTAAGAAACAGTTAGACAGGTTCATGGATAGGGCAGGTTTGGAGTGATATGGACCAAGCGCAGGCAGATGGGACTAGTGTAGCTGGGACATCTTGGGCGGTGTGGGCACGTTGTCGACCTCCCCGTGGTGAGCCCTGTCAACTGACCTCAGTCAGGCGAACGACAACAAACAGAGACAGCAGAAGCAGAAGCAGAAGCAGCTTCATAACTTCTGCTGCCTCAAACGCATGAAGAAGAAGAACAAATATGGAGAGGCATACACTAAGATGGGCGGTGGGCTGACAAGGGCTTACGGGCGGCACAGTGGCGCAGCAGTAGAGTTTCTACCTTACAGCGCCGGAGATCCCGACTACTGGTGCCGTCTGTACGGAGTTTGTACGTTCTCCCCGTGACCTGCGTGGGTTTTCTCCGAGATTTTTAGATTTTTTTTAGATTTAGAGATACAGCGCGGAAACAGGCCCTTCGGCCCACCGAGTTCGCGCCGCCCAGCGATCCCCGCACATTAACACTATCCTACACTATCCTAGGGACAATTTTTACATTTACCCAGTCAATTAACCTACATACCTGTACATCTTTGGAGTGTGGGAGGAAACTGAAGATCTCGGAGAAAACCCACGTAGGTCACGGGGAGAACGTACAAACTCCTTACAGACGGCGCCCGTAGTCAGGATCGAACCTGAGTCTCCGGCGCTGCATTCACTGTAAGGCAGCAACTCTACCGCTGCGCCACCGTGCCGCCTTCTTCAGTTTCCTCCCGTGCTCCGAAGACGTACAGGTTTGTAGGTGGATAGCCTTGGTATAAATGTCAATTGTCCCTAGTGAGGGTCAGAATGGTGTTAGTGTAAAGGGGATCGATAGTCGGTGCGGACTCGGTGGGCCGAAAGGGGCCTGTTTCTGCGCGGTATCTCTAAACTAAACTAAACAAAACCCAGAAGGTGCCGGCAGATCTTCCCCTCAGACTCTTTGCACCACAGCACGGTTTGGGAACAGCCTCATCCAAGACTGCGAGAAATTACAAAGAATTGTGGACACAGCCCAGACCATCACACAAACCAACCTCGCTTCCATCGACTCCAGTTGCACCTCACGCTGCCTCGGCAAGGCCAGCAGCACAATCAAGGACCAGTCGCACCCCGGCCACTGCCTCTTCTCCCCTCTCCCATCAGGCAAAAGGTGTAGAAGTGTGAAAACGCACACCTCCAGATTCAGGGAGAGTTTCTTCCCAGCTGTTATCAGGCGACTGGACTATTCTGCCGACACCTAGAGAGCAGTCGTGTGCTGCTGTCTACCTCTAGTAATGCGATGTAGAACACACTGAAGGATAGACACAAAATGCTGCAGTAACTCAGCAGGACAGGCAGCATCTCCGGAGAGAAGGAACGGGTGACGTTTTGGAAGAAGGAAAGTGGGATGCTTTTAAATGTGTGATGACTGGAGTCCAGAGCATGTTCCCGTTAGAGGAAGATTTTGGGGGAATCGGGAACCTGAGTACACAGGTTTAAGGTGAGCGGGGAAAAATTAATAGGAAACCCAGAGCATCTTTTTCACACAGAGGGTGGTGGGTGTATGAAACAAGCTGCCATAGGAGATAGTTGAGGCAGTGCAATAACAACATTCAAAAGATATTTGGACAGGTACATGGATAGGAATGGTTTAGCGGGATATGGGCCAAATGCAGGCAAGTGGGACAAGTGTAGATGGGGCATCTTGGTCGGCAAGGTCATATTGGACTGAAGGCCTGTTTCCGTGTTGTATGACTCAATAGACAATAGGTGCAGGAGGAGGCCATTCGGCCCTTCGAGCCAGCACCGCCATTCAATGTGATCATGGCTGATCATTCTCAATCAGTACCCCGTTCCTGCCTTCTCCCCATACCCCCCTGACTCCGCTATCCTTAAGAGCTCTATCCAGCTCTCTCTTGAATGCATTCAGAGAATTGGCCTCCACTGCCTTCTGAGGCAGAGAATTCCACAGATTCACAACTCTCTGACTGAAAAAGTTTTTCCTCATCTCAGTTCTAAATGGCCTACCCCTTATTCTTAAACTGTGGCCCCTTGTTCTGGACTCCCCCAACATTGGGAACATGTTTCCTGCCTCTAACGTGTCCAACCCCTTAATAATCTTATACGTTTCGATAAGATCCCCTCTCATCCTTCTAAATTCCAGTGTATATAAGCCTAGTCGATCTAGTCTTTCAACATACGACAGTCCCGCCATTCCGGGAATTAACCTAGTAAGCCTACGCTGCACGCCCTCAATAGCAAGAATATCCTTCCTCAAATTTGGAGACCAAAACTGCACACAGTACTCCAGGCGCGGTCTCACTAGGGCCCTGTACAACTGCAGAAGGACCTCTTTGCTCCTAGTGAGCAATAAAGTGGTTTGAGTTTTTATCTTTTATTTTATGGCCCTATTTGAATATTATCATGAGAGCTTAGTTGTATTATCATTGCCAGGTCATAGTTACTTTCACCTCTGCTCTGTACGACCACAACGTTCTTATTGACCGCAATGCTGGAGTAACTCTGCAGGACAGGCAGCATCTCTAGAGAAGGAATGGGTGACGCTTCAGACTATGAAGAAGGGCCTCAACCCGGAACATCCCCCATTCCTTCTCTCCAGAGATGCTGCCTGTCCCGCTGAGTTACTCCAGCTTTTTGTGTCTATCTTCGGTTTAAACTAGCACCTGCAGTTCCTTCTGACGCACTGCATTCTTATTGCGGTTTGCATTGCTTGGCCTTTCCCAGCCTCCACCTTTGTTTGGAGATTAGGGTTGAGAGACACAGCGCGGAAACAGGCCCGTCGGCCCACCGAGCCCAGCGATCCCCGCACATTAACACTGTCCTACACACACTCGAGGGACAATTTTAACATTCACACCCAGCCAATTAACCTACAAACCTGTACGTCTTTGGAGTGTGGGAGGAAAACCAAAGTTCTCAATAGACAATAGACAATTAAAAATAGGTGCAGGAGAAGGCCATTCAGCCCTTCGAGCCAGCACCGCCATTCAACGTGATCATGGCTGATCATTCTCAATCAGTACCCCGTTCCTGACTTCTCCCCATACCCCCTGACTCCGCTATCCTTAAGAGCTCTATCTAGCTCTCTTGAATGTATTCAGAGAATTGGCCTCCACTGCCCTCTGAGGCAGAGAATTCCACAGATTCACAACTCTCTGACTAAAAAAGTTTTTCCTCATCTCTGTTCTAAATGGCCTACCCCTTATTCTTAAACTGTGGCCCCTGGTTCTGGACTCCCCCAACATTGGGAACATGTTTCCGGCCTCTAACGTGTCCAACCCCTTAATAATCTTATACGTTTCGATAAGATCCCCTCTCGTCCTTCTAAATTCCAGTGTATACAAGCCTAGTCGCTCCAGTCTTTCAACATACAAGTCCCGCCATTCCGGGAATTAACCTAGTAACCTACGCTGCACGCCCTCCATAGCAAGAATAATGGAAGAAAACCTACGCGGGTCACGGGGAGAACGTGCAAACTCCGTTCAGACAAGCATCCATAGTCAGGATAGAACCTGGGTTTCTGGCGTTGCAAGCCCAGTGAGGCAGCAACTCTACCACTGCGCCACCGTGCCGCACCATATTGGATTGTGTCAGAGCCTTGTGGACTCTGCATCGACTAGTAAACTGAGGCTAATTCCACAGAGATACCTCAGTCATCTTACTTTGCACTTGTGATTTGGCTCTGTCACTCTAGGACTATCCAGTACAGTTGGCCGTCTCTTTCACATCTCTTTTCTCCCACTCGGTCTACCTGTTGTACTTGAATTTGACTTGACTGTATGTATATACGACACACCTGATCGGTTTGGATGGCACGCACAACAAAGATTTTCATTGTACCACAGAACACGTGCATTTTAGTTTAGTTTAGAGATACAGCGCGGAAACTAGGCCCTTCGGCCCACCGAGTCCGCGCCGACCAGCGAGCCCCGCACATTAACACTATCCTACACACACAAGGGACAATTTACACTTATACCCCAAGCCAATTAACCGACAAACCTGTAGTGTCTTTGGAGTGTGGGAGGAAACCGAAGATCTCGGAGAAAACCCACGCAGGTCACGGGCAGAACATCGGGATCAAACCCGGGTCTCTGGCGCTGTAAGGCAGCAATTCTACCGCTGTGCCACCATGCCGCACAGACCTAATAGTCTGAAGAAGGGTATCGACCTGAAACGTCACCATTCCCTCTCTCCAGAGATGCTGCCTGACCCGCTGAGTTACTCCAGCATTTTGTGTCTGCTTTCCAGGCCATTAACAGGTCCTTGCATAAACCCGGGTTCGATCTTGACTACAGCTTGGTACAATTGTAAATTGTCCCTCGTGTGCGGGGATTGCTGGTCGGCGTGGACCCGGTGGGCCGAATGGCCTGCTTCCGCGCTGTATCTCTAAACTAAACCAACTAACTAATCTACTAACAAATTCAACTAATGCCCCCTCGACTCAGTGCAGGCGGTGGGAGAGAGGAGGATGATGGCAAAGTTAACATCACTGCTGGACAACGACTCCCACCCCATGCAGGACACTGTCACTGCACTGAGTAGCTCCTTCAGTGACAGACTCCTTCACCCCAAGTGCGTGAAGGAGAGATATAGGAGGTCCTTCCTTCCCGCTGCTGTGAGACTGCACAACCAGCACTGGTCACAGCAGACGAGTCAACAATAACAGCTAAGAACACACAGAAAACTGATGACAATTTATGTATCTTCTATTTATTTGTAATGAATGATCTCTTGTTCTCTTGCTTTCCACTTTCCTGCTGTAACACTGTAAATTTTAGATTTTTTTTAGATTTAGATTTAGATTGAGAGAAACAGAGCAGAAACAGGCCCTTCGGCCCACCGGGTCCGTGCCGCCCAGCGATCCCCGCACACACTAACACTATCCTACACCCACTAGGGACAATTTTTACATTTGCCCAGCCAATTAACCTACAAACCTGTACGTCATTGGAGTGTGGGAGGAAACCGAAGATCTCGGAGAAAACCCACGCAGGTCACGGGGAGAACGTACAAACTCCGTACAGACGGCGCCCGTAGTCAGGATCGAACCTGAGTCTCCGGCGCTGCATTCGCTGTAAGGCAGCAACTCTACCGCTGCGCCACCGTGCCGCCGGTGTGGGACGAATAAAGGAATATATTACGCAGCAGGTCTTTTAAATCTTTGTTCGCCTGCTTTCACACCTTACACTTCCATATCTCCCGCGTAACCTCTCCCCTGACTCTCAGTCTGACGAAGGGCCTCGACCCGAAACGTCACCCATTCCTTCTAGAGGGAGTACAGAGAAGGTTCACCAGATTGATCCCTGGGATGGCGGGACTTACATATGAGGAAAGACTAGATAGACTGGGCTTGTACTCGCTGGAATTTAGAAGACTGAGGGGGGATCTTATAGAAACTTACAAAATTCTTAAGGGGTTGGACAGGCTAGATGCAGGAAGATTGTTCCCGATGTTGGGGGAGTCCAGAACCAGGGGTCACAGCTTAAGGATAAGGGGGAAGTCTTTTAGGACCGAGATGAGAAAACATTTCTTCACACAGAGAGTGGTGAATCTGTGGAATTCTCTGCCACAGAAGGTAGTTGAGGCCAGTTCATTGGCTATATTTAAGAGGGAGTTAGATGTGGCCCTTTTTGCTAAAGGGATCAGGGGGTATGGAGAGAAGGCAGGTACAGGCTACTGAGCTGAATGATCAGCCATGATCATATTGAATGGCGGTGCAGGCTCGAAGGGCCGAATGGCCTACTCCTGCACCTATTTTCTATGTTTCTATGTTTCTATGTTTCTCTCCAGAGGCGCTGCCTGACCCGCTGAGTTACTCCGGCTTTTTTTGTGTCTATCTTCGGATTTAACCAGCACCTGCAGTTCCTTCCTGCACATAAATCTGAACCCTGCTCGCAGCTCTCACTTCCATTAACAGCTTGAATCGTTCAGAACTTGGGAGTATGCTGTACCTTCTTTACTGAGAAAATATGCCTCATTCGGCTGACTAATTAGCCAAGCAAGGAGGGTTCGGGGTTTTTTTTGTCGTGTTTTTAATTTTGCCGCAGCGAAGAAAGACAGCCCTCGGAAACGGAACGCAATCTGATCGAAAATATATCAGGCCGCACTGTACCCAATGGGTGGCTGAACCAAGCCTGAATCAACATATGTTTGAATGTAAAATTGATGGATGGAGGAAGTTGTACAAAGTCATAAACGCCCGTCACAGCCTGCCTGTCTATCTGTCAGCTTGCTCCAAATTACAACTTTGAAATCCAATATACAACTGTCTGGCCTGCGGAGACTGGAATAGGGATCAGATTGCGTACAGTTAAAATGCACAATTGTTTAAAGACAAAGGGTCTCTTTGTAACTGAAGTACTGTCAATATAAAGGATGAAAAGCAATTATGGCCCCATAGAATTTAAACAAATTGCAAATTCAGGCAACAGTAAAAAAAGATTTGAAAGAGTTGCCTTATTCCTGAATTCTATTAAAATAAGGAGAGGACATGCATTGTATTAAATCATTCCTACAAGGTAAAAAAAATCGTCACACACGCTAGCTTATCCGATTGGGAGATTATTGGTTTCCATTATTACATAAACTAAAAGCATAAATTACGACAAAGTGCACTGATATCTATATACTAAAACTCCCCTTTGTTCGTTTGTTTGTTTGTTTGTTCCTGAACTACAGCCAAAACGGTGCACGATAGCGCGACAATTATGGCCCACCTTATTCACCGTCGTCCCTTTGGTGCTAATGGAAGAAGTTTCATTGAAATCGGTGTTATATTTTTTAAGTTATTCACATTTTAAAGTTTAAATCTATCTCCTAAGGAGGGAGGGGGGAGGGAGGGGGGAGGGGGAAGGGGAGGGAGAGAGGAGGGAGGATAAGGGGGGGTTGAGGAGGATGGAGAGGGGGAGGGGGGGTGGAGGGAAGGGGAGGGAGGGGGGAGGGGGGGAGAGGGGGGGAGAGGTGGGAGAGGGAGGGAGGGGTGGAGGGAGAAGGGGAGGGAGGGAGGAGGGAGGATAAGGGGGGGTTGAGGAGGATGGAGAGGGGCGGATGGGAGGGGGAGGGGGGAGGGAGGGAGGGGGAAGGAGGGGGAGGGAGGGAGAGGGAGGGAGGGTGGGAGGATGGGAGGATGGGGGAGGATGGGAGGGGGGAGAGGGGAGGGGTGGAGGGGGGGGGGGGGAGAGGGGGGGAGAGGTGGGGGAGGAGAGGGTGCTGCACCAATGCAGGAGAGGTTTGGGCCCAACGGGTCCACTTGGTCTAGTTAAATCTAAATGGGATTAATTGAGCTCAAGTGTGACTTAGAACAATTGAAATGCACCAGAGTCTTTGACCAACTTGCAGATGACTAAGCAGAATTGGAGACAGGGTCAGAAAGCTGGTTAAATCACAGCGTCTGACTCTATTCCTCCCCATTTCAGAGTTGGCCAGCTTAGGAGCATTGCCCAGCCAGCTGTAAGTGTCTCCAGTTAAGGTTGCTGTGTTGACGCCACTGCAGCTCCACATCATGTCTTTGTGATGTTGCTAATCACTTGATAGGCCCAAGGATTATGGTCATGTTTTTTTTTTTGAGGTGGGCAAGCGCAAAAGAGAATATTGGCAAGTGGCACACAGTCAGGGTTGCCATCTCCCTCACTCCCAAATGCGGGACAAGGTGACGTCACCGCCCCGCGCCCAACGTGACCTCACCCAGCCAGCGGCCGCGTGCTCCCGCTTCACCAATGGCGGCCACCCGGACAAGGAGAGGCGGGTTGCTATGCAACATCCGTCAGGCGATGCCCGGGCCTCCACTGTCAGGGATTGCAGCGCCCCCCGGGCTACAGTGTCCGGGCCTACAGCGTCAGGGCCCAAAGTGTCGGGGCCTGCAATGCCGTCCGGGCCTAATACGGGACAAGGGCGGTCCCGTACGGGACAAAACAATTTAGCCCAAAATACGGGATGTCCCGGCTAATACGGGACAGTTGGAAACCCTACTCACAGTGGCCAAAGACCCGGATTCAATCCTGACTACGGGTGCGGTCTGTACGGAGTTCGTACCTTCTCCCCGTGACCGCGTGGGTTTTCTCCGGGTGCTCTGGTTTCCTCCCTCACTCCAGAGACGTGCAGGTTTCTAGGATAATTGGCTTTGGTAAATTTGTAAATTGTCCCTAATGTGTGTTCTGGATAGTGTTAGTGTGCGGGGATCGCTGGTCGGCGCGGACTCAGTGGGCCAAAGGGCCTGTTTCCGCGCTGTATCTCTAAACTAAACTAAATTAGTAACGCTCCTGGGATGTTGCAAATCACATGTTAAGACAAAGGTTCATGGTCATTGCTTTTGAGGTGGGCAGATGCAATAGACAATATTGGCAAGTGGCCTGGTGGCTCAGCGGTAGAGTTGCTGGCTTACAGCGCCAGAGACCCCGGTTTGATCATGACCGCCGGTGCCGTCTGGTATGCAGTTTGTATGTTCATAAGTTCTAGGAGCAGAATTAGGCCATTCGGCCCATCAAGTCTACTCCGCCATTCAATCATGGCTGATCTATCTCTCCCCTCTCACTCCTAACCCTATTCTGCTGACTTCTCCCCATAAACACTGACACCTGCACTAATCAAGAACCTACATCAACCAACATGCCCCATCTACTCTCGTCCCACCTGCATGCGTTTGATCCACACCTCTCTAACCTGTCCTATCCAAGTACAAGTCTATATGTTTCATAAACATCGCGATAGTCCCTGCCTCAACTACCTCCTCGGGCGGCTTGTTCAGTACACCCACCCCCCTTGTGTGAAAAAGTTACCCCTCAGGTTCCTATTAAATCTTCCCCCCCCCCCCCCCCTCACCTTAAACCTATGACCTCTGGTTCTTGATTCTCCTGCTCTGGGCAAGAGACTCTGTGCGTCTACCCGATCTATTCCCCTCATGATTTTGTACACTGTAGAGTTGTGACAAGTTGTGGACAGACACATCTGTGGAATTCTCTGCCTCAGACCAATTCTCTGAATGCATTCAAGAGAGAGCTAGACAGAGCTCTTAAGGATAGCGGAGTCAGGGGGTATGGGGAGAAGGCAGGAACGGGGTACTGATTGAGAATGATCAGCCATGATCACATTGAATGGTGGTGCTGGCTCGACGGGCCGAATGGCCTCCTCCTGCACCTATTGTCTATTGTCTATTGTCTATTGTCTAAAGGGATAGAGTGCCATCGGAAGATGAGCCGGTGTGAGGAACACCCAGAGGGGTGGGCACCTGAGATTGTTTACGCAGGTTATATGATTTCTTCCGGTGCCTTTTCACACCTGCAGGGTTTCATAAGGTGAATTGCAGTCGACACTCTGTATCCTGAAAGCTGACTCCAGCTAGTCTAGTCAGCAGCTGGATTGGGTATCGGAGTTTTGGGAGAAGCAAGCTAGAGTTTTAGTTTCCTTTTTTTTAGTTCAGTTCACAGAGATGAAGCGTGGAACTTTGGCCATTCGAGTCCGCACCGACCAGCGATCCCCAGCACAATAACACCCACCCTACACACGCACTAGGGACAATTTTGCATTGACGCCAAGCCAATTAACCTACAAACCTGTACGTAGAAACATAGAAACATAGAAAATAGGTGCAGGAGGAGGCCATTCGGCCCTTCGAGCCTGCACCGCCATTCAATATGATCATGGCTGATCATCCAACTCAGTAACCTGTATCTGCCTTCTCTCCATACCCCCTGATCCCTTTAGCCACAAGGGCCACATCTAACTCCCTCTTAAATATAGCCAATGAACTGGCCTCAACTACCTTCTGTGGCAGAGAATTCCACGGTTTTGGAGTGTGGGAGGAAACCGAAGATCTCGGAGAAAACCCACGCAGGTCACGAAGAGAACGCACAAATTCCGTACAGACAGCGCCCGTAGTCGGGATGGAACCCGGGTCTCCGGCGCTGTAAGGCAGTAGCTCTACCGCTGCGCCACCGTGCCACCCTGCCGTTCATGTGCAATCATTTCATCCACTGTGAACCAGGATCCGCACGGTGTCTCTAAACTAAACTAATTAAACTTAAACTCCCATTGCTCTCCATATAAATACGTCTGCCTGAAAATGTGTTTCAGAAAACCAATCGCCGCTTCAATGGGAATAATGGGATTGTCATAACAAGTGAGGAAGTTCAATAGACAATAGACAATAGGTGCAGGAGTAGGCCATTCGGCCCTTCGAGCCAGCACCGCCATTCAATGTGATCATGGCTGATCATTCTCAATCAGTACCCCGTTCCTGCCTTCTCCCCATACCCCCTGACTCCACTATCCTTAGGAGCTCTATCTAGCTCTCTCTTGAATGCATTCAGAGAATTGGCCTCCACTGCCTTCTGAGGCAGAGAATTCCACAGATTCACAACTCTCTGACTGAAAAAGTTTTTCCTCATCTCCGTTCTAAATGGCCTACCCCTTATTCTTAAACTGTGGCCCCTGGTTCTGGACTCCCCCAGCATTGGGATCATGTTTCCTGCCTCTAACGTGTCCAACCCCTTAATAATTTTATATGTTTCGATAAGATCCCCTCTCATCTTTCTAAATTCCAGTGTATACAAGCCGAGTCGCTCCAGTCTTTCAACATATGACAGTCCCGCCATTCCGGGAATTAACCTAGTGAACCTTCACAAACATTCGAGTGAGTCTTTCGCCTTGTGGCCCACTAAATGATTTCATTTATGGTCTTATTGGTTTTGAAGTTAATAGCCCTTTTCATTCCAGAACAAAACATCACAGAGAGAAACATAGAAACATGGAAAATAGGTGCAGGAGGAGGCCATTCGGCCCTTTGAGCCAGCGCCGCCATTCAATATGATCACGGCTGATCATCCTAAATCAGTACTCCGTTCCTGCTTTCTCCCAATATCCCTTGATTCGGTTAGCCCTAAGACCTCTATCTAACTCTCTCTTGAAAACATCCAGTGAATTGGCCTCCACTGCCTTCTGTGACAGAGAATTCCACATATTCACAACTCTCTGGGTGGAAAGGTTTTTTTCTCATCTCAGTCCAAAACTGCCTACCCCTTATTCTTGAACTGTGACCCTCTGGTTCTGGACTCCCCCAACATGGAGAACATTGGGGAACATTGTTGTCAATGTTAACCCAATGATAACCTAGTCTCTTCTGGGTTTTTTTGATGGGGGTGAAGTGTGCGATTCTTGAGACAGGATTCTTGTGCTCTGTACAAAAAGACCTTGCATTATCCAAGGGACAAAGAAGGAGGGAAATGGAGGTGTGTCATTACTTCTTCGAGTTGACCTTGGGAATTTGGGGTGTGCTGGTAACGGGAAGGATGGGAAGGAGATGTAACGAGGGTTATGGAATCACAGATTCATAGTCATACAGTGTGGAAACAGGCCCCTTGGCCCAACTTGCCCGCACCGGCCAACACGTCCCATCTAAACTCGTCCCACCTGCCTGCATTTGGCCCATATCCTTCTTTACCTGCCTAATACATGCACCCGTCTAACACGTTGCAAAAGTCCCTGCCTAAACTACCTCCTCTGGCAGCTCATTCCATAGACCCACCACCCTTTGTGTGAAAAGGTTACCCCTCAGGTTCCTATTAAATCTTTCCCTCCTCATGAACCTAGTCCTCATTGCTGAATCTGCATCATAAGACCTTAACACGTTAGTTTGTGTGTTCATAAGTTCATATTCATAAGTTCTAGGAGCAGAATTAGGCCATTCGGCCCATCGTGTGGCTACTCCGCCATTTGATCATGGCTGATCGATCTTTCCCTCCTAATCCCATTCTCCTGCCTTCTCCCCGTAATCTTTGACGCCCTTTCCAACCAAGAACCTGTCAATCTTTCAATCTCCGCTCTATTCCACAGATTCACCATCCTCTGGCTAAAGAAATTCCTCCTCATCTCCATTCTAAAGGTACGTCCGTTTATTCTCAGGCTGTGTACCCCTGGGTCTAGACTCTCCCATTACTGCAAATATCCTTTCCATGGCGACTCCATCTGGGTCTTTCAGTAGCGGAACAAAATAGAACTAGTGTGAACGGGCGATCGTTGGTCGGTGAGGACTCAGTGGAGCAAAGGGCTTGTCTCCATGCTGCGTCTTTCAATGGATCAAAGCAGAAACTCTTGTGAGGCATGGCGGTGAGGCAAAAAATGTCACAAACCTCACGGTTACTGCCCATGCTAGGTGCCTGCATGGTGTGGGGTGGGGGTGAGGGTGGGGGGGTGGTAGATAAGAATGTGGAGCAGGGAATCCAGTCATCAATTCGATGAAGGAGGCCTTCAACATTGGGATAGGCACAAAAAGCTGGAGTAACTCAGCGGGCCAGGCAGCGTCTCTGGGGAGAAGGAATGGGTGACGTTTCGTGTCGAGGCCACTTCTTCAGACTAGTCAGGGGATTGGGAAACGAGAGGTACAGACGATGATGTCGAGAGATAATGAACAATGAATGAAAGACATGAAAATAAAGTAACCGTGATAAAGGAAACAGGCCATTGTTCGCTGCTTGTTGGGTGAAAACGAGAAGCTGGTGCGACTTGGGTGGGGGAGGGATAGAGAGAGAGGGAATGCTGGGGTTACTTGAAGTCGGAGAAATCAATTTTCATACCACTGGGCTGTAAGCTGCCCAAGCAAAATATGAGATGCTGTTGTCTATCTTCGGTTTAAACCAGCATCTGCAGTTCCTTCCAAGTCAAGTCAAGTCAAGTCAATTTTATTTGTATAGCACATTTAAAACCAACCCACGTTGACCAAAGTGCTGTACATCAGTTCAGGTACTAAGAAACGAACGTACAATGGCACACAAACATAACAGCACATACATAAACAGTTCACAGCACCCCCTCAGAGGGCCTCAAACGCTAGGGAGTAGAAATAGGTTTTGAGCCTGGACTTAAAGGAGTCGATGGAGGGGGCAGTTCTGATGGGGAGAGGGATGCTGTTCCACAGTCTAGGAGCTGCAACCGCAAAAGCGCGGTCACCCCTGAGCTTAAGCCTAGACCGCGGGATAGTCAGTAGCCCCAAGTCGGCCGACCTGAGGGACCTGGAGATGGAGTGGTGGGTTAGAAGAGTTTTTATATGGGGGGGGGAGGGGGGAAGCCCGTTTAGGGCTTTGTATTCCAACACACTTCAACATTGGGATGTTTGCTGATGACAATGTACTCATTCCATTCACAACTGCTCAGCAAATGAAGCAAACATGCCGGCATGTGGCAAGGTTTTGTCCGCATTCATAAGTTATAGGGGCAGAATTAGGCCATTCGTCCCATCAAATCTACTCTGCCATTCAATCATCCATCTCTCGCTCTCAACCACATTCTCCTGCCTTCTCCCCATAACCCCTGACACCTGTACTAATCAAGACTATGTTAATATTAATATCCTCCTTAAAAATATCCACTGACTTGGCCTCCACAGCCGCCTGTGGCAATGAATCCCACAGATTCACCACCCTCTGACTAAAGAAATTCCTCCTCATCTCCATTCTAAAGGTACGTCACTTTATTCTGAGGCTCTGGGCCTCTGGTCCTGGACTCTCCCACTAGTGGAAACATCCTCTCCGCCACCACTCTATCCAGGCCTTTCACTAGGCCCGTTACTTGTTACTTCTCTCCAGAGATGCCTCGTGACCTGCTGAGTTACTCCAGCCTTTCGTGTTTACCCCAGAGCATTAGCGTGCTTGTGCATTGTTGAATGAACAAACAGTTTCTCATTCATCCCCGATCGATCACAAATGCTAAGTCAATAAACAGAAATTGGGAGGGATGCTTAAATGCCTCTGATATCCAGTTTAGTTTAGTTTAGCTTTAGAGATACAGCGCGGAAACAGGCCCTTCGGCCAACCGAGTCCGCACCGCCCAGCGATCCCCGCACAAATTTAACACTATCCTACACACACTAGGGACAATTTTATATTTACATGAAGCCAATTAGACTACAAATCTGTACGTCTTTGGAGTGTGGGAGGAAACCGAAGATCTCGGAGAAAACCCACGCAGGTCACGGGGAGAACGTACAAACTCCGTACAGACGAACACCCGTAGTTGGGATCGAACCCGGGTCTCTGGCGCTGTAAGCGCTGTAAGGCAGCAACTCTACCGCTGCACCGTCGTAGCGCTCTGTTACCTTTCCTTGCACCAGAACATTTGATGGTGCTGGGCCTCTGCTCACTGGAGTTTTGAAGGATGAGGGGGGACCTCTTTGAAACTTACCGAATAGTGAAAGGCCTGGATAGAGTGGGTGTGGAGAGGATGTTTCCACCGGTGGGAGAGTCTAGGACCAGAGGTCACAGCCTCAGAATAAAAGGACGTTCCTTTAGGAAGGAGATGAGGAGGAATTTCTATCGTCAGAGGGTGGTGAATCTGTGGAATTCATTGCCACAGAAGGCTGAGGAGGCCACAAGTTGATTGATATTTTTAAGGCAGAAATAGATGGATTCTTGATTAATATTGGGTGTCAGGGGTTCTGGGGAGAAGGCAGGAGAATGGGGTTAGGAGGGAGAGATAGATCAGCCATGATTGAATGGCGGAGTAGAGTTGAGGGGCCGAATGGCCTAATTCTGCTCCTAGAACCTATGAACCATTGTACAATTCATGGCCTGCTGCAGTACCCACACAGATCTGATTCATTTCATGACTTGCTCCAGGCAGCTCGGTGCCAAATGTATAATCATGCATATGCCGCTCATCCTGAATTTTTGATATCCCGGAGATGTGTTTGTAGTATTTGGCAAGTCGGGGACACTTTTCAATATGTTACATGAGATTACCATATCCAGTCAATAAACACTTCATTTTTTGTTTAAGGTTTGGGAAGTTTGAAAATCCCAGTCGCCCCACAATTAACCTAATCTACAAACGACAAGGTCTAGGCAGCTCGAACTGGACACAGCAACCAGCTGCGGCTTTCTTTGGCTCAAAGCAGCGATGCTGGCCTTATTTATTTTAAGCAGTACGTTTATTATTTATTAAGTTTTGTTATTATTGTCATGTCTACCGTGGAACAGTGAAAAGCTTTTGTTCTCATGCAACCCAGCCAAAGAAAAGACTCCACATGAATCCAATCAGGCCTTGAGTTTAAGAAAATATCCTGCAGATGCTGGTATAAATCGATTTATTCACGAAATGCTGGAGTAACTCAGCAGGTCAGGCAGCATCTCGGGAGAGAAGGAATGGGTGATGTTTCGGGTCGGCCTTGAGTTTAGTTTAGTTTAAAGATACGGCAGGGAAACGGGCCATTTGGCTCACCAAGTCCACGCCGACCAGCGATCACCCGTACAATAGTTCTGTCCCACACGCACTGGGGACAGTTTACAGAAGCCAATTAACCTACAAACCTGTTTTTGGAGATACAGTGTGGAAACAGTGGGGTACTGATTGAGAATGATCAGCCATGATCACATTGAATGGCAGTGCTGGCTTGAAGGGCCGAATGGCCTCCTCCTGCACCTATTGTCTATTGTCTAACAGGCCCTTCGGCCCACTGAGTCTGTGCCAACCAGCGATCCCCGTACATTAACACTATCCTACACACACGAGGTACAATTTACATTTATAGCAAGCCAATTAACCTACAAACCTGTGTGTCTTTGGAGTTTGGGAGGACAATAGACAATAGACAATAGGTGCAGGAGGAGGCCATTCGGCCCTTCGAGCCAGCACCGTCATTCAATGTGATCATGGCTGATCATTCTCAATCAGTACCCCGTTCCTGCCTTCTCCCCATACCCCCTGACTCCGCTATCATTAAGAGCTCTATCTAGCTCTCACTTGAATGCATTCAGAGAATTAGCTCTCCAGAGAAACCGGAGATCTCGCAGAAAACCCACGCGGGTCACATGGAGAACGTACAAACTCCGTACAGACAAGCACCCATAGTCAGGATCGAACTCGGATCTCTGGCGCTGTGAGGCAGCAACTCTACCGCTGCGCATGAAATACTCAGAAAATCCATGAAATACTCAGAAAATACTCATAAAGTAAGTTTGCGGATGACATAAAGCTGGGTGGCAGTGTGAACTGCGAAGAGGATGTTCGGAGGTTGCAGGGCGGGACAGGTTGAGTGAGTGGGAAGATGCATGGCAGATGCAGTATAATATAGATAAATGTGAGGTTATCCACTTTGGCGGCAGAAACAAGGAGGCAGATTATTATCTCAATGGTGTCAGGTTAGGTAAAGGAGAAGTGCAACGAGACCTGGGTGTCCTTGTATACCAGTCACTGAAAGTTGGCGTGCAGGTATAGCAGGCAGTGAAGAAAGCTAATGGCATGTTGGCCTTCATAACAAGAGGATTTCAGTAGAGGAGTAAAGAGGTTCTTCTGCAGTTGTATAGGGCCCTGGTGAGACCACATCTGGAGTATTGTGTACAGTTCTGGTCTCCTAATTTGAGGATGGACATCCTTGTAATTGAGGCAGTGCAGCCTAGGTTCACGAGATTGATCCATGGGATGGCGGGACTGTCATATGAGGAAAGATTGAAAAGACTAGGCTTGTATTCACTGGAGTTTAGAAGGATGAGAGGGGATCGTATAGAGACATATAAAATTATAAAAGGACTGGACAAGCTAGATGCAGGAAAAATGTTCCCAATGTTGGGGGAGTCCAGAACAGTCTTAGTCTTAGAATAAAGGGGAGGCCATTTAAAACTGAGGTGAGAAGGAACTTTTTCACCCAGAGAGTTGTGAATTTGAGGAATTCTCTGCCACAGAGGGCAGTGGAGGCCAAATCACTGGATGGATTTAAGAGAGAGTTAGATAGAGTTCTAGGGGCTAGTGGAATCAAGGGATATGGGGAGAAGGCAGGCACAGGTTACTGATTGTGGATGATCAGCCATGATCACAATGAATGGCGGTGCTGGCTCGAAGGGTCGAATGGCCTCCTCATGCACCTATTTTCTATGTTTCTAATAGGAGCAGAATTAGGCCATTCGGCTCATCAAGTATGCTCTGCCATTCAATCATGGCTGCTATCTCTCCCTCTTAACCCCATTCTCCTGCCTTCTCCCCATAACCCCTGACACCCGTACTAATCAAGAATCTATCTATCTATCCCTGCCTTAAGAATATCCATTGACTTGGCCTCCACAGCTTTCGGTGGCAATGAATTCCACGGATTCACCACCATCTCACTAAAGAAATTCCCCCTCATCTCCTTCCTAAAAGAATGTCCTGTAATTCTGAGGTTCTGCCCACCGGTCGTAGACTCTCCCACTAGTGGAAACATCCTCTTCACATCCATTATCCCCATGCTGTTTGCAAATTTTATACATATTCAAATGCATCTTGGGATTATAGACAATAGACAATAGGTGCAGGAGTAGGCCATTCGGCCCTTCGAGCCAGCACCGCCATTCAATGTGATCATGGCTGATCATTCTCAATCAGTACCCCGTTCCTGCCTTCTCCCCATACCCCCTGACTCCGCTATCCTTAAGAGCTCTATCTAGCTCTCTCTTGAATGCATTCAGAGAATTGGCCTCCACTGCCTTCTGAGGCAGAGAATTCCACAGATTCACAACTCTCTGACTGAAAAGGTTTTTCCTGTAATTAAAACGGTTAATTAAATAAACACAATCACTAACACTGTTTGAAAAAAACATTGCATTCTCCATACATTATATTTGTTTCCTTTATTGCAGCAACTTCAAAAGATCTTTTTTAATATGGCTTACGACAACTGTGGTCAGGAAAAAAATGTGCATTGATGTGTTTCATCACATCTTCCCATCTCCACCCCTTCCCGCTCTCTGTAGAGACCGTTCCCTCCGTAACTCCCTGGTTAACTCATCCCTTCCCACCCAAACCACCCCCTCCCCAGGTACCTTCTCCGCGGAAGATGCTGCACCTGTCCCTGTGCCTCTCCCCTCGACACTGTCCGGGGACCCCGAGAGTCCTTTCAGGTCAGGCAAGAGGTTCACTTGCACCTCCTCCGTCCTCATCTACTGTGTCCGTTGTTCAAGACGAGGACTCTTATGCATCGGCGAGACCAAACGCGGACTGGGCGATCGTTTCTCTGAAACACCGTCGCTCAGTCTGCCTGAACCTACCTGATCTCTCGGTTGCTAAACACTTTAATTCTCCTTCCCATTCCCACACTGACCTGTCGGTCCTAGGTCTCCTCCACTGTCAGAGTGAGGCTAAACGCAAATTGGAGGAACAGCATCTTATATTTCTCTTGGGCGGCTTACAGCCTAGCGGTATGAATATTGATCTCTCTAACTTCAAGTAACCCCGGCATTCCCACTCTCTCTATCCCTCCCCCAACCAAGTCGCACCAGCTTCTCGTTTCCACCCAGCTAACAATGGCCCGTTTCCTTTATCATCGTCACTTTTTTGCATCTCCTTCGCTCATTGTTCTTTATCTCACCGTCTATATCAATAGTCAATCAATAGTCAATAGTCATTGATTTGTCACATACACATAAATATGTAGTGAAATGAAACATTACCCGCAGTTCAACAATAAGACCAATAAGAATAATCAATAAAAATGCAATAACACATACAATCATAAACTAACACCAAACAAAAGAAACATCCATCACAGTGAGTCTCCTCCAGTCCCTCCTCACTGTGATGGAAGGCCAGAATGTCTTTTTCTCTTCCCCTGCCGTCTTCTCCCGCGGTCAGGCTGTTGGAGTTGCCACGTCGGGGGGGTCGGGGCTCCCGACATTGAAGCCCCCGCCGGGTGGTGAAGGGTCCGCGGCGGGCCGACCTAAGCCCCGCGATTTGGGGCGGGCGAAGTCGCTGCCGCTGCCGGAGGTCCCGATGTCGGCCCCCACCCAGGGGCCTGTGGGCTTCCGACGTCCACGCGGCCCGCGCCGGAGCCTCCGGAGACGAGTCGCAGCCGCTCCCGCAACATCCGCAGGCAGCCAGCGCCGCAGGTGGTGAGTCCGGGCCGCGGGCTCTGCGAACCAGAGCCCCAGATGGTCCCAGGTGCATGGCCGGTGGTAGGCCGCAGCGGGAACGGGGACACGACACAGAAACAAAGGTCGCGTCTCCGTTCGGGAGAGATAATTTTACAGTTCCGGTTCCCTCCCTCCCTCCCACCACCCCCCCCCCCCCCCCCCCCCCACCACCCACACCACCACCACAACATACAAACATCACACCATATTAAAACTACAATTCATACAAAAACAACAAAAAATACAAAAGACAGACGGACTGCAGGCAAGCCGCAGCTGCGAGGGCAGCGCTGGCTCCTCCTTTCCCTCACCCCTCACCGGTCTGAAGAAGGGTTTCGACCTGAAACATTTCTCTGGAGACGCCGCCTGTCCCGCTGAGTCACTCCAGCTTTTTGCGTCAATTTTCGGTTTAAACCAGCAGCTGCAGTTCCTCCCTACGCAGTGATGTGTGGTGTTTTTTTAAAAATGTTCTTCCATTAGAAATCATCAACTAAAAGTACAAACATGCTCCTATTAATAAATGTTTCTGTCAGTAATTGTTAGTAAAGTTGCAGATGGCATGACAATTGATGTAATGGACAATGAGGTTGATATCTAAGTTGTGATGTCTTGAGAGGTCGGGAGCTTTTCTCTTGAAGGTTGGGGGGTGTGGGTGCCGGAAATGAAGACAGAAAAGTTCTTGTTTTCAAACTTAAATTCCATATATTTAGTCTTTTCCAAAAACAGGTAAACTTAATTGTTTGCAGACAGGTACACAAAACCAAAACAGGTAGTTAAATCAAAACTGTAGCTTGCTGCCTTCTTACAAAATATAACTCAAACACAGCTTCTCTGCTCCAGTCGTTGTCTCTCTTTTTAAATACACTGCTACCCTTCCCTTTTAGCTCTCTCACTGAGGCAATCAGCTCATCTGGTTCAGCTGGGCAACAATCAGTGTCAGCAGCAATCAGTGTCAGCAGCAATCAGTGTCAGCAGCAATCAGTGTCAGCAGCAATCAGTGTCAGCAGCAATCAGTGTCAGCAGCAATTAGTGTCAGCAGCAATCAGTGTCAGCAGCAATCAGTGTCAGCAGCAATCAGTGTCACAAGCAATCAGTGTCAGCAGGGCAGGCAGCCCTCCTGACTATGGGTTTTGTAGTCTTTTGCTGGCAGCCATGATGGTTTGTAGTCCTTGTTGCATCCACTGGGAGGAAATGTATCTCCCCTCTATGACTCTACCTCTCATGATATCACAAAGTGTACGACAGGATCTTTACTTTTAGACTTTTATATTTAGATTTAGATTTAGAGATACAGCGCTGAAACAGGCCCTTCGGCCCACCGGGTCCGCGCCGCCCAGCGATCCCCGCACATTAACACTATCCTACACCCACTACGAACAATTTTTTTTACATTTACCAAGCCAATTAACCTACGTACCTGTACGTCTTTGGAGTGTGGGAGGAAACCGAAGATCTCGGAAAAAACCCACGCAGGTCACGGGGAGAACGTACAAACTCCGTACAGACGGCGCCCGTAGTCAGGATCGAACCCGAGTCTCCGGCGCTGCATTTGCTGTAAGGCAGCAACTCTACCGCTGCGCCACCGTGCCGCCACTTTAGAGATACAGCGTGGAAGCAGGCCCTTCGGCCCACCGAGACCATGCCGACCAGCGATCCTATCGGTACCATCCTACACACATGGGACAATTTACAATTTTACTGAAACCAATTAAGCTGTAAAACTGCACGTCTTTAGAGTGTGGGAGGAAACCGGAGCACCCGGAGAAAACCCATGTGGTCACAGGGAGAATGTACAAACTCTACAGACAGCACCCGGAGTCAGGTTTGAACCCGGTTCTCTGGCGCTGTAAGGTCAGAGGGCCCTAGTGAGACCGCACTTGGAGTACTGTGTGCAGTTTTGGTCTCCAAATTTGAGGAAGGATATTCTTGCTATTGAGGGCGTGCAGCGTAGGTTTACTAGGTTAATTCCTGGAATGGCATGACTATCATATGTTGAAAGGCTGGAGCGACTAGGCTTGTATACACTGGAATTTAGAAGGATGAGAGGAGATCTTATCGAAACGTATAAGATTATTAAGGGATTGGACATGTTAGAGGCAGGAAACATGTTCCCAATGTTGGGGGAGTCCAGAACAAGGGGCACAGTTTAAGAATAAGGGGTAGGCCATTTAGAACTGAGATGAGGAAAAACCTTTTCAGTCAGAGAGTTGTGATTCTGTGGAATTCTCTGCCTCAGAAGGCAGTGGAGGCCAATTCTCTGAATGCATTCAAGAGAGAGCTGGATAGAGCTCTTAAGGATAGCAGAGTCAGGGGGTATGGGGAGAAGGCAGGAACGGGGTACTGATTGAGAATGATCAGCCATGATCACATTGAATGGCGGTGCTGGCTCGAAGGGCCGAATGGCCTCCTCCTGCGCCTATTGTCTATTGTTTATTGTCTATTGTAAGAGAATTTGTTTGAACACAGGATGTACTTTTCTAGTCTGCTTTAGCTGGTATTTTGGATAAAGAGGGATTATAATTTCAGGAGAAACAGAGGACTCAGAATGATTTTTGATGAATGTTGTCAAAAGCAACAGATGGCGAATGGAAGAAAACAGAACAGTCTGGAAACAAACACAAGGAGCTGCAGCAACTCAACGGCTCAGGCAGCATCTCCGGGGTAAAAACCACCTGTGACATTTCGGGTCGGGACCCTTCAGACTTGAGACAGATTCTGAAAACACTCAGCAGGTTGGGCAGCCCGTTAACTTTCCCAGTCTCAGTCCCTTCATCAGAAGTGGGAAAGCAAGAACATGGAGTTAGTTAGGTTTAAGTCTGAAGAAGGGTCTCGACCCGAAACGTCACCCATTCCCTCTCTCCTGAGATGCTGCCTGACCTGCTGAGTTACTCCAGCATTTTGTGAAATAAGTTTAAGTTTAGATTAGTTTAGAGATACAGCGTGGAAACAGGCCCTTCGGCCCACTGAGTCCGCGCCGACCAGCGATCCCCGCACGCTCACACTGTCCTACACACACTGGGGACAATTCACATTTATACCAAGCCAATTAACCTACAAGCCCGTACGCCTTTGGAGTGTGGGAGGAGACCGAAGATCTCGGAGAAAACCCACGCAGGTCACGAAGAGAATGTACAAACTCCATAGTCAGGATCAAACCCAGGTCTCTGGCGCCATAAGGCAGCAACTCTACCGCCGTGCCACCGTGCCGCAAGCAGGACAGAAGGTGGGGCAAGAGCAATAGCTAGAGGAAAGGAATATCTCTGCTAGAAACAAGGAACTGCAGATGCTGGTTCACAAAGAAAGGCACAAACTGCTGGAGTAACTTAAAGGGTTAGGCAGCGTCTCTCAAGATCATGGATAGGTGACGTTTTGGGTTGGGACTCGTATTCAGTTCAGTTCAGTTTCATTTATTGTCACGTGGGCCGAGATACAGTGAAAAGCTTTTGTTGAGTGCTAACCAGTCGGTGGAAAGCCAACACATGATTACAATCGTGCCATTTACAGTGTGCACATGCATGATAAGGGAATAACGTTTGGTGCAAGGTAAAGCCAGTAAAGTCTGCTCAAAGATAGTCCGAGGGTCACCAAAGACATAGAGAGTAGTTCAGCACTGCTCTCTGGTTGTGGTAGGATGGTTCAGTTGCCTGATAACAGCTGGGAAGAAACTGTCCCTGAATCTGGAGGTGTGCTTTTTCACACTTCTGTATCATTTGCCCGATGGGAGAGGGGAGAAGAGGGAGTGGCCAGGGTGCGACTCGTCCTTGATTGTGCTGCTGGCCTTGCCGAGGCAGCGTGAGGTGTAAATGGAGTCAATGGAAGGGAGGTTGGTTTGCGTGATGGTCTGGGCTGCGACCACAATTTTCAGCGGGAGGGAAGTTGGGGGCAGAGGAATTGATAGAGAAAAGAATCTCTGCTAGAAACAAGGAAGTCCAGATGCTGATTTACAAAAAAAGACACAAACTGCTGGGGTAACTTAACTGGTCAGGCAACAACTCTGCAGACCAGGGATAGGTGGTATTTTGGGTTGGGAACCTTCTTCAGATTCATCCCTCTGCTAGGGTGAGGTTAATGGGGGCAGTCACCAGATATATAGATTTTCTTTCTGTCAAGAGAATAGAAGCATGCAGGTACAGCAGGCAGTGAAGAAAGCCAATGGAATGATGGCCTTCATAACAAGAGGAGTTGAGTGTAGGAGCAAAGAGGTCCTTCTACAGTTGTACAGGGCCCTAGTTAGACCACACCAGGAGCATTGTGTGCAGTTTTGGTCTCCAAATCTGAGGAAGGACATTCTTGCTATTGAGGGCGTGCAGCGTAGGTTCACGAGGTTAATTCCCGGAATGGCGGGACTGTCGTACGATGAAAGACTGGAGCGACTAGGCTTGTATACACTGGAATTTAGAAGGATGAGAGGGGATCTTATCGAAACATATAAGATTATTCAGGGATTTGACACGTTAGAGGCAGGAAACATGTTCCCAATGTTGGGGGAGCCCAGAACCAGGGGCCACAGTTTAAGAATAAGGGGTCGGTCATTTAGAACGGCGATGGGGAAAAACTTTTTCAGTCAGAGAGTTGTGAATCTGTGGAATTCTCTGCCTCAGAAGGCAGTGGAGGACAATTTGATTTATTCACAAAATGCTGGAGTAACTCAGCAGGTCGGGCAGCATCTCGGGAGAGAAGGAATGGGTGACGTTTCGGGTCGAGACCCTTCTTCAGACTGATGTCAGGGGGGCGGGACAAAGGAGGACAATTCTCTGGATGCTTTCAAGAGAGAGTTAGATAGAGCTCTTAATGATAGCTGAGTCAGGGGGGTATGGGGAGAAGGCAGGAACGAGGTACTGGGTCACAGTCCGAGATGCTAATCCTATTAAAAATGTGACGCATTGGAAATCATGAGGTCTGGACACAATCAATACACAAAAAATAAACACAGATTTTAGTTTGGTTTGGAGATACGTTCTCCCCATGACTTGCATGGGTTTTCTCCAAGATCTTTGGTTTCCTCCCACACTCCAAAGACGTACAAGTATGTAGGTTAATTGACTGGGTAAATGTAAAAATTGTCCCTAGTGTGTGTAGGATAGTGTTAATGTGCGGGGATCGCTGGTCGGCGCGGACCCGGTGGGCTGAAGGGCCTGTTTCCGCACTGTATCTCTAAACTAAATTAAACTAAACTAAACTAAAACTTCAATGTCGTTACATTAAAATAGTCTTATTGTATGCAAGTTTGGGCCTCAGATTGGGTAACATTACATTTAGGTTTATTATTGTTAGGTATACAGAGACATAGTGACGAGCTTTGCTTAGAATGATAATCAATCTTAATCATAGAGTCAGAGAGTCATATAGCGTAGAAATAGGCCCTTTGGCCCAACTTGCCCACATCGACCAACATCTACACTGGTCCCACCTGCCTGCGTTTGGCCCTTATCCCTCCAAACCTGTCCTATCCATGAACCTGTCTAACTGTTTCTTAAACGATGGGGTAGTCCCTGCCTCAACTACCTCCTCTGGCAGCTCGTTCTATACACCCACCACCCTTTGCGTGAATAAGTTACCCCTCAGATTCCTATTAAATCCTTCCCTCTTCACTTTAACCCTATGTCCTCCAGTTCTTGATTCCCCTACTCTGGGCAAGAGACTGTGCGTCTACCTAATCTATTCCTCTCCTGATTTTGTCCACCTCTGTACGATCTCCCCTCATCTTCCTGCGCTCGAAGGAACAGAGACCCAGCCTACTCAATCTCTCCCTATAGTTCAAACCCTCTAGTCCTGGCAACATCCTCGTAAATCTTCTCTGCACCCTTTCCAGCTTGACAACTTCTTTGCCAGGAACTTAGCACAATACTCTAAATGTGGCCTCACCAACGTTAATAGACAATAGGTGCAGGAGGAGGCCATTCGGCCCTTCGAGCCAGCACCGCCATTCAATGTGATCATGGCTGATCATTCTCAATCAGTACCCCGTTCCTGCCTTCTCCCCATACCCCCTGACTCCGCTATCCTTAAGAGCTCTATCCAGCTCTCTCTTGAATGCATTCAGAGAATTGGCCTCCACTGCCTTCTGAGGCAGAGAATTCCACAGATTCACAACTCTGACTGAAAAAGTTTTTCCTCATCTCAGTTCTAAATGGCCTACCCCTTATTCTTAAACTGTGGCCCCTTGTTCTGGACTCCCCCAACATTGGGAACATGTTTCCTGCCTCTAACGTGTCCAACCCCTTAATAATCTTATACAACTGCAACATGACCTCCCAGCTTCTACACTCCGATCTACTCCTCTCATGTCTTTTAATATCAGATCAGGTGATGCTATTCAGTTGCCTCACCTTTTAAACGTGTTTGATTTTTTTGCGTTTTTAAAATAACGCAATTAGTTCCTCAAAACTAATGCTTGATTTACATCTCTAAACTTAAATAAACTAAACTGAAGTAGAGTCTGATTACAGAAGGGCAGAGCTATTACGTTAGCTTGTCAGGTACATATTGCCAGGCTGTTCCTCCTCACCATTCTCATCTACCCATGTCTGCAGCTGATGACTCCCCTACGGTAAGCAGATGGCATTCTTTGACTGTGCGTTACCTGTCAGATTGAGCATCAGGGGTACCTAGCTTCTCATCACACCCGTGATGCAAGTTAGCAGAACTCATCACCCCCACCTCACATGGAGTCGCAAGCTGAATAAATAACCTGTGTGGGAAGGAACTGCAGGTGCTGGTTAAAAAAAACCCGAAGGTAGACATAAAATGCTGGAGTAACCCAGTGGGACAGGAGGCATCTCTGGAGAGAAGGAACGGGCGATGATTCGGGTCGAGACCCTTCTTTAGACTGGGAGTCAGGGGAGAGGGAAGCCAGAGAGATATGGACGATGATGTCGAGAGACATAGAACAAACTAGACCAAGTAGACCCGTTGGAGCCCAAACCTCCCCTGCATTGCTAAAAATACAGCACCCTCTCCCCCCCTCCCCCCTCCCCCCTCCCCCCTTCCCCCTCCCCTCCCTTTCCCCCCTCCCTTCCCCATGGCTGATCATTCTCAATCAGTACCCCGTTCCTGTCTTCTCCCCATACCCCCTGACTCCGCTATCCTTAAGAGCTCTATCCAGCTCTCTCTTGAATGCATTCAGAGAATTGGCCTCCACTGCCTTCTGAGGCAGAGAATTCCACAGATTCACAACTCTCTGATGGAAAACGTTTTTCCTCATCTCAGTTCTAAACGGCCTACCCCTTATTCTTAAACTGTGGCCCCTGGTTTTGGACTCCCCCAACATTGGGAACATGTTTCCTGCCTCTAACGTGTCCAACCCCTTAATCTTATACGTTTCGATAAGATCTCCTCTCATCCTTCTAAATTCCAGTGTATACAAGCCTAGTCGCTCCAGTCTTTCAACATATGATAGTCCTGCCATTCCGGGAATTAACCTAGTAAACATACGCTGCACGCCGTCAATAGCAAGAATACAAACTCCACACAGCCAGCACCCATAGTCTGGATCGAACCCGGGTAAGGCAGCAACTCTACCGCTGAACCATTGCGCTGCTTTAGAGGATACAGAAATGGGATTGTGTTCAAAACAGAACGCAGATGAATATCAGCCAAGTAGAGAATGGAGAATGAGATGAGGAGAGCAGTCTTTAGGCAGAGGCTGGTGAATCTGTGGAATTCATTGTCACAGACGGTGATGGAGGCCAAATTAGTGGGTATTTTAAAACCGGTGATTGATGGATTCTTGATTAGTAAGGGTTTCGCTTTAGTTTAGTTTAGAGGTAAATCGTGGAAACAGGCCCTTCGGCCCACCGAGTCCATGATCACCGCACATTAACACTACCCTACGCACACCAGGGACAATTTTACATTTTACATTAAGCCAACTAACCAACAAAGCTGCCAGTATTTGGAGTGCGGGGGGGGGAACCGAAGTTTTGGGGGAAAACCCACGCAGGTCACGGGGAGAACGTACAAACTCCGTACTGACAAACACCCGTAGTCCGGATCGAACCCGGGTCTCTGGTGCTGGTTTAAATGTGTGGATTGGGTGTATTAAGTGATTGCAGATTCACTTTTGGCATCAGCACTCAGAGTATCGCCTGTCTTGGGCACCATCTCTGAAAAGTAGATTGGAAATTTATGCTGCTATTTTGATGATCCAGGTTTTTTTATGGATTAGAGATCAAATATCAGGAGCAAGCATGGCATTATAGAGTCATATAGTCATCGAGTCATACAGCGTGGAAACAGGCCGTTTGGCCCAACTTACCCACAACGGCCAACATTTCCCAGCTACACTCATCCCACCCGCCTGCATTTGGCCCATATCCCTCCAAACCTGTCCTATCCATGTACCTGTCTAAATGTTTCTTAAACATCGCAATAATACCTGCCTCAACTACGGTGCATTCAGAAAGTATTCAGACCCTTTCACTTTTTCCACATTTTGTTACGTTACAGCCTTATTTTAAAATGGATTTAAAAAAAAAAAATTTAATCATCAATCTACACACAATACCACAGAATGAAGAAGCAAAAACAGGCGTTTAGAATTTTTTGCAAAGTAATTAAAATGAAATAACTGAAATATCACATTTACATAAGTATTCAGACCCTTTACTCAGTACTTTGTTGAGGCACCTTTGGCAGCGATTACAGCCTCAAGTCTTCTTGGGTATGACACTACAAGCTTGGCATGCCTGTATTTGGGTAATTTCTCCCATTCTTCTCTGCAGATCCTCTCAAGCTCTGTCAGGTTGGATGGGGAGCGTCGATACACAGCTATTTTCAGGTCCATCCAGAGATGTTCGATCAGGTTCAAGTCCGGGCTCTGGCTGGGGCACTCAAGGACATTCACAGACTTGTCATGAAGCCACTCCTGCGTTGTCTTGGCTGTGCTTAGCGTCATTGTCCTGTTGGAAGGTGAACCTCCGCCCCGGTCTGCGGTCCAGAACGCTCTGGAGCAGGTTTTCATCAAGGATCTCTCTGTGCTTTGCTCCGTTCATCTTTCCCTCGATCCTGACTAGTCTCCCAGTTCCTGCTGCTGAAAAACATCCCCACAGCATGATGCTGCCACCACCATGCTTCACCGTAGGTATGGTATTGGCCAGGTGATGAGTGGTGCCGCTTGGCATTCAGGCCAAAGAGTTCAATCTTGGTTTCATCAGACCAGAGAATCTTGTTTCTCATGGTCTGACAGTCCTTTAGGTGCCTTTGGGCAAACTCCAAGCGGGCTGCCATGTGCCTTTTACTGAGGAGTGGCCTCCGTCTGGCCACTCTACCATAAAGGCCTGATTGATGGAGTGCTGCAGATACAGTTGTCCTTCTGGAAGGTTCTCCCATCTTTACAGAGGAACTCTGGAGCTCTGTCAGAGTGACCATCAGGTTCATGGCCACCTCCCTGACCAAGACCCTTCTCCCCCGATTGCTCAGTTTGGCCGGGCGGCCAGCTCTATGAAGAGTCCTGGTGGTTCCAAAGTTCTTCCATTTAAGAATGACGGAGACCACTGTGCTCTTCAGGACCTGCAAAGCTGCAGAGATTGTATTATACCCGTCCCCAGATCTGTGTCTCAACACAATCCTGTCTCGGAGGTCTACGGACGATTCCTTCATCTTCATGGCTTGGTTTTTGCTCTGACATGCACGGTCAACCGTGGGACCTTATATAGACAGGTGTGTACCTTTCCAAATCATGTCCAATCAATTTAATTTACCACTGGTGGACTCCAATCAAGTTGTAGAAACATCTTAAGGATAATCAATGGAAACAGGATGAACCTAAGCTCAATTTTGAGTGTCATAGCAAAGGGTCTGAATACTTATGTAAATGTGATATTTCAGTTATTTCTTTTCAATTACTTTGCAAAAATTTCTAAACACCTGTTTTCACTTTTTTATTATGGGGTATTGTGTGTAGATTGATGATAAAAATAAATTTTTTTTAATCCATTTTAAAATAAGGCTGTAACGTAACAAAATGTGGAAAAGGTGAAAGGGTCTGAATACTTTCTGAATGCACTGTACCTCCTCTGGCAGCTCGTTCCACACAACTGTCACCTTTTGCATGGAAAAAGTCCGGGTGGCAGTGTGAACTGTGAGGAAGATGCTATGAGGGTGGCAGTGTGAACTGTGAGGAAGATGCAGAGGCCAATTCTCTGAATGCATTCAAGAGAGAGCTAGATAGAGCTCTTAAGGATAGCGGAGTCAGGGGGTATGGGGAGAAGGCAGGAACGGGGTACTGATTGAGAATGATCAGCCATGATCACATTGAATGGCGGTGCTGGCTCGAAGGGCCGAATGGCCGACTCCTGCACCTATTGTCTATTGTCTATCGAAAAAGTCACCCCTCATGTTCCTATTAAATCTTTCTCCCCCCTCACCTTAAACCTATGTCCTCTGGTTCTCGATACCCCTACTCTGCGCAAGACACTCTGCCCAATCAGTTCCTCTCATGATTTTGCACACCTCTGCACGTTCGTCCAATTTACTCACGGGCTTAGAAAGTCCACACAATAACATTACCGAGTTAAGCAATGCCACTTTAATTGATATTTGGATTCAACACAACAATTTATCATGTCCCCAATTATAGCTTCTTGTGCATTCACATCACTGACTTGTTGTGATCGCTCTGCGTGCACTAATTGTGAGCATGATAAATTGTTGCAGGTTGAATTAAAATACCAATTAGGGTGATATTACATCTATAATACTAAAACTCTCGTTTGTTTGTTTGTTTGTTCCTGAACTACAGCCAAGACGGTACACGATCGCGCGGCAATTTTAGGCCCACCTTACTCACCGTCGTCCCTTTGGTGCTAATGGAAGAAGTTTCATTGACATCGGTGTTATACCCCGACTTATGCAATAGGCGACTTGTGTAAACTCACGCTTATGTAAACAATTCATAATAGGTGGTCCTGTTTCCCGAATGACCTGTGTTATTGCAGCCATGTTTGTATCATCATTTCAGAGCAATCTAAATGGAGAAACTTCTGATTCTTCCTGAAACCTTTTCCTTGGCAACTCTTCCTTGCTGGGAAATTAGAAATTGCCACTGGATGGGCGGCACGGTGGCGCAGCGGTAGAGTTGCTGCTTTACAGCGAATGCAGCGCCGGAGACTCAGGTTCGATCCTGACTACGGGTGCTGCACTGTAAGGAGTTTGTACGTTCTCCCCGTGACCTGCGTGGGTTTTCGCCGAGATCTTCGGTTTCCTCCCACACTCCAAAGACGTACAGGTATGTAGGTTAATTGGCTGGGTAAATGTAAAAATTGTCCCTAGTGTGTGTAGGATAGTGTTAATAGTGTGAGTGTGCGGGGATCACTGGGCGGCGCGGACTTGGTGGGCCGAAAAGGCCTGTTTCCGCGCTGTATATATATGATATGATATGATATGATATTTTTAAAGTTATTCACATTTTGCCAATGGGTATTTTTAAAGCAGAGATTGGCATGATTAATAAGGGCTTTGAGAGTAGTGGGGAGAAGGCAGGAGAATGGGGTTGAGAAGGAAAAACAGATCAGCCATGATCGAATGGCGGAGTAGACTTGATGGGCCATAATTCTGCTCCTATGTCTTACAGTCAAAACCAAAAATTACAAGCACGAAATTTCCATCCTAGATATTTTGACCAAATGTACCTAACAACAAAAGTGGACTGCGCAAAAATCACCATTTAAGGACAGTAGAGATAATGCCATCTGGAAGAATCCCAGCCCTACTGATTGTATTCTAAGGTACCACGTCACCCATTCACTAAGAATTTTCGAAGTCCAATTGTTGGGGGGTTTTTTTTCAGCTTAGTTTAGAGATACACCACGGAAACAGACACACAGACCATCGTTCCAGGAAGGGCATTAGTCAAATCAGCGTAGTTTAGTTTAGTTTAGTTTAGTTTAGAGATACAGCGCAGAAACAGGCCCTGACCAGAGATCCCTGCACATTAACACACCCCACACACACTCGGGTCAATTCACATTTATACCAACTGTGGCCCCTTGTTCTGGACTCCCCCAACATTGGGAACATGTTTCCTGCCTCTAACGTGTCCAACCCCTTAATAATCTTATACGTTTCGACAAGATCTCCTCTCATCCTTCTAAATTCCAGTGTACACAAGCCTAGTCGCTCCAGTCTTAGCAACTCTACCGCTGCCCCACCGTGCCGCCCTGTTCTAAATGACTGCAGGTGAAGGCTGAGGGTATTTTTCATCACATTCATAAGGTTGCCCAGAGGAACCCAAGAAAGAGCTTAAAGTTAAAATAACCGCCACAGATTGCCAGGTGCATAGGTTTGGCCCAGAGTGAAGGAAAAAGCTCTGCAATGCTAAGTGCTGCCAGGTGCGTGTGATGTTCATCGCCAATTAGCACAAATGGCAATATTCTAATTTGTTGAGCTAATTTCCAGCACTCAAACCGGAAAAACAAAAGCATTTCACCTGCTTCAGAAGTGCCCTTCAGAACTTGCATTTTTCGTCTTTAGAAAATAGGTACAGGAGTCTGCCATTCGGCCCTTCGAGCCAGCACTGCCATTCAACATGATCATGGCTGATCATCCAAAATCAGTACCCCGTTCCTGCTTTCTCCCCATATCCCTTGATTCCATTAGCCCAAAGAGCTGTATCTAACTCTCTCTTGAAAACGTCCAGTGAATTGGCCTCCACTGCCCATCTGTGGCACAGAATTCCACAGATTCACAACTCTCTGGGTGAAAAAGTTTTTCCTCATCTCAGTCCTCAGTCCCTTATTCTTAAACTGTGACCCCCTTTCTCTGCTTCCAGCCCATAACCATAATGCAGCAATGTTGTAATGACGCTAAGTAGTGTTATGAGGGGGCAGGGCAGGAGATGTGGTTCAGTACGGTTTTCCACAAGGTGTCATAAGGGGCACTAGTCCGACGGAGTAGAGCCAATGGGTTTTTGGGGTAGCTTGATAATTAAATCCTGGATAGGCACAAAATGCTGGAGTAACTCAGCGGGTCAGGCAGCATCTCTGGAGAGAAGGAATGGGTGACGTTTCGGTTTGAGATCTCTCTTCAGACCCAATTTGGCTTGGTAATAGCAGGCAGAGTGGAGATGGTAGGGCATTGTTTTTGTGATTGGATGCCTCAGACTAGTGGTATCTCACTTATCGTGTATCTGTATACTGGGGACAGCTCGAATGTAATCATGTACAGTCTTTCCGCTGACTGGTTAGCACGTAACAAAAGCTTTTCACTGCACCTCGGTACATGTGACAATAAACACAATTGAACTCAACTCAACAAAGAGGTTATCCACATTGGTGGTAAGAACAGGAAGGCAGATTATTATCTGAATGGTGTCAAGTTAGGAAAAGGGAACGTACAACGAGAACTGGGTGTTCTAGTCACTGAAAGGAAGCATGCAGGTACAGCAGGCAGTGAAGAAAGCCAATGGAATGTTGGCCTTCATAATAAGAGGAGTTGAGTATAGGAGCAAAGAGGTCCTTCTGCAGTTGTACAGGGCCCTAGTGAGACCACACCTGGAGTACTGTGTGCAGTTTTAGTCTCCAAATTTGAGGAAGGATATTCTTGCTATTGAGGGTGTGCAGCGTAGGTTTACTAGGTTAATTCCCGGAATGGCGGGACTGTCATATGTTGAAAGACTGGAGCGACTAGGCTTGTATACACTGGAATTTAGAAGGATGAGAGGAGATCTTATCGAAACGTATAAGATTATTAAGGGGTTGGACACGTTAGAGGCAGGAAACATGTTCCCAATGTTGGGGGAGTCCAGAACCAGGGGCCACAGTTTAAGAATAAGGGGTAGGCCATTTAGAACGGAGATGAGGAAAAACTTTTTCAGTCAGAGAGTTGTGAATCTGTGGAATTCTCTGCCTCAGAAGGCAGTGGAGGCCAATTCTCTGAATGCATTCAAGAGAGAGCTAGATAAAGCTCTTAAGGATAGCGGAGTCAGGGGGTATGGAGAAGAGGCAGGAATGGGGTACTGATTGAGAATGATCAGCCATGATCACATTGAATGGCGGTGCTGGCTCGAAGGGCTGAATGGCCTACTCCTACACCTATTGTCTACTATCTATTGTATAATTCAAGTTCATAGGTTATAGGAGCAGAATTGTGGTGAATGTGTGGAATTCTTTGCCACAGAAGGCTGTGGAGGCCATCAATGGGTATTTTTAAGGCGGAGATAGACATATACTTGATTAGTACAGGTGTCAAGGGTTATGGGGAGAAGGTTTTTATTTAGTCGTAAACCAGCGCCAGAGACCCAGGTTCCAACCGACTACGGGTGCTGTCTGTACGGAGTTTGTATGTTCTCCCCGTGACCTGCGTGGGTTTTCTCCAAGATCTTCGGTCTCCTCCCACACTCCAAAGACGTACAGGTTTGTATGTTAATTGACTTGGTACAAATGTAAATTGTCCCCATTGCGTGGGACAGTGATAATGTGTGGGGATTGCTGGTGGGCGCGGACTTTGGTGGGCCGAAGGGCCTGTTTCTGCGCTGTATCTCTAAACTAAAACTAATCTAAACAAATCAAATGACTCCTTATTACTATTATTGCTGGGGTTTTTTTAGAGATACAGCGTGGAAACAGGCCCTTTCGGCCCACCAGGTCCGCACCGACCAGCAATCCCCGCACCTTAACACTATCCTATACCCACTATGGACAATTTTTTTAGATTTACCAAGCCAATTAACCTACATACCTGTACGTCTTTGGAGAGTGGGAGGAAACCGAAGATTTCGGAGAAAACCCACGCAGGTCACGAGGAGAACGTACAAACTCCGTACAGACGGCCTCTGTAGTCGGGATCGAACCCGGGTCTCCGGCGCTGCATTCGCTGCAAGGCAGCAACTCTACCGTGACCGCCACCGTGACCGCCCTCCGCGAGACATTTTGTGATTGCATCGTTACGGCAGAGACTTCAGTGCAAAAAGGTGGTTGGGTGGCTTTGAAGTGCCCTTGGATATTGCGAGGTTGCAAAACAATCGACGTGGCTGCCAGCTCCAATCGATTATTCTTTAATTTCGCCTCTCGTCTGGGGGAGATATATTGAAGCTTTCATCTTACTGCGATCAAAATATGCTCGCCATCATAAAAGCAGCGGCAAATCACACACGACCAATTATTTCACTCATTGGACCTCAAAGCATTATTTTATTAATTACCCTCAAAGCAAGTGAGAAATCCGTGACTTTTTGCAACAACAGTCCACATCCAAAAAGCGTTTTCCCAATCCAGTTTGGTCGTGGCTCTGTCTGTACCGGGAACCATATTTCCCCCCCCCCAGGCATTGTGCAAATCCCTCTGAAATTCATTATAATGTGGCTTGTGTTTCATGCTGGTTAGATGACAGCTTCAACAACATGCCTGGGCTGGAGATTAAAGGAGGGACCTTTAGGAGACTGGAAGGGGATTTGGGAAACTGGCTGGAGGAACAAATTGGAGAAAGAGAAACAGCATAACATCACACAGTACAAGATTGTTCATCGAGGAGGACTCGGAGAAAATAATTTGCCTCCCAGCTTCGCCTCTGACTGCAGGCACAAAATAATTCACCGCGGGTCTGCTCAGAAATTAGAAGGTGATTGATTAAATCACCGCATGAAGCTTTGACAAACTGAAACGAGAGGAACAGCCGCATATAGTCTCTTGCCCCAGAGTAGGTGAATCGACGACCAAAGGAGATGGGTTTGAGGTGAAGTTTTTTTTCTCTCGTTTTTTTCAGTTTTAGTTTTAGAGATACAGCGCGGAAACAGGCCCTTCGGCCCATCGAGTCCGCACCGACCAGCGATCCCCCGCACACTAACACTATCCTACACACACTAGGGACGATTTACGCATACACCAAGCCATTTAACCCACAAACCCGTACGTATTTGGAGTGTGGGAGGAAACCGAAGATCTCGGGGAAAACCCGCGCGGTCACGGGGAGAACGTACAAACTCCGTACAGACGGCGCCCGTAGTCGGGATCGAACCCGGGTCTCCGGCGCTGCGAGCGCAGTAAGGCAGCAACTCTAGTGCTGCGCCTGGAAAAAAGATTTAATAGGAGTATTTCATGTGCAGAAAATAGGATTTCCTACACATGAGATAAAGGCACAAGAAGCTGCAGGTGCCGGGATCTTGAGCAAAACGTGCAAAGATTTGCAGTATGGGGACGTTGCCAAGACTCGAGGGCCTGTGCTCTCGTGAGAGGTTGCACAGGCTGGGACTCTATTCCCTGGAGCGCAGGAGGATGAGGGGTGATCTTAGAGGCGTATAAAATCATGAGAGGAATAGATCGGGTAGATGCACAGTGTAAGAAAATAACTGCAAATGCTGGTACAAATCGAAGGTATTTATTCACAAAATGCTGGAGTAACTCAGCGGGTCAGGCAGCATCTCAGGAGAGAAGAAATGGGTGACGTTTCAGGTCGAGACCCTTCTTCAGACTGCACATAGATGCACAGAGTCTCTTGCCCAGAGAAGGTGAATCGAGGACCATAGGACGTAGGTTTAAGGTGAAGGGGAAAAGATTTAAGAGGAAACTGAGGGGTAACTTTTTCACACAAGGGGCGGTGGGTGTATGGAACGAACAACCAGATGAGGTAGTTGAGGCAGGGACTATCCCAACATTTAAGGAACAGTTAGATACATGGATAAGACAGGTTTGAAGGGATATGGACCAAACACAGCCAGGTGGGACTAGTGTAGCTGGGACATGTTGGTCGGTGTGGGCAAGTTGGGCTGAAAGGCCTGTTTCCATGCTGTATCACTCTATGACTGTGTGTGTGTGTGTGTGCGTGCGTGCGTGCGTGAGTGCGTGCGTGCGTAAAGTGAGTCAGCTCCAGACAGATCTCCAGTGCAAAGCTGCCTCTTTAGTTATAAATTCCACTGACTTGCAACACCTGTGGAGCGTTACATGAAGTGAATCAGAGGGGGTGCTGTGTTATAATCAAACCCATTCTCAACCCGCCCTCTCCCTACCCCCCCCCCCCATGCCAAAATAAAATCCACTAGGCCCGTTGGCGCAGCGGTAGAGTTGCTGCCTTACAGCGAATGCAGCGCCAGAGACCTGGGTTAGATCCCAACCACGGACGCCGTCTGTACGGAGTTTGTACGTTCTCCCCGTGACCTGCGTGGGTTTTCTCTGAGATCTTCGGTTTCCTCCCACACTCCAAAGACGTGCAAGTTTGTAGGTTAATTGGCTTGGTAAATGTTTAAAAAATGGCCCTTGTGGGTGTAGGTTAGAGTTGGTATGCAGGAATCGCTGGTCAGCACGGACCCGGTGGGCCGAAGGGGCCTGTTTCCGCGCTGTATCCCTAAACTAAAAAACTAGAAACTGTTCCCAAATTCCTGGCATATCCGACAGAACGTAATTCCCTTCTTTCTGATTCACTGAGGCTTCTTTAGCAGCAGCACCCAAATAAACAACCTTTCCAGAAGGACAACAACATTAAACAAGGATAGACACAAAAAGCTGGAGTAACTCAGCGGGACAGGCAGCATCTCTGGAGAGAAGGACTGGGTGACGTTTTGGGTCGAGACCCTTCTTAGAAAAGCATCCTTTCTAAGTCACGTTCCATGTTGGTTTATTAAAATAATGGTAAACAAATGACACAAAGTGCTGGAGTAACTCAACGGGTCAGGCAGCAACTCATGTTCAAAAGTGATCGGAGCAGAATTAGACCATTCGGCCCATCAATAGACAATGGACAATAGGTGCAGGAGGAGGCCATTCGGCCCTTCGAGCTAGCACCGCCATTCAATGTGTTCATGGCTGATCATTCTCATCAGTACCCCGTTTCTGCCTTCTCCCCATACCCCCTGACTCCGCTATCCTTAAGAGCTCTATCCAGCTCTCTCTTGAATGCATTCAGATAATTGGCCTCCACTGCCTTCTGAGGCAGAGAATTCCACAGATTCACAACTCTCTGACTGAAAAAGTTTTTCCTCATCTCAGTTCTAAATGGCCTACCCCTTATTCTTAAACTGTGGCCCCTTGTTCTGGACTCCCCCAACATTGGGAACATGTTTCCTGCCTCTAACGTGTCCAACCCCTTAATAATCTTATACGTTTCGATAAGATCTCTCTACTCTGCCATTCAACCATGGCTGATCTGTCTCTCCCTCTCAACCCCATTCTCCTGCCTTCTCCCCGTAACCCCATGACACTCGTAGAACATGGATGGGTGATGTTTCGGGTCAGGGCCCCACCTTAAAGTGCCTGACCCGCTGAGTTACTCCAGCACTTTGTGTCTTTTATTTTTGTATACCAGCATCTGCAGTTCCTTGTTGCCAGAGAGAAAAATAAGTATTTTGTTTGTGGGTTTGATACCCTGCCTTAACGATCACTTTGGGAAGGGAGACGGTCAGAAAGAAACATTATGGTGGCTTCTCTGGGAAAACAAAATGATTTCCTGCTAAAGAATACGGATCCAAAATATCTCCAAGGGCGATCAGTGATTCCCTTGGCTCGGCTGAAGGGTCTCGTACCTTTGCCACATCTGACTGCATTGGATACATACAGTAACGAGTACTCACCAAATGCTGGAGTAACTCATTGAGACAGGCAGCATTTCTGGATAGAAGGAACGGGTGACGTTTTGGGTCGAGACCGAAGAAGGGTCCCGACCCGAAACAGCGTAGGTTCACTAGGTTGATTCCCGGAATGGCGGGACTGTCGTATGTTGAAAGGCTGGAGCGATTGGGCTTGTATACACTGGAATTTAGAAGGATGAGGGGGGGATCTTATTGAAACATATAAGATAATTAGGGGATTGGACACATTAGAGGCAGGAAACATGTTCCCAATGTTGGGGGAGTCCAGAACAAGGGGCCACAGTTTAAGAATAAGGGGTAGGCCATTTAGAGCGGAGATGAGGAAGAACTTTTTCAGTCAGAGAGTGGTGAAGGTTTGGAATTCTCTGCCTCAGAAGGCAGTGGAGGCCAGTTCGTTGGATGCTTTCAAGAGAGAGCTGGATAGAGCGGAGTGAGGGGGTATGGGGAGAAGGCAGGAACGGGGTACTGATTGAGAGTGATCAGCCATGATCGCATTGAATGGCGGTGCTGGCTCGAAGGGCTGAATGGCCTACTCCTGCACCTATTGTCTATTGTCTATTGTCTATCACCCGTTCCTTCTCTCCAGCGATGCTGCCTGTCCAGCTGAGTTAGTCCAGCATTTTGTGTCTATCGTCGGTGTAAACCAGCATCTGCAGTTCCTTCCTGTGATGTAAATGCCAGTGTAAATGCCAGCCTTGAGGCCAAGAGCAGAAGCGGGCCAATGGGCTTTTGCCTTGTGACTGAGGTCAGGTGACCTTCTAGAAGTTTCCTGATGAAGGATCAGTAATAAAATCTTCTTACAAGATGTCGGGCATATATTCATTGTGCTAGCCACAACAGGGTCTTACAGAGGACACTACACTTCCTACACAATGTAACAAGCAGTCGTTCCTGATGGAGTTAAGCAGCTCTCAGCCCACCATGTTTGTCAAATAAGCACTTCAAGATAAACAGGAAGAAAAGTAAATTGCGTGCCCCACTGATCGTTGACACCTTTGGAGGTGGCAGGGAGTAAATTGTGGGAGGCATAAGTTCATGCTCACAAGTTCTAGGTGCAGAATTAAGCCATTCGGCCCATCAAGTCTACTCTGCCATTCAATCATTGTTGAACAATCTTTCCCTCTCACCCCCATTCCCCTGCCTTCTCTCCATAACCCCTGACACCCGGACTAATCAAGAATCTATCAATCTCCTCCACAGCCTTCTGTGGCAATGAGTTCCACAGATTCACCACCCTCTGACTAAAGAAATTCCTCCTCATCTCCATTTTTTCTGAGGCTATGACATCTGGTCCTAGGCTCTCCCGCCAGTCGAAACATCCTCTCCACATCCACTCTATCCAGGCCTTTTGTCTACTCGATAAGTTTGAATGGGGTCCCCCCCTCATCCTTCTAAACTCCAGCGAGCACAGGCCTAACCTGTACAGACCATTCCTGGGCGGTGGACATTTGTGGCGGATTTGATTCCTAATCATTCAATTAGGGGCGGCACGGTGGCGCAGCGGTAGAGTTGCTGCCTTACAGCGCTTACAGTGCCTGAGACCAGGGTTCGATCCTGGCTACGGGTGCTGTCTGTACGGAGTTTGTACGTTCTCCCCGTGACCTGCGCGGGTGTTATCTGAGATCTTTGGTTTCCTCCCACACTCCAAAGACACACAGATTTGTAGGCTAGTAGGCTTGGTAAACTTGTAAATTGTCCCTATTGTGTGAAGGAGAGTGTTAATGTGCGGGGATCGCTGGTTGGCGTGGACTCGGTGGGCCGAAGGGCATGTTTCCCTGCTGTTCTTCTAAACTAACCTAAACTAACCTAAACTAACCTAAACTAACCTAAACTAAACTAAACTAAACTGAACTAAACTGAACTAAACTGAACTAAACAGAACTGAGGTAAACTGAACGAAGCTAAACTAAATTAAACTAAACTAAACTAAATTAAACTAAACTAAACAAATGGTGCTTTACTTATAAAAGCTAATAAAAATACAGGTGTCAGAGGTTATGGGGAGAAGGCAGGAGAATGGGGTTAGGAGGGAGAGATAGATCAGCCATGATTGAATGGCGGAGTAGACTTGATGGTCCAAATGGCCTAATTCTACCCCTATCACTTATGACATGACCTTATGATGTAATGGTTTGAAAGGCTGCCCTCTTAGACAAAGGGTAATTTGGATAAATGCTCTAAAGTGATTTCTGCCTTGACAGCAATTAACAAAATGTACTCAGGGATTAAACTTTGAGATTGTTGGGTTCAGGTATTGATTGGAACTCTGATATTGGATGGGGGAGTCTCAGCTGGGAAGCTTACCAGAGACTATTTACCAGTCAAGCTAAACTCATCGGGAGGAATGATAATTTCCATACTCATTTAGGGGAGTTGGGAGCTTGGCCCGGAATGAGGAAAGAACAATTGGAAGCTAATTGGAACTAATTTAAGCCAACAATGGTGCAATTAATTCTGAGGGCAAATAAGGCCAGTTATGAAGCTATTACACTCCGTAAATCTCAGCTCGACGAAGCTTCAAGATGGAGGGAAGGCACAGTTATTCAGCTAGAAGAGTCGTGCCTCATAGGTCCGGTGACAAAGAATATAGCACAGGAACAGGCCCTTCGGCCCACAATGTCTGTGCTGAACATGATGCCAAGTTAAATTGATCTCCTCTGCCTGCACATCATCCATATCCTTCCATTCCCTGCATATCCATGTGCCGATCAAGAAGCCTCTTAAACATAATCCCTTCCATTATAAAGGCGACACTGTGGCGCAGCGGTAGAGTTGCTGCCTTGCAGCGGCAGAGATCCGGATTCGATCCTGACCACGGGTGCTGTCTGTACGGAGTTTGTACGCTCTCCCCGTGACCTGCGTGGGTTTTCTTCGGGTGCTCCGGTCTCCTCCCACACTCCAAAGACGTGCAGGTTTTGTAAGTTAATTGGCTTCTGTAAGTTGTAAAATTGTCCTAGGGGATGTTGCTGGGAATATGAGTAATAAAATGGCACTGGTGTAAGATTTGATGGTATGGGAGCTTGGGTGCCAAGGGAGGCATTCCACAAGGAGCTAGTGGCTCCAATTTATCTCCATAGTCTTGACCCTGCTGTAGGTAAACCCATAAGTTAGTGGTTTACAGCCAGTCATTAATACCCTCAGATATTTTCAGCATTGGATCCCTGTAATCTTCAAATTATTAACACTCATCTATATACTAAAACTCTCGTTTGTTTGTTTGTTTGTTTGTTCCTGAACTACAGCCAAAACGGTACACGATAGCGCGACAATTTTAGGCCCACCTTACTCACCGTCGTCCCTGTGGTGCTAATGGAAGAAGTTTCATTGAAATCGGTGTGTTATATTTTTAAAGTTATTCACATTTTAAAGTTTAAATCTATCTCCTAGGGAGGGAGGGAGGGAGGGAGGGAGGGAGGGAAGGGGAGGATGGAGAATAAGGGGGATTGAGGTGGATGGAGTGGGGAGGGAAGCGGGGGGGGGGGAGGGAGGGGTAGAAGGGGGGGAGGACGGGGTGGGGGAGGAGGGAGGGGGAGGGGACGGGGACGGGGGGAGGAGAGAGTGCTGCACCAATGCAGGAGAGGTTTGGGCCCAACTTGGTCTAGTTCTCGTTAAAATTATCTTTGCAGTATTCATATCGGGAGGAATATTGGCTGCTCAATCAACCAAGCACAAAGGATGTCACGGTGGCACAGATGGTAGACCCAATACCTCACCAATCCAGAGACCCGGGTTCGATCCGGAGTGGATCTCATCTGTGTGGAGTTTCATAAGATCATGAGTGATAGGATTCGGCCCATCAAGTCTACTCGGCCATTCAATCATGGCTGATCTATCTCTCCCTCCTAACCCCGTTCTCCTGCCTTCTCCCCATAACCTCTGACACCCGTACTAATCAAGAATCTACCTATCTCTGCCTTAAAAACATCCACTGACTTGGCCTCCACAGCCTTTCGTGGCAAAGAATTCCACACCGTCACCACCCTCTGACGAATGAAATTCCTCCACATCTCCTTCCTGAAAGAACGTCCTTCAATTCTGAGGCTATCACCTCCGGTCCTAGGCTCTCCCACTAGTGGAAACATCCTCTCCACATCCACTCGATCCAAGCCTTTCACTATTCTGTACTTTCCAATGAGGTCCCCCACTCATTCTTCTAAACTCCAGCGAGTACAGGCCCAGTGCCATCAAACCGAGTGCTCCGGTTTCCTCCCTCATTCCAAAGACGTACAGGTTTGTACGATAATTGGCTGCGTAAAGATTATAAATTGCCGACAGTGTGTGTAGGATAGTTTTAGTGTGCGGTGATTACTGGCGGGCACAGACTCAGTGGGCCAAAGGGCCTGTTTCCAGGCTGTATCTTCAAACTAACCAAAGAATACATTTTGAACTGATTTTATTTGTTTTGTTTTGATAGAAGGGAATAAAGTTTGATGAGGCTAGTATGGTATTTCAACTGGGAAAGTAAGAAGGTAGATCATGTACCGGGGAGAACAAGTAATCAAAATGTGCAGTAGACAATAGACAATAGTTGCAGGAGGATAAGAAAATAACTGCAGATGCTGGTACAAATTGATTTATACCAGTGTGCAGGAGGAGGCCATTCGGCCCTTCGAGCCAGAACCGCCATTCAAAGTGATCATGGCTGATCATTCTCAATCAGCACCCCGTTCCTGCCTTCTCCCCATACCCCCTGACTGCGCTATCCTTAAGAGCTCTATCTAGCTCTCTCTTGAATGCATTCAGAGAATTGGTCTCCACTGCCTTCTGAGTAGAACTGGATTCCCTTCTGTTCTTAGAAAGGAGCTGGTGAGTGTCTGAAAATTGGGGAAAATCTAAACTACAGAACGTAAGCTCGAGTTTAGCTTCAGTTTAGTTTACTGTCACGTGTACCGAGGTGCAGTGAAAAGCTTTTGTTGCGTGCTAACCAGTCAGCGGAAAGACAATATATGATTCCAATCGAGCCGTTCACATTCATGATGAAGGGATCAACATTTAGTGCAAGGTAAAGCCCGATCAAAGATAGTCCAATGAGGTGGATCGTAGTTCAGCACTGCTCTCTGGTTGTGGTAGGATGGTTCAGTTGCCTGATAACAGCTGGGAAGAAACCGTCCCTGAATCTGGAGGTGTGCGTTTTCACACTTCTGTACCTTTTGCCCGACGGGCGAGGGGAGAAGAGGGAGTGGCCGGGTGTGCGACTCGTCCTCGATTGTGCTGCTGGCCTTGCCGAGGCAGCGTGAGGTGTAAATGGGGTCAAGGGAAGGGAGGTTGGTTCGTGTGGTGGTCTGGGCTTGCGTCCACAATTCTCCGCAATTTCTTGCGGTCTTGGATGGAGCTGTTCCCAGATCATGCTGTGACGCATCCGGATAAAATACATTCGACGGTGCCTCTGTGGAAGAGAGTGCAGAATGATAATCACTGCATACACAAAGCTGAACATTTGTACCTCTATCCACAACACCACCGAGGAGGATTGGCTTAACCTTCAATGAGCATTTGACAGCTGTAGTCGCTGGAGTTTTGGAAGGATGAGGGGGATCTCATTGGAACTTACCAAATAATGAAAGACAATAGACAATAGACAATAGAAAATAGGTGTAGGAGAAGGCCATTCGGCCCTACAAGCCAGCACCGCCATTCAATGTGATCATGGCTGATCATTCTCAATCAGTACCCCGTTCCTGCCTTCTCCCCATACCCCCTGACTCCGCTATCCTTAAGAGCTCTATCTAGCTCTCTCTTGAATGTATTCAGAGAATTGGCCTCCACTGCCCTCTGAGGCAGAGAATTCCACAGAAAGGCCTGGATTGAGTGGATTTGGAGAGGATGTTTCCACCAGTAGGAGATTCGAGGAGCAGAGAGAGGGCACAGCCTTGGAATAAAAGGACGTACCTTTAGAAAGGAGGTGATGAGGAATTTCTTTGGGCAGAGGGTGGTGAATATGTGGAATTCATTGCTACAAGAAGGCTGTGGAGGCCACCAATGGATATTTTTAAGGTGGAGATTGATAGATTCTTGATTAGTACGGGTGTCAGGGGTTATGGGGAGAAGGCAGGAGAATGGGGTTGAGGGAGAGATAGATCAGCCATGATGGAATGGTGGAGTAGACTCGATAAGCCGAATGGTCTAATTCTGCTCCTATATCTCACTGTGCTTGTGAGCTATAAGAGCATATACAGAGATATACGGCGTGTGTAAAAAGGCCCTTCGGCCCAACTTGCCCACACCGGCCAACATGTTCCAGCTACACTAGTCCCACCTAGCTGCGATTGGTCCATATCCCTCCAAACCTGTCCTATCCATGTACACGTCTAACCGTTTCTTAAATGATGGGATAGTCCCAGCCTCAACTACCTCCTCTGGCAGCTTGTTCCATACACCCACCGCCCACTGTGTGAAAAAGTTACCCCTCAGATTCCTATTAAATCTTTTCCACTTCACCTTAAACCTATGTCCTCGGGTCCTCAATTCACCTACTCTGGGCAAGAGAGTCTGTGCATCTATTCACAAGTTCACAAGTTATAGGAGTAGAATTAGGCCATTCAGCCCATCGAGTCTTTTGCACCATTCAATCATGGCTGATCTCTCCCTCCTAATCCCGTTTTCCGGCCTTCTCCCCATAACCGTTCTAATCAAGAATCTGTCTATCTCTGCCTTAAAAATATCCACTGACTTGGCCTCCACAGCCCTCTGTGGCAGTGAGTTCCACAGATGAGCCACCCTCTGACTAAAGAAGTTCCTCCTCACCTCCTTTCTAAAAGAGCGCCCTTTAATTCTGAGGCTGTGACCTCTGGTCCTAGACTCCCCCGCCAACTCCCACCTATTCCTCTCATGATCTTATACACCTCTATAAGATCACCCCTCATCCTCCTGCGCTCTAATGGCACGGTGGCGCAGCGGTAGAGTTGCTGCCTTACAGCGTGTGAGGCGCCGGAGACCCGGGTTCGATCCCGACTACGGGCGCCGTCTGTACGGAGTTTGTACGTTCTCCCCGTGACCTGCGTGGCTTTTCTCGGAGATCGGTTTCCTCCCACACTCCAAAGACTCACATGTATGTAGGTACTGTAAATTGGCTTGGTATAAATGTAAAAAACTGTCCATTGTGTGACAATAGACAATAGGTGCGGGAGGAGGCCATTCGGCCCTTCCAGCCAGCACCGCCATTCAATGTGATCATGGCTGATCATTCTCAATCAGTACCCCGTTCCTGCCTTCTCCCCATACCCCCTGACTCCGCTATCCTGAAGAGCTCTATCCAGCTCTCTCTTGAATGCATTCAGAGAATTGGCCTCCACTGCCTTCTGAGGATAGTGTTAGTGTGCGGGGATCGCTGGTCGGCGCGGACCCGGTGGGCCGAAGGGCCTGTTTCTGCGCTGTATCTCTAAATTAAACTAAACTAAACTGCTGACTTGACTAATGGCGATCCTGGAAAGATGGTCTGTGCGTTTGTAGTCCACAGTGAATTATGCGCGTCATGCCATTGCGGCACGGCGCTAAATCCAAGTGACCCAAGCGAGGCCCTCGCTGTCAACTGAGGGACGTACGATTTCTCTTTATTGCACTCATGTAGGAACATAAATCACACAGCAAATAATAGTGCTGGTGATTTATGTCCATTCGCAATACTAATGGGTCAAGCCTAATATGGGGCTGTTACTGTCGATCTCTTTCGGAAAGAAGCCGGTTGAAGATGATGAAAGCGTTTCTTTTTCGCAACCACTTGTTAGTGTAGACAGAATAATTCCGGGTGGGCTCGGGTGTGCTGCGATATTCCAATGACCTGGTTTCCATCAGCAAGAGAAATAAATATTCTGTCACGTAATACTTTGCCTCTTCCCCTCCACATGTCCAGAGATATTAATGATTCTTATAACCCGGGCCAAAAATTAAAAGTGCACGCGAGGTTGACTCGGGTGTCTCTGTGGAATTGGCCTCAGTTTACTGGTCGATGTGGAGTCCCCCAGGGTTGGGAATAGTCCAACTCAAAAATGTGGACAATAGACAATAGACAATAGGTGCAGGAGGAGGCCATTCGGCCCTTCGAGCCAGCACCGCCATTCAATGTGATCATGGCTGATCATTCTCAATCAGTACCCCGTTCCTGCCTTCTCCCCATACCCACTGACTCCGCTATCCTTAAGAGCTCTATCTAGCTCTCTCTTGAATGCATTCAGAGAATTGGCCTCCACTGCCCTCTGAGGCAGAGAATTCCACAGATTCACAACTCTCTGACTGAAATTTTTTTTCCTCATCTCAGTTCTAAATGGCCTACCCCTTATTCTTAAACTGTGACCCCTGGTTCTGGACTCCCCCAACATTGGGAACAAGTTTCCTGCCTCTAACGTGTCCAATTTCTTAATATGCAGAAATGCAATGGGAATTCAGGGGCAGTTTCTTCCCGGCTGTTGTCAGGCAACTGAACCCCATCCTACAGCACCCAGGGCACAGGAACAGCACGCCATCATCGGCTTGGGCAGCTTACACCCCAGCGGTATGAATATTGACTTCTTTAACTTTAAGCGTCCGCTGTTCCAGGTGTGGACTCCTATATCTTTCGGCGAGACCACGCGCAGGCTCGGCGATCGTCTCGCTGAACTCCTCCGCTCAGCCCCCCCTAAGCCTACCTGATCCCCCGGTTTGCTAAACTCCCCTTCCCATTCCCACACTGACCTTTCAGTCCTGGGCCTCCTCCATTGTCAGAGTGAGGCCCAGAGCAAATTGGAGGAACAGCACCTCATATTTCGCTTGAGCAGCTATATACCCAGTGGTATGAACATTGACTTCTCTAAACGTTTTCAGTCAGAGAGTTGTAAATCTGTGGAATTCTCTGCCTCAGAAGGCAGTGGAGGCCAATTCTCTGAATGCATTCAAGAGAGAGCTGGATAGAGCTCTTAAGGACAGCGGAGTCAGGGGGTATGGGGAGAAGGCAGGAACGGGGTACTGATTGAGAATGATCAGCCATGATCACATTGAATGGCGGTGCTGGCTCGAAGGGCCGAATGGCCTCCTCCTGCACCTATTGTCTATTGTCTATTGTCTATAAATAGCCCTTGCTTTCCCTCTCTCCCCATCCCTCCCCCATCCTAGTTCTCCCACCAGTCTGACTGTCCCCGACTACATTTTGTCTCCGCTTGCTTTGTTGTCATCTTCTCCCAGCTAACAATGATCTATTCTACATCTCTTTTGATGTCTCTTCTCCACACACATTACCCTCCCTTATCTCCGTGTCCCCCTCTCCCCTGACTCTCGGTCTGAAGAAGGGTCTCGACCCAAAACGTCACCCATTCCTTCTCTTCAGAGATGCTGCCTGACCCCGCTGAGTTACTCCAGCATTTTGTGTCTATCTTCGGTGTAAACCAGCATCTGAAGTTCCTTCCTACACAGTCCCGAACTACTATCTACCTCATTGGAGACCCTCGGACTATCTTTGATCGGACTTTACAGGCTTTACCTTGCACTAAACGTTATTCCCTTATCACATATCTATACCCTGTAAATGGCTCGGTTGTAATCATGGATTGTCTTTCCGCTGATTGTCTTTCCGCTGGCGTTTTTAGCACGCAACAAAAGCTTTTCACTGTACCTTGGTACACGTGATAATAAACTGTACTGAACTGAACTGAATGCAGTGATCACACAGGTCACAATGGTGTAAATAACACCGACGGCACGGTAGCGCAGCGGTAGAGTCGTTGCTTTACAGCGAATGCAGCGCCGGAGACTCAGGTTCGATCCTGACTACGGGTGCTGCACTGTAAGGAGTTTGTACGTTCTCCCCGTGACCTGCGTGGGTTTTCTCCGAGATCTTCGGTTTCCTCCCACACTCCAAAGACGTACAGGTATGTAGGTTAATTGGCTGGGTAAATGTAAAAAAAAATTGTCCCTAGTGGGTGTAGGATAGTGTTAATGTTACGGGGATCACTGGGCGGCACGGACTTGGTGGGCCGAAAAGGCCTGTTTCCGGCTGTATATATATGATATGATATGATATGATTATAAACTGTGCTCTTGTGATGATATCCAAAAGGTGATCATAAAATACAATATAATAACTCAACCACTTTATCGCTCACCAGAAATTGGAGTCATGGTCATACACAATGGAAACAGGCCCTTCAGCCCAACTTGCCCATGCCGACAAAAATGCCCCATCGACTTAAGTCCCACCTGCCTGCTTTTGGCCCGATATCCCTCTAACCCTTTCCTCTCCATGTACCTGTCCATTGAAACTAAATGAAAAAATCCAGCAATTGGACGCAAAGCTCAGCAGGTCAGGCAGCATCTTTGGAGAACATGGACAGGTGACATTTTCTATCCGTGTTCTCCTGGGATGCTGCCTGACCTGTTGAGTTACTCCAGCACCTTGTGTCTTTTTGTGTGTTCACCGGCATCTGCAGTTCTCCGTTTCTCTAAAGCAATAATTGTTCCCAGTCTCTTTTTTTAGCGAGAGACTTTTAGAGACTTTAGATAGAGCGTGGAAGCAGGCCCTTCGGCCCGCCGAGTCCATGCTGACCAGCAATGGCCCCCATATACTAACACTATCCTACACGCTAGGGACAATTAAACAATTAATGGAAGCCGACTAACCTGAAAACCTGTACGTCTTTGGAGCGTGGCTGGAAACCGGAGCACCCGGAGAAAACCCACGCGGTCACGGGGAGAACGTACAAACTCCGTACAGACAACACCCGAGGTCAGGATCGAACCCCAGGTCTCTGGCGCAGTAAGGCAGCAACTCTACCGCTGCGCCACCGTGTCTGTAAGTTGTATAACAAAACAACAAAAAATAAGCATCAGAATCAGAATCAGAATTACCTTTATTTGTCATCCAAAAAACAGGTCTTTTGGACGAGATTTCGTCACCCACAGTCCAACAATAGAGCAACAAAATAAGCAAATTACACAGCCCCTACCAACACAAAACAGTACCTGGGAACCGCAAATGCTGGTTTACACTAAAGGTAGTCACTAAATGCTGGAGTAACGCAGCGGGCTTGGCAGTTTATTGTCATGTGTTCCGAGGTGCAGTGCTAACCAGCTTTTTGTTGCGTGCTCACCAGTTAGCAGAAACACAACACGTGATTACAATCGACCCATTTGCAGTGTATACATTTTACAGTGTGTTTAAAAGGAATAGGTGACGTTTCGGGCGAGTCCCTTCAGCAGACTAAAAAAAAATTGCTCTGCCTTGACTCAGTAGTGTGCGATTATACCTAATGGGCTTCAGCTATCAAACAAAAAGGTCAGGAGTAGTTCAACCAGTCAGGCAGCATCTGCAGAGGGAATGGACAGTCATAAGTAATAGAAACATAGAAACATAGAAAATAGGTGCAGGACTGGGCCGTTTGGCCCTTCGAGCCAGCACCGCCATTCAATATGATCATGGCTGATCTTCCAAAATCAGTACCCCGTTCCTGCTTTCTCCTCACACCCCTTGATTTCATTAGCCCTAAGAGCTAAATCTAACTCTCTCTTGAAAATATCCAGAGAATTGGCCTCCACTGCCTCCTGCGGCAGAGAATTCCACAGATTCACAACTCTCTGGGTGAAAAGGTTTTTCCTCATCTCAGTCCAAAAATGGCCTCCCCCTTATTCTTAAACTGTGACCCCTGGTTCTGGACTCCCCCAACATCGGGAACACATTTCCAGCATCTAGCCTGTCCAATCCCATTAAGAATTTTATATGTTTCTATAAGACCCCCTCTCGTCCTTCTAAATTCCAGTGAATACAAGCCCAGTCGACCCATTCTTTCATCACATGTCTGTCCCTCGATAGAAAAAATGTCCTTCCTCAAATGAGCAAATCGGGAACATAGGAGCATAGTTCAGATAGCCGATTGTCACTCATTCCTTCTCTCCAGAGATGCTGCCTGACCCGCTGAGTTACTCCAGCATTTTGTGACTACCTTCGATTTAAACCAGCATCTGCAGTTTTTTTTCCTAGTTCAGATTAGGAGCTTTCTTCAGACTGTGCAGGAAAGCCATGATCACAATGAATGGTGGTAACGGCTTGAAGGGCCGAATGGCCTACTCCTGCACCAATTGTCTATGTATCTAGGTAGCTATGAAATAACTGCAGATGCTGGTTTAAATCGAAGATAGACACAATAATGCCGGAGTAACTCAGCGGGCCAGGCAGCATCTCTGGAAAGAAAGAATGGGTGACGTTCCAGGTCGAAGTCGGCGCTGTTGGTCTGACGCTGTGAGGCAGCAGCTCTACCCGCTGCGTTACTATGCTGCCCTAAATACTGCTCTGAGAGTCATAGGCACATAGTGTCATACAGCATGGAAACAGGCCCTACAGCCTAACCTGCCCACGCCTGCCAACATGTCCCACCTACACTCGGCCCAGCTGCCGGCATTTGTCCCATATCCCATCCGAACCTCAGTCTAAAGAAGGGTCTCGACCCGATACAATAGACAATAGACAATAGGGTGCAGGAGGAGGCCATTCGGCCCTTCGAGTCAGCAGCGCCATTCAATGTGATCATGGCTGATCATTCTCAATCAGTACCCCGTTCCTGCCTTCTCCCCATACCCCCTGAATCCTTAAGAGCTCTATCTAACTCTCTCTTGAATGCATTCAGAGAATTGGCCTCCACTGCCTTCTGAGGCAGAGAATTCCACAGATTCACAACTCTCTGACTGAAAAAGTTTTTCCTCATCTCAGTTCTAAATGGCCTACCCCTTATTCTTAAACTGTGGCCCCTGGTTCTGGACTCCCCCAACATTGGGAACATGTTTCCTGCCTCTAACGTGTCCAACCCCTTAATAATCTTATACGTTTCGATAAGATCTCCTCTCATCCTTCTAAATTCCAGTGTATACAAGCCCAGTCGCTCCGGTCTTTCAACATATGATAGTCCCGCCATTCCGGGAATTAACCTAGTAAACCTACGCTGCACGCCCTCAATAGCAAGAATATCCGTCCTCAAATTTGGAGACCGAAACTGCACACAGTACTCCAGGCGCGGTCTCACTAGGGCCCTGTACAACTGCAGAAGGACCTCTTTGCTCCTATAGCAATGTCCCAGCTACACTCGGCCCGGCTGCCGGCATTTGGCCCGTATCCCATCCGAACCTCAGTCTAAAGAAGGGTCTCGACCCGAAACGCCACCCATTCGTCCTTCCCTCCAGAGATGCTGCCCGTCCCGCCGAGTTACTCCAGCTTTTTGTGCCGATCTTCAGACTGTCAGTTGTGGCAGGTATCAGTTCCAAAATGGCAGATCTGCAGATAAATTGGAATAAATTGCCATCAAACAGCATGCCTACCTTGTGGAGGATGTATGGATATTTGGCACTGGAGCCGGAACACTGTGACACGAGGGAGTGGTTTTGCTCGGGTCGATGTTAGACTGGTTTATATGTGTCTTTACTCTGCTGTTTAACTGCGGGACACTGCTATGCACACTGGAAATCCATCTGCTTAACTTTTTGAAATATATGTTCACTGTTTGATTTGGCAGAGCTTTGCAAAAAGATAAAGACGAACCATTATTCATATTCATGATTCCAACTGTTCAAGCCAACTGCCTTTGCTAATTTTAGTGGGGGAGGAAAAGTACATGAGACGCGTCAGGGTGTCAAGGAGGAGCAGCAATGAGGGGGGGGGTGGTTTCCCCCTGCTGTTTATGGGGCAGCTGTGCGGCCGCCCCTTGTGCCTCAGGAGTGCACCTTAGTGGACAAGAGGACTGGGATAGACACAAAATTAGAGAGACACAAGAGAGAGCTGGATAGAGCTCTTAAGGATAGCGGAGTCAGGGGGTATGGGGAGAAAGCAGGAACGGGGTACTGATTGAGAATGATCAGCCATGATCACATTGAATGGCAGTGCTGGCTCGAAGGGCCGAATGGCCTCCTCCTGCACCTATTGTCTATTGTCTAAAATAGTCACTGGGATAGTCACTGAAAGGAAGCATGCAGGTACAGCAGGCAGTGAAGAAAGCCAATGGAATGTTGGCCTTCACAACAAGAGGAGTTGAGTATAGGAGCAAAGAGGTCCTTCTGCAGTTGTACAGGGCCCTAGTGAGACCGCACCTGGAGTACTGTGTGCAGTTTTAGTCTCCAAATTTGAGGAAGGATATTCTTGCTATTGAGGCCGTGCAGCGTAGGTTTACTAGGTTAATTCCCGGAATGGCGGGACTGTCATATGTTGAAAGACCGGAGCGACTAGGCTTGTATACACTGGAATTTAGAAGGATGAGAGGAGATCTTATCGAAACGTATAAGATTATTAAAGGGTTGGACACGTTAGAGGCAGGAAACATGTTCCCAATGTTGGGGGAGTCCAGAACAAGGGGCCACAGTTTAAGAATAAGGGGCAGGCCATTTAGAACTGAGATGAGGAAAAACTTTTTCAGTCAGAGAGTTGTGAATCTGTGGAATTCTCTGCCTCAGAAGGCAGTGGAGGCCAATTCTCTGAATGCATTCAAGAGAGAGCTGGATAGAGCTGGATAGAGCTCTTAAGGATAGCGGAGTCAGGGGGTATGGGGAGAAGGCAGGAACGGGGTACTGATTGAGAATGATCAGCCATGATCATGTGCAAGAACTGTGTCCAGGTGCAGCTCCTGAAGGGACGTGTGGTGGAGTTGCAGAGGCAGTTGGATGACCTCAGGGCCATCCGAGAATGCGAGAGTTTCCTCGACAGGACCTATTGTGAGGCTGTCACGCCAAGGGTCCAGGTCGAGCGAAGGTGGGAGACTGTTTCAGGGGGGAGTGGACGTGGACTACAGGAGACCCCGGTGGCTGTGCCTATTGCAAATAGGTATACCCTCTTGGGAACTGTCGGGGCAGAAGACGTTTCCAGTCCGAGTGGCGGACCTGTTGGCAAGGATACTCGACAGGGGAGACCGAAGTCTGGAAGAGCCGTAGTGGTCGGTGACTCCATAGTCCGAGGGATGGACAGAAGATTCTGTGGCAGCAGGAGGGACTTGAGGATGGTCTGTTGCCTCCCTGGTGCCAGGGTTCAACACATCACAGACCGGCTTCAGAAAATCCTAGTGAGGGAAGGCGATCAACCTGAAGTCGTTGTGCACGTGGGCACGAATGACGTCGGGCGGAAGAGGAAGGAGGTGCTACAGCGGGAGTTTAGAGAGTTGGGAAAAGCACTGAGAAGTAGGACGTCGAAGGTGGTTATCTCTGGACTGCTACCGGTACCTCGTGCTGGTGAGGCCAGGAACAGAGAGATAGAGGGTATGAATTTATGGCTGAGGGGCTGGTGCAGAGAGCAGGGATTTCGATTTCTGGACCACTGGGATCTCTTCTGGGCTCGGGGTGACTTGTACAAAAGGGACGGGTTGCATCTTAACAGCAGGGGGACAAACATTCTGGCAGGCAGGTTTGCTAGTGTGACACCTGTGGCTTTAAACTAAGTAGTGGGGGGGAGGGGTTAACAAATTGTGAATATGAAGATGAGGTAAAAGGGAATACAGGAGATATTGCAAAAGACTCTCGGAAGAATGGGAACAGAAGTTCTAGAGCGGAAAAGAAATTAAGGGCAGGGCCAATTGTGAACGATGTGAGAGAGGAGGTAAATACAGAAGTTAAAGTGTTGTACTTAAATGCGCGTAGTATAAAAAATAAAGTGGATGAGCTTGAGGCTCAGTTAGTCATGGGCAAGTATGATGTTGTAGGGATCACTGAGACATGGTTACAAGAGGACCAGGGCTGGGAACTGAATATCCAGGGGTACACAACGTATAGAAAAGACAGACAGGTGGGCAGAGGGGGTGGGGTTGCTCTGATGGTAAGGAATGATATTCATTCCCTTGCAAGGGGTGACATAGAATCAGGAGATGTTGAATCAGTATGGATAGAAATGAGAAATTGTAAGGGTAAAAAGACCCTAATGGGAGTTATCTATAGGCCCCCAAACAGTAGCCTCGACATAGGGTGCAAGTTGAATCAGGAGATAAAATTGGCGTGTCAAAAATGTGATGCTACTGTGGTTATGGGAGATTTCAACATGCAGGTAGACTGGGAAAATCAGGTTGGAAATGGACCCCAGGAAAGAGAGTTTGTAGAGTGCCTTCGAGATGGATTCTTAGAACAGCTTGTACTGGAGCCTACCAGGGAGAAGGCAATTCTGGATTTAGTGTTGTGTAATGATCCTGATCTGATAAGGGGACTAGAGGTAAAAGAGCCATTAGGAGGCAGTGATCACAACATGATAAGTTTTACTCTGCAAATGGAAAGGCAGAAGGGAAAATCGGAAGTGTCGGTATTACAGTATAGCAAAGGGGATTACAGAGGCATGAGGCGGGAGCTGGCCAAAATTGATTGGAAGGAGGCCCTAGCAGGGAAGACGGTAGAACAGCAATGGCAGGTATTCCTGGGAATAATGCAGAGGTTGCAGGATCAATTTATTCCAAAGAGGTGGAAAGACTCTAAGGGGAGTAAGAGACACCTGTGGCTGACGAGGGAAGTCAGGGACAGCATAAAAATTAAGGAGAGGAAGTATAACATAGCAAAGAAGAGTGGGAAGACAGAGGATTGGGACTCTTTTAAAGAGCAACAAAAGTTAACTAAAAAGGCAATACGGGGAGAAAAGATGAGGTACGAGGGTAAACTAGCCAATAATATAAAGGAGGATAGCAAAAGTTTTTTTAGGTACGTGAAGAGGAAAAAAATAGTCAAGTCAAATGTGGGTCCCTTGAAGACAGAAGCAGGGGAATTTATTATGGGGAACAAAGAAATGGCAGACGAGTTAAACCGTTACTTTGGATCTGTCTTCACTGAGGAAGATACACACAATCTCCCAAATGTTCTAGGGGCCGGAGAACCTAGGGTGATGGAGGAACTGAAGGAAATCCACATTAGGCAGGAAATGGTTTTGGGTAGACTGATGGGACTGAAGGCTGATAAATCCCCAGGGCCTGATGGTCTGCATCCCAGAGTACTTAAGGAGGTGGCTCTAGAAATAGTGGAAGCATTGGAGATCATTTTTCAATGTTCTATAGATTCAGGATCAGTTCCTGTGGATTGGAGGATAGCAAATGTTATCCCACTTTTTAAGAAAGGAGGGAGAGAGAAAACGGGTAATTATAGACCAGTTAGTCTGACATCAGTGGTGGGGAAGATGCTGGAGTCAATTATAAAAGACGAAATTGCTGAGCATTTGGATAGCAGTAACGGGATCATTCCGAGTCAGCATGGATTTACGAAGGGGAAATCATGCTTGACAAATCTACTGGAATTTTTTGAGGATGTAACTAGGAAAATTGACAAGGGAGAGTCAGTGGATGTGGTGTACCTCGACTTTCAGAAAGCCTTCGACAAGGTCCCACATAGGAGATTAGTGGGCAAAATTAGGGCACATGGTATTGGGGGTAGGGTACTGACATGGATAGAAAATTGGTTGACAGACAGAAAGCAAAGAGTGGGGATAAATGGGTCCCTTTCGGAATGGCAGGCAGTGACCAGTGGGGTACCGCAAGGTTCGGTGCTGGGACCCCAGCTATTTACGATATACATTAATGACTTAGACGAAGGGATTAAAAGTACCATTAGCAAATTTGCAGATGATACTAAGTTGGGGGGTAGTGTGAATTGTGAGGAAGATGCAATAAGGCTGCAGGGTGACTTGGACAGGTTGTGTGAGTGGGCGGATACATGGCAGATGCAGTTTAATGTAGATAAGTGTGAGGTTATTCACTTTGGAAGTAAGAATAGAAAGGCAGATTATTATCTGAATGGTGTCAAGTTAGGAGGAGGGGGAGTTCAACGAGATCTGGGAGTCCTAGTGCATCAGTCAATGAAAGGAAGCATGCAGGTTCAGCAGGCAGTGAAGAAAGCCAATGGAATGTTGGCCTTCGTAACAAGAGGGGTTGAGTATAGGAGCAAAGAGGTCCTTCTACAGTTGTACCGGGCCCTGGTGAGACCGCACCTGGAGTACTGTGTGCAGTTTTGGTCTCCAAATTTGAGGAAGGATGTTCTTGCTATGGAGGGCGTGCAGCGTAGGTTCACTAGGTTAATTCCCGGAATGGCGGGACTGTCGTATGTTGAAAGGCTGGAGCGATTGGGCTTGTATACACTGGAATTTAGAAGGATGAGGGGGGATCTTATTGAAACATATAAGATAATTAGGGGATTGGACACATTAGAGGCAGATAACATGTTCCCAATGTTGGGGGAGTCCAGAACAAGGGGCCACAGTTTGAGAATAAGGGGTAGGCCATTTAGAACGGAGATGAGGAAGAACTTTTTCAGTCAGAGAGTGGTGAAGGTGTGGAATTCTCTGCCTCAGAAGGCAGTGGAGGCCAGTTCGTTGGATGCTTTCAAGAGAGAGCTGGATAGAGCTCTTAAGGATAGCGGAGTGAGGGGGTATGGGGAGAAGGCAGGAACGGGGTACTGATTGAGAGTGATCAGCCATGATCGCATTGAATGGCGGTGCTGGCTCGAAGGGCTGAATGGCCTACTCCTGCACCTATTGTCTATTGTCTATTGTCTATCACATTGAATGGCGGTGCTGGCTCGAAGGGCCGAATGGCCTCCTCCTGCACCAATTGTCTATTGTCTAAAATGCTGGAGTGACTCAGCAGGTCAGGCAGCATCTCTGGAGAACATGGATAGGTGACCTTTCGGTTCGTGACCTTTCTTCAGACTGGTCGTTGATCCTTCTCGTTGATCCCTTGAGTTACTCCAGCCCTTTGTGTCTTTTTTTGTAAACCAACGTCTGCAGGTTAGATTTGTTTAGAGATATACCGCGGAAGCAGGCCCTTCGGCCCACCGACCAGCGATCCCCACACTATTAACACTATCCAACACACACTAGGGGCAAAATTTTACATTTATACCAAGCCAATTAACCTACAAACCTGTTCGCCTTTGGATTGCGGGTGGAAACCAAACATTTTTTGTAAAGCATTGTCTGCAGATTAGATTAGTTTAGTTTAGTTTAGATTAGATTAGTTTAGAGATACAGCGTGGAAGCAGGCCCTTCGGCCCATCGTTTCCGCACCGACCAGCGATCCCCGCACATTAACACTATCCAATACCCATTTACCAAGCCAATTAACCCTACAAACCTGTTCGCCTTTGGAGTGTGGGAAGAAACCAAACGTCTCGGAGAAAACCCACGCAGGTCAAGGGGAGAACGTACAAACTCCGTACAGATAAGCACCCGTGGTCAGGATCGAACCCGGGTCTCCGGCGCTGTGAGGCAGTAGCTCTACCGCAACGCTATCTTTGTATCCAGCTATATTAGTCAGCTATAGAAGATAGACAGAAGAAGGGTCTCGGCCCGAAACGTCACCTATTCCTTTTCTCCAGGGGTGCTGCCTGACCCGCTGGGTTACTCTACCAATTTGTATCTATCTTATAGACAATCGACAATAGACAATAGACAATAGGTGCAGGAGGAGGCCATTCGGCCCTTCGAGCCAGCACCGCCATTCAATGTGATCATGGCTGATCATTCTCAATCAGTACCCCGTTCCTGCCTTCTCCCCTTACCCCCTGACTCCGCTATCCTTAAGAGCTCTATCTAGCTCTCTCTTGAATGCATTCAGAGAACTGGCCTCCACTGCCTTCTGAGGCAGAGAATTCCACAGATTCACAACTCTCTGACTGAAAAAGTTTTTCCTCATCTCAGTTCTAAATGGCCTACCCTTTACCCCTTATTCGGTGGGCCGAAGGGCCTGTTTCCGCACTGTATCTCTAAACTAAACAAAAATATATATATATATTCCCCTGCAATAAAGTTGCAATTCAGTGATTTGCGCTGAATTTAATTGAACCTGCCTGTATTTTATTTTACATTACAGTCCAGCGTTCAACAGCAGAAAGTCACCCATCTCAAGAGACTCTTTCCGTGCTGGATATGCAAGCATCACTAAGATTCAATTAAAAAAAGGTTATAGACTAGAAATAACCAATTTGAACATATCACAAGCTCAAATTACATTTTTCACAAGTAACAAAGAGCAGGTGAATTTGATGTGTTAATGCAAAATCAAAGCATATATTCTTTTTCAGGTTATTGATGACAATTCACAGACCTTTCTGGCTTTGTTTGATAGCTTTTGAATTCCCAACCTCAACCCCCTTGGCTCCTGTGTCAACTGATCACCTGAACTTGAGGCAGGGACTATCGCGACGTTTAAGAACAAAATGTAGACAGGTATGTGGATAGTATAGGAAGGAAGTGCAGGTGCTGGTTTAAACCGAAGATAAGACACAAAATGCTGGAGTAACTCAGCGGGACAGGCAGCATCTCTGGAGAGAAGGAATGGGTGACTTTTCGGGTCGAGACCCTTCTTCAGACTGAGGTGTAAAGGGATATGGGCCAAGCGCAGGCAGGTGGGACTAGTGTAGCTGGGACATGTTGGCCAGCGTGGGCAGGTTGGGCCGAAGGGCCTGTTTCCAAGCTGGATCACTCGATGACTCTGATTCTCAGAGCAGTATTTCGGGCAGTAGAGTGGTGCAGCGGGAATAGCTGCTGCATCACAGCGCCAGGCCAAAATGTCCCATCTATACTCGTCCCACCTGCCCACCTTTGGCCCATATATCCCTCTAAACCTGTCCTATCCGTGTACCTGCCTAATTATTTCGTAAACGACAGTACCTCCTCTGGCAGTTCGTTCCATACAACTACCACCCTTAGTTCAGTTCAGTTTCCGTTTAGTTTATTGTCACGTGTACCGAGGTACAGTGAAAAGCTTTTGTTGCGTGCTAACCAGTCAGTGGAAAGGCAAACACACCCTTTGTGTTCTTCAGATGTAGGACTGGAGCCAAATCATAGATAATTTAGCACTTATTTATACATGTAGTTGCTAGTTAGCCACTCCCCCCCCCCCGCCCCACCCCTCACCACTTTATAATACAGGAACTAATCAACTGTCTATAGACAATAGACAATAGACAATAGGTGCAGGAGGAGGCCATTCGGCCCTTCGAGCCAGCACCGCCATTCAATGTGATCATGGCTGATCATTCTCAATCAGTACCCCGTTCCTGCCTTCTCCCCATACCCCCTGACTCCGCTATCCTTAACAGCTCTACCCAGCTCTCTCTTGAATGCATTCAGAGAATTGGCCTCCACTGCCTTCTGAGGCAGAGAATTCCACAGATTCACAACTCTCTGACTGAAAACGTTTTTCCTCATCTCAGTTCTAAATGGCCTACCCCTTATTCTTAAACTGTGGCCCCTTGTTCTGGACTCCCCCAACATTGGGAACATGTTTCCTGCCTCTAACGCGGCATGGTAGCGCAGCGGTAGAGTTGCTGCTTTACAGCGAATGCAGCGCCGGAGACTCAGGTTCGATCCTGACTACGGGCGCCGTCTGTACGGAGTTTGTACGTTCTCCCCGTGACCTGCGTGGATTTTCTCCGAGATCTTCGGTTTCCTCCCACACTCCAAAGACGTACAGGTATGTAGGTTAATTGACTGGGTAAATGTAAAAATTGTCCATAGTGTGTGTAGGATAGTGTTAATAGTGTTAGTGTGCGGGGATCGCTGGGCGGCGCGGACTTGGTGGGCCGAAAGGGCCTGTTTCCGCGCTGTATGTATATGAAATATGAAACCCTTTAATAATCTTATACGTTTCGATAAAATCTCCTCTCATCCTTCTAAATTCCAAGCCTAGTCGCTCCAGTCTTTCAACATATGAAAGTCCATTTTAGTTTACTTTAGTTTAGAGATACAGGGTGGAAACAGGCTCTTCGGCCCACCAAGCCCACGCCGACCAGCGATTCCCGTACACTAGCACTATCCTACAAACTAGGGACACTTTACAATTCATTATTTTTAACTAAGCCACATTAACCTACAAGCCGGCATGTCTTTGGAGAGCGTGAGGAAGCCGGAGTGCCAGAGGAAAGCCTCACGCGGGCACGGGGAGAACGTACAAACTCCGTACAGGCAGCACCCCGCGGCAGGATCAAGCCTGGGTCTCTGGCGCTGTAAGGCAGGAGCTCTACCACTGTGCCGCCCTTATTTATAATCGTGCATAACATTGCTAGTTAGCCACATGATCCACTTCCACGCCACTTCATCACACAGGAACATCAGGGCTTGGACAGAGTGGATATGGAGAGGCTGTTTCCCACTAGTGGGAGAGTCTAGGACCAGAGGCCACAGCCTCAGAATTAAAGGACATTCCTTTAGGAAGGAGATGAGGAATTTCTTTAGTCAGGGGGTGGTGAATCTGTGGAATTCTTTGCCACAGAAGGCTGTGGAGGCCAAGTCAATGGATCTTTTTAAGGCAGATATAGATGGATTCTTGATTAGTGCGGGTGTCAAAGGTTATGGGGAGAAGGCAGGAGAATGGGGTTAGCAGGGAGAAATAGATCAGCCATGATTGAATGGCAGAGTAGACTTGATGGGCTGAATGGTCTTTTCATCGCTGGTGCGGCTCGGCCGCTGGACTTAACAGTGCCCGGTGCGGCTTGGCCGCGGGGCCTTCCATCGCCCGGTGCGGCTCGGCCGCGGGACCTAACATCGCCCGGCGCGGCTCGGCCGCGGGACTTAGCAGTGCAAGGCTCGGCCGCGGGGCCTTCCATCGGCCGCGAGACGTTTCAGCGCCCGGTGCGACTCGGCCGCGGGGACTTCCATCCCCTTGCGTCCGACTGTGCGGGTCGGTCGGGGACGAGCTGTCTATCCGTGGGCGTGGGGAAGAGAGTGGAAGTTTTGTTGCCTCCATCACAGTGAGGGGGTGTTTGAAGTCACTGTGATGGACGTTTGTGTTGGGGTCATGTGTCTTGTGTTCTTTTTTTTTTGTGTGACTGCTATGTAGTTTCGTTCGGTACCTTGGTACCGAATGACAAATAAAGCTCTGTTGAACTGTTGTTGAATTCTGCTCTTATCACTTCTGTCCTTATGATCAGCTGAAGAATGACCCTAACCCCAAAAAGTCGCCTGTGTAGGATGGAACTGCAGATGCTGGTTTAAACCGAAGATAGGTGCAAAATGTTGGAGTAACTCAACGGGACAGGCAGCATCTCTGGAGAGAAGGAATGGGTGACGTTTCGGGTCGAGACCCTTCTTCAGACGAGTCAGGGGAAAGGGAAAATGAGAGATATAGACAGGGATGTAGAGAGATATAGAACAGATTAATGAAAGATGTGCAAAAAAGTAACAATGATAAAGGAAACAGGCCATTGTTAGCTGTTTGCTAGGTGAGAACGAGAAGCTGGTGCGAGTTGGGTTGGGGAGGGGTGGAGAGAGAGGGAGTGCCGGGGTTACTTGAAGTTAGAGAAATCAATGCTCATACCACTGGGCTGTAAGCTGCCCAATTAAAATATGAGATGCTGTTCCTCCAATTTGCGATCAGTCTCACTCTCACAATGGAGGAGGACGAGGATAGAAAGGATGATGTCGGAAGAGGAAGAGGAAATAAAGTGTTTAGCAACCGAGAGATCATGTAGTTCCAGGCGGACTGAGCGAAGGTGTTCAGAGAAACGATCGCCCAGTCTAACTTAGGTCTCGTCGATGTATAAGATTCCACATCTTGAACAGCGGATACAGGAGATAAAAAGTCACCTGTCCATTTCCTTCCACAGATGCTGCCTGACCCGCTGAGTTCTTCCTGCACTTTGTACGTTGCTCAGGATTCCGGCATCTGCAGCCTCTTGTGCCTCCATGATATCGGCGGTGCTGTTTGCAGGTGGTGGCGCCCCCTTGCTTTGGTAACCATGCAATAAACAAAGTTAGTTACTATTGGCTTCGAAAACATGGGGCCAATAAATCTTCAAATTGATCAGGATTTAACCCGATTTTTACGAAACCATCTGCCTTACTGCGGTGATCCTGCGATGTATTCCCAACTCCCAAAAGAATGGTAGCAGATGCTCGTTTGTTTTACAACTGAGTGAATTCCCTCGGACCTTGCATCAGATGCTAAAATATTCATTTCTTAGCCGAGCCATTTACAGGAAGGACAGGGAAGCATTTGGCAAGGGGACTGTGGTTTGCTCTGGTTCGGTTTTGGTTTAGGCTTATCACCGTCACGTGTACCAAGGTATCGAGAAAAACGTTGTTCTTGATGCTATCCCAATCTGACTGGATAAAAGATTGAGGGGGGATCTTATAGAAACTTACAAAATTCTTAAGGGGTTGGACAGGCTAGATGCAGGAAGATTGTTCCCGATGTTGGGGAAGTCCAGAACGAGGGGTCACAGTTTAAGGATAAGGGGGAAGTCTTTTAGGACCGAGATGAGAAAGTTTTTTTTCACACAGAGAGAGTGGTGAATCTGTGGAATTCTCTGCCACAGAAGGTAGTTGAGGCCAGTTCATTGGCTATATTTAAGAGGGAGTTAGATGTGGCCCTTGTGGCTAAAGGGATCAGGGGGTATGGAGAGAAGGCAGGTACGGGATACTGAGTTGGATGATCAGCCATGATCATATTGAATGGCGGTGCAGGATCGAAGGGCCGAATGGCCTACTCCTGCACCTATTTTCTATGTTTCTATGTTCCTAAGACAATAGACAATAGGTGCAGAAATAGGCCATTCGGCCCTTCGAGCCAGCACCACCATTGACTGGGGCGGCACGATGGCACAGCGGCAGAGCTGTTGCCTCACAGCGCCGGGTTCGATCCTGACTACGGGTGCTGCCTGTACGGAGTTTGCACGCTCTTTCCGTGACCGTGTGGGTTTTCTACGGGGGCTCCGGGTTTCCTCCCACACTCCAAAGATGTACAGGCTGGTAGGTTAAGTGGCTATGGTAAAGATTGTAAATTGTACCTGGTGCGTGTAGGATAGCGCTAGTGTACGGGGTGGGCGCTGGTCAGCGCGGACCCGGTGGACTGAAGGGCCTGTTCTGTGCTGTATCTCTAAACTAAACGAATTAGAATTCGATTTGCTAATTGCATTTAACTGAAGAGAATGCCACCCGGGTCCATGAATTGGTGTTAAAGACATTGGCCATGATTATGGGCCACGATGCAAGCAGTTAAATAATGTGTGGTATCTGTAAGCATTGTTAATTGGTATCTATAGTTATTAAACTCCCCTTTCATCATTGAGCTTCATTTATACTTGTCTTAATTGTGTTAAATCTTTTCACTCGACAATAATCTAAACTAAGCTGATAATTATAGTAAACTGCTCACACCTTTCCCTCAGTTGCTTTTACATTTTGTTTGGCTAACGGAGTCAGAGAGTGACACAGTGTGGAAACAACTACACTAGTCCCAGCTACACTAGTCCCACCTGGCCCGCGTTTGGTCCATATCCCTCCAAACCTGTCCTATCCATGTACCCTGTCAAAGTGTTTCTTAAACGATGGGATAGTCCCAGCCTCAATGACCTCCTCCGGCAGCTTGTTCCGTACACCCACCACCCTTTGTGTGGAAAGGTTACCCCTCAGATTGAGGAAAAACTTTTTCAGTCAGAGAGTTGTGAATCTGTGGAATTCTCTGCCTCAGAAGGCAGTGGAGGCCAATTCTCTGAATGCATTCAAGAGAGAGCTAGATAGAGCTCTTAAGGATAGCGGAGTCAGGGGGTATGGGGAGAAGGCAGGAACGGGGTACTGATTGAGAATGATCAGCCATGATCACATTGAATGGCGGTGCTGGCTTGAAGGGCCGAATGGCCTCCTCCTGCACCTATTGTCTATTGTCTATTGTCAGATTCCCATTAAATCTTTCCCCCTTCACCTTAAATTCCCTGCATTTGCTCTCATTTGAAACAAAGAGCGATATTTTGTCACCTGTACAGAACACGTCGAACAGAATTATAGCAACTGGCAATAAAGATTGCGTATGTTCCTTGGATAATCCTGCAGAAAGCTTCTTTGAACCTGCGTTGCTCAGTTACTTGCCTTTGTGGGAGCGGTGTGAGGTTGTTATTCGCGGCATGTAACCATGGGAGTGTTTGGCAGCCGAGGAAGATCCGTTGGCCAGGCTCAGAATTGAGTTAAGTTCAGAGATACAGCGCGGGAACTGGCCGTTCGGCCCACCGAGTCCGTGCCGACCAGCAGTCCCCGCACGCTAACACTATCCTACTCACACTGGGGACAAAGAAATGGCAGACGAGTTAAACCGTTACTTTGGATCTGTGTTTACTGAGGAAGATACACACAATCTCCCAAATGTTCTAGGGGCCGGAGAACCTAGGGTGATGGAGGAACTGAAGGAAATCCACATTAGGCAGGAAATGGTTTTGGGTAGACTGATGGGACTGAAGGCTGATAAATCCCCAGGGCCTGATGGTCTGCATCCCAGGGTACTTAAGGAGGTGGCTCTAGAAATAGTGGAAGCATTGGAGATCATTTTTCAATGTTCTATAGATTCAGGATCAGTTCCTGTGGATTGGAGGATAGCAAATGTTATCCCACTTTTTAAGAAAGGAGGGAGAGAGAAAACGGGTAAATATAGACCAGTTAGTCTGACATCAGTGGTGGGGAAGATGCTGGAGTCAATTATAAAAGACGAAATTGCTGAGCATTTGGATAGCAGTAACAGGATCATTCCGAGTCAGCATGGATTTACGAAAGGGAAATCATGCTTGACAAATCTACTGGAATTTTTTGAGGATGTAACTAGGAAAATTGACAGGGGAGAGTCGGTGGAAGTGGTGTACCTCGACTTTCAGAAAGCCTTCGACAAGGTCCCACATAGGAGATTAGTGGGCAAAATTAGAGCACATGGTATTGGGGGAAGGGTACTGACATGGATAGAAAATTGGTTGACAGACAGAAAGCAAAGAGTGGGGATAAATGGGTCCCTTTCAGAATGGCAGGCAGTGACCAGTGGGGTACCGCAAGGTTCGGTGCTGGGACCCCAGCTATTTACGATATACATTAATGACTTAGATGAAGGGATTAAAAGTACCATTAGCAAATTTGCAGATGATACTAAGCTGGGGGGTAGTGTGAATTGTGAGGAAGATGCAATAAGGCTGCAGGGTGACTTGGACAGGTTGTGTGAGTGGGCGGATACATGGCAGATGCAGTTTAATGTAGATAAGTGTGAGGTTATTCACTTTGGAAGTAAGAATAGAAAGGCAGATTATTATCTGAATGGTGTCATGTTAGGAAGAGGGGATGTTCAACGAGATCTGGGTGTCCTAGTGCATCAGTCACTGAAAGGAAGCATGCAGGTACAGCAGGCAGTGAAGAAAGCCAATGGAATGTTGGCCTTCGTAACAAGAGGAGTTGAGTATAGGAGCAAAGAGATCCTTCTACAATTGTACCGGGCCCTGGTGAGACCGCACCTGGAGTACTGTGTGCAGTTTTGGTCTCCAAATTTGAGGAAGGATATTCTTGCTATTGAGGGCGTGCAGCGTAGGTTCACTAGGTTGATTCCCGGAATGGCGGGACTGTCGTATGTTGAATGGCTGGAGCAATTAGGCTTGTATACACTGGAATTTAGAAGGATGAGGGGGGATCTTATTGAAACGTATAAGATAATTAGGGGATTAGACACATTAGAGGCAGGAAACATGTTCCCAATGTTGGGGGAGTCCAGAACAAGGGGCCACAGTTTAAGACTAAGGGGTAGGCCATTTAGAACGGAGATGAGGAAGAACTTTTTCAGTCAGAGAGTGGTGAAGGTGTGGAATTCTCTGCCTCAGAAGGCAGTGGAGGCCAGTTCGTTGGATGCTTTCAAGAGAGAGCTGGATAGAGCTCTTAAGGATAGCGGAGTGGGGGGGTATGGGGAGAAGGCAGGAACGGGGTACTGATTGAGAGTGATCAGCCATGATCGCATTGAATGGCGGTGCTGGCTCGAAGGGCTGAATGGCCTACTCCTGCACCTATTGTCTATTGTCTATTGTCTATTGACAGTTTACACTTATACCAAGCTGAGTAATCTGCAACTCTCGACATCTTTGGAGTGCGGGAGGCAGCCGGAGTTCTCCGAGAAAACCCTCGCGGTCACGGGCAGAACATACAAACTCCGTACAGACGACACCTGTACTCGGGATGGAACCCGGGTCTCTGGCGCTGCAAGCGCTGTAAGGCGGCAACTCTACTGCCGCGCCACAGTGCCGCCCTTCGGTCAATGGATTGAGTCATGGAATGACACAGCACGGAAACAGGCCCTTCAGCCCAACCCGGGGCAGCAGAGCGGCACGGTGGCGCAGCGGTAGAGTTACTGCCTTACAGCGAATGCAGCGCCGGAGACCCGGGTTCGATCCTGACTACAGGCGCCGTCTGTACGGAGTTTGTACATTCTCCCCGTGACCTGCGTGGGTTTTCTCCGAGATCTTCGGTTTCCTCCCACACTCCAAAGACGTACAGGTATGTAGGTTAATTGGCTGGGCAAATGTAAAAATTGTCCCTAGTGTGTGTGGGATAGTGTTAGTGTGCGGGGATCGCTGGGCGGCGCGGACTCGGTGGGCCGAAGGGCCTGTTTCAGCGCTGTATCTCAAAATCTAAATCTAAATCTAAAGCACAGTGGCGCAGTGGTAGAGTTGACTGTTTAGGTCAAAAACTCTCTCAGGCTGGTCAGTTGCTGCCTGGCCTGCTGAATGTTTCCAGCATTTTCTGTTTAATTGGAGGTTTACAAAATACTCTGCTTGTTGAGATTGCGGGTGATCTTGTAACGGAGGTAAGGGATTTTAAATGCACTACTTTATAACTCAGCTGTTATCAGGCACCTGAACCATCCTACCACAACTCGATTGCAGTCCTGAACTACCATCTACCTCATTGGTGACCCTCGGACTATCCTTGATCAGACTTTGCTGGCTTTACCTTGCACTAAACGTTATTCCCTTACCACGGGAGAATGCAGGAGAATGGGGTTAGGAGGGAGAGATAGATCAGCCATGATTGAATGGCGGAGTAGACTAGATGGGCCGAAGGGCCTAATTTTTCACCTATCACAGTGGATCATATGACCTTAAGTGCACTGTGACCCTTCTTCAGATACAAGATGGCACCGGATTGTGGCAACACTTTGCGTGCCTGGTGAGGTGCGAAGAAACCTTTTTCACCCAGAGAGTTGTGAATTTGTGGAATTCTCTGCCACAGAGGGCAGTGGAGGCCAATTCACTGGATGAATTTAAAAGAGAGTTAGATAGAGCTCTGGGCGCTAGCAGAATCAAGGGATCTGGGGAGAAGGCAGGCACGGATTACGGATTGTGGATGATCAGCCATGATCACAATGAATGGCGGTGCTGGCTCGAAGGGCCAAATGGCCTCCCCCTGCACCTATTTGCAATGTTAGATCTACTGTCATGCAATACAATGAGAGGTGAGCTTCAACAGTTCAACAGTTCAACAGAGCTTTATTTGTCATTCGGTACCAAGGTACCGAACAAAACTACATAGCAGTCACACACAAAAAAGAACACAAGACACATGACCCCAACACAAACGTCCATCACAGTGACTCCAAACACCCCCTCACTGTGATGGAGGCAACAAAACTTCCACTCTCTTCCCCACGCCCACGGACAGACAGCTCGTCCCCGACCAACCCGCACAGTCCCCGCAAGGGGATGGAAGTCCCCGTGGCCGAGTCGCACCGGGCGCTGAGACGTCTCGCGGCCGAACCGGGCGATGGAAGGCCCCGCGACCGAGCCGCACCGGGCGATGGAAGGCCCCGCGGCCAAGCCGCACCGGGCGATGTTAAGTCCAGCGGCCGAGCCGCACCAGCGATGTTAGGCCCCGTGGCCAAGCCGCACCGGGCACCGTTAAGTCCAGCGGCCAAGCCGCGCCGGGTGATGTTAAGTCCAGCGGCCGAGCCGCACCAGGCGATGTTAGGCCCCACGGCCGAGCCGCACCCCGCGCCGTGAGGAAGAGACCTAAAAGAGAAAGGTTTCCCCCACCCCCCACCCACTTCACCACCCCCCCCCCACACCACCACCCCCCCCCCCCACACATACACAACCAAAAAAAACAAAAAAACATCCCAACACCGACACACAACAAAAAAAAAAGGAAAAAAGACGAACAGACTGCTAGCGAGCCGCAGCCGTTAGGCGCCGCCACTTCCGCTTTTCCACTCATAGAGGTGCATAAATTCATGAGAGGAATAGATCGGGTAGACGCACAGAGTCTCTTGCCCAGAGTAGGGGAATCGAGGACCAGAGGACCAGAGGACATAGGTTCAAGGTGAAGGGGAAAAGATTTCATAGGAATCTGAGCGGTAACTTTTTCACACAAAGGGTGGTGGGTGTATGTAACGAGCTGCCAGAGGAGGTAGTTGAGGCTGGGACTATCTCAACGTTAAAGAAACAGTTAGACAGGTACATGGATAGGACAGGTTTGGAGGGATATGGGCCAAACACGGGCCGGTGGGACTAGTGTAGATAGAACATGTTGGCCGGTGTGGGCGAAGGGCCTGTTTCCATGCTGTTTCCATCACTCTATGACTCTATGATTCTATGACAATCGCTTCACTAATTGAAATCTTTGTTCCATGTGGAAATCTGTCAGTATTTGGGCAGCACGGTGGCGCAGCGGTAGAGTTGCTGCCTTACAGCGCCAGAGACCCGGGTTTGATCCTGACTATGTCCCTAGTGTGTGTAGGATAGTGTTAGGGATCGCTGGTTGCGTGGACTCCATGTGGGGGCCTGTTTTCACGCTGTATCACTAAACTAAATGAAACTAAACTGAACTAAACACAGTTTAAGAATAAGGGGTCGGCCATTTAAGGCTGGGATGAGAAAAAACATTTTCACCTAGAGGGTTACGAATCAGTGGAATTCTCTGCCACAGAAGGCAGTGGAGGCCAATTCACTGAATGTTTTCAAGAGAGAGTTAGATATAGATCTTAGGGCTAACGGAATCAAGGGATATGGGGAGAAAGCCGGAACGGGGTACTGATTCTGGATGATCAGCCATGATCATATTGAATGGCGGTGCTGGCTCGAAGGGCAGAATGGCCTACTCCTGCACCTATTTTCTATGTTTCTATGCATCTATGTAAACTAGACTAAACTAAAGTAAACTAAACTGAACTAAATGGCATTTCAAAGACACTTGTACATGTTTTGGAAAGGTTCAGAGCGATATGGGCAAAAACGCCTAGCTTAAACACCAGCTGAGATGGAAATATCTCGGCCAGCATGGGCAAGTTGGGCCGAAGAGCCTGTTTCCTTGCTATATGACTCCGTGACTCTATGGCAGACCTCAGTCCACACACATTACTGAACATTGCTGTCTTTCTGCTGACTGGTTAGCACGCAACAAAAGATTCTCACTGTACGATACGATATGATACGATATGAAATAAATGTATTTATCCCAGGAGGGAAATTGATCTGCCAACAGTCATAAACACAAAATGCATGAAACATGAAATTAAAATGATGAGTGGAAAGGATTGGGGGATGTGCAAAGATTGGAGAAGGGGGGGGGGGGGTGGGGGTGAGGTGGGGGGAAGGGGTGTCAGTCTCAGTCTACCCCACGACTGAAGGGGGGGGGAAGAGTTGTACAGTTTGATGGCCACAGGGAAGAAGGATCTCCTGTGGCGTTCTGTGCTGCATCTTGGTGGGACCAGTCTGTTGCTGAAGGTGCTCCTCAGGTTGACCAGTGTGTCATGGAGGGGGTGAGCTGTGCTGTCCGGGATGCTTCGCAGTTTGAGGAGCATCCTCCCCTCCAAGACCACCTCCCCACGGATCCAACTCCGCCCCCAGGACGGAGCCGGCCTTCCTGATGAGCTTGTTGATCCTGTTGGCGTCTGCGGCCTTCGCCCTGCTGCCCCGGCACACGGCAGTGAAGAAGATGGCGCTGGCTACCACCGATTGGTAGAACATCTGCAGCATCTCAGTGCAGATGTTGAAGGAGCGGAGCCTCCTCAGGAGGTACAGCCGGCTCTGTCCCATCTTGTACAGGGCCTCAGCGTTCCCGGACCAGTCCGGTTTACTGTCCAGGTGCACTGCAAGGCAATTGTACTCCCTGGTAAACTGCACATCCACACCATTGATGGACACAGGGGACAGGGGTGTTCCTCTCCTACTAAAGTCCACCACTAACTCCTTAGTGCAGGAAAATAACTGCAGATGCTGGTTCAAATTGAAGGTGGGTTTTCTCCAGATGTTCCGGTTTCCTCCCACACTCCAAAGGCGTACAGGTTCATAGGTTAATTGGCTACTGTAAATTGTAAATTGTCCCTAATGAGCGGGATAATGTTGCTGTAAGAGGTGACCGCTGGTCAGGCTGAAGGGCCTGTTTCCATGCTGTACGTCTAAAGTTTAACATGTGTGGGATAGATTCAGAGTGAAGAAGGGTCTTGACCCGAAACGTCCCCCATTCCTTCTCTCCTGAGATGCTGCCTGACCCGCCGGGTTACTCCAGCTTTTTGTGATACCTTCGATTTGTACCGGCATCTGCAGTTATGTTCCTATACAAGTAGCATAAAGGTGTAAGGAGTTTGTATAAGAAGTGTAAGAAAATAACTGCAGACGCTAGTACAAATCGAAGGTGTTTATTCACAAAATAATAATAATAATAATAATAATAATAATACATTACATTTGTATAGTGCTTTTCTAGACACTCAAAGACGCTTTACAAGGTTAATAAGACATAAAAATAAATAAATAAACGAACAGAAAAGGAAGAATAAGGTGGAGCGACGGTCAGTGGTTGAAGGCAGTGTTGAACAGGTGAGACTTCAGTGATGTTTTGAATGTGGTGAGTGAGGAGGAGTCTCTGATGGTTTGAGGTAGTGAGTTCCAGAGTGTGGGAGCAGCGATGGAGAAAGCCCTGTCGCCCCAGGATCTGAGTTTGGTCCGGATGGGGGGGGGGGACAGGAGGTTAGCAGCAGCAGAGCGGAGGGTGCAGGTGGGAGTGTGTCTGTGGAGGGGGTCAGTCAGGTAGGATGGGGCCAGGTTATGGAGGGCTTTGTAGGTCATGAGGAGGATTTTGTACTGGATTCTCTGGGGGATGGGGAGCCAGTGGAGCTTGTAGAGGACGGGGGTGATATGGTCACGGATCGGGGAGTGGGTGAGTAGACGGGCAGCGGAGTTCTGGATGTGTTGGAGTTTATTGATGATTTTTGAGGGTGAACCATAGAGGAGGCTGTTGCAGTAGTCCAGACGGGAGGTGATGAAGGTGTGGATGAGGGTTTCTGCAGCTGTGGGGGAGAGGGACGGACGGAGACGGGCGATGTTTTTGAGGTGGAAGAAGGCTGTCTTGGTGATGTGTTTGTCGAAGGAGAGGGTTTGATCAAAGATGATGCCAAGATTCCGGATGTGAGGGGGAGATGGATACTGGGAAACTTCCAAAATGCTGGAGTAACTCAGCGGGGTCAGGCAGCATCTCAGGAGAGAAGGAATGGGTGACGTTTCGTGCCGAGACCCTTCTTCAGACCCTTCTTAACTCCTTAGTCTTGTCGGTGTGGAGCTGCGGCTGATTCAGCCCACACCACTCGACAAAGTCGTTGACCAAACCTCTGGTATTCAGCTTCCCTCCCCTCACTGAAGCAGCCCACAATTGCAGAGTCATCCGAAGACTTCTGCGGGCGGCAGAGGTGCACCTCGGTCGGTCCACGTGACAATAAACCGGCATGGCGGGACTGTCGTATGTTGAAAGGCTGGAGCGATTGGGCTTGTATACACTGGCATTTAGAAGGATGAGGGGGGATCTTATTGAAACATATAAGATAATTAGGGGATTGGACACATTAGAGGCAGGAAACATGTTCCCAATGTTGGGGGAGTCCAGAACAAGGGGCCACAGTTTAAGAATAAGGGGTAGGCCATTTAGAACGGAGATGAGGAAGAACTTTTTCAGTCAGAGAGTGGTGAAGGTGTGGAATTCTCTGCCTCAGAAGGCAGTGGAGGCCAGTTCGTTGGATGCTTTCAAGAGAGAGCTGGATAGAGCTCTTAAGGATAGCGGAGTGAGGGGGTATGGGGAGAAGGCAGGAACGGGGTACTGATTGAGAGTGATCAGCCATGATCGCATTGAATGGCGGTGCTGGCTCGTAGGGCTGAATGGCCTACTCCTGCATCTATTGTCTATTGTCTACTGGACTGGGAGAAAAAAGCACGCTGGATGCAAACAGCGGAGATTTAAGTGTCCCTCGTGTAAAAGATGGGGGGCAGGGTCGGTGGGAGGGGGAGGAGAGAGAGAGAGGGCGGAAAGAGACGATTAACGAGAGTCCTGGGACAGATTCATGTCAAGTGATGATATTAAATTGATAAAAACCGTCTCCAGCCAATGGATCTACTTCCAGACTGCAGTTACTGCCACCAGCAGTGTTTGTCTTAATAGAGACATTTACACCTAACTACCAGTTGGCAGGTGTTAAGACTCCAGCTCTCAGCATTACCACATGCTGACGATTCTGGGATGGCTGCCAAGCTCTCTGGCCTGCAACATTTCCCAGTTGCACAACGACGAAACTGGGCAGCGGCAAGCTTTTCTGTTGCTAGCTCCCCCTCCATAAGGGTCATGAGGTCTTAAGGGATAGGAGTAGAATTAGGCTATTCGGCCCACCGAGTCTATTCCCACCATTCAATCGTGGCCGTTCTATCTCTCCCTCCAAACCCCCATTCTCCTGCCTTCTCCCCAATGGTGAGTCTGTGGAATTCTCTGCCACAGAAGGTAGTTGAGGCCAGTTCATTGGCTATATTTAAGAGGGAGTTAGATGTGGCCCTTGTGGCTAAAGGGATCAGGGGGTATGGAGAGAAGGCAGGTACGGGATACTGAGTTGGATGATCAGCCATGATCGTATTGAATGGCGGGGCAGGCTCGAAGGGCCGAATGGCCTACTCCTGCACCCATTTTCTATGTTTCTATGTTTCTATAACTCCTGACACCCGTACTAATCAAGAATCTATTTATCTCTGCCTTAAAAAAATATCCACTGACTTGTCCTCCACAGCCTCCTGTGACAAATAATTCCACAGATTCACCGCCTTCTGACTAAAGAAATTTCTCGTCATCTCCGTCCTTTAATTCTGAGGTTATGACCTCTGGTCCGAGACTCTCCCACTAGTGGAAACATCCCCTCCACAGCCACTCTATCCAAGCCTTTCACTATACTGTATGTTTCAATGAGGTCTCCCCTCATTAGAAACATAGAAACATAGAAACTAGGTGCAGGAGGAGGCCATTTTCCCCTTTGAGCCAGCACCGCCATTCATTGTGATCATGTCTGATCGTCCAACCATTCTTCTAAACTCCAGCGAGTACAGGCCCAGTGCCGACAAACGCTCATCGTAGGTTAACCCACTCATTCCCGGGGTCATTCTTGTAAATAATCAGACGTTTCCTTCCAGCCGACCCTTCAATCCGTGCGTATCTACAACAGGGAAAGGCCTGGAGAGAGTGGAGGTGGAGAGGATGTTTCCACCAGTGGGAGAGTCTAGGACCAGAGGGCGCAGCCTCAGAATTAAAGGACGTTCCTTTAGGAAGGAGATGAGGAGAATTTTTTTTTAGTCAGAGGGTGGTGAATCAGTGGAATTCATTGCTACAGAAAGCAGTGGAGGGCCAAGTCACAAGGTCATGTCGTAAGTGATAGCAGCAGAATTAGGCCATTCGGCCCATCAGGCCTACTCTGCCATTCAATCATGGCTGATCTATCTCTCCCTCCGAACCCCATTCTCCTGCCTTCTCCCCATAAACCCTGCCACCTGTACGAGTCAGTGGATAATTTTACGGCAGAGATAGATAGATTCTTGATTATTTCGGGTGTCAGGGGTTATGGGGAGAAGGCAGGAGAATGGGGTTAGGAGGGAGAGATAGATCAGCCGTGATTGACTGGCGGAGTAGACTTGACGGGCCGAATGGCCTCTAATTCTGCTCCCGTCACTTATGACCTTATGAAAAGCGGATTCCTTTCGTACGAACCATGAACAAAATAAATACACCTCACTCGGTGAGCGATGTCACAGCTCGTATGAGTAACCTTGGAAGCTGTTTAAACTGCAGATAATTGGCGGTGTGAACAATGCGGAGATTGGTTCATCAGGGCCAGGAGACTATATTTAACTGTGGTTAAGCTGCTGCTCCTCTGCCAAATGTTTACTGGAGCAGAAACGGAACCATCTCACTAGCAACAAAGGGAAGGGCTGGTGCCTTCCGCGCAAGACTGAACTCAGAGATTGGTACGAAACGCGTGGGGTTACAGCATTGTTTTGATGAAACGATGACAAATCAGTACATTACCAGCCTTTTCCCCTTTTCTCTCAAGTCTGCTTTAGTGCAGAATGGCGGGACTGTCGTATGTTGAAAGGCTGGAGCGATTGGGCTTGTATACACTGGAATTTAGAAGGATGAGGGGGGATCTTATTGAAACATATAAGATAATTAGCGGATTGGACACATTAGAGGCAGGAAACATGTTCCCAATGTTGGGGGAGTCCAGAACAAGGGGCCACAGTTTAAGAATAAGGGGTAGGCCATTTAGAACGGAGATGAGGAAGAACTTTTTCAGTCAGAGAGTGGTGAAGGTGTGGAATTCTCTGCCTCAGAAGGCAGTGGAGGCCAGTTCGTTGGATGCTTTCAAGAGAGAGCTGGATAGAGCTCTTAAGGATAGCGGAGTGAGGGGGTATGGGGAGAAGGCAGGAACGGGGTACTGATTGAGAGTGATCAGCCATGATCGCATTGAATGGCGGTGCTGGCTCGAAGGGCTGAATGGCCTACTCCTGCACCTATTGTCTATTGTCTATTGTCTATAATGGCTTCTCCATTAGGAAGGATAAGAAAATAACTGCAGATGCTGGTACAAATCGAAGGTATTTATTCACAAAATGCTGGAGTAACTCAGCGGGTCAGGCAGCATCTCAGGACTGAAGAAGGGTCTCGACCCGAAACGTCACCCATTCCTTCTCTCCTGAGATGCTGCCCGACCCGCTGAGTTACTCCAGCATTTTGTGAATAAATACCTTCCATTAGGAAGGAGATTTCTTTAGTCAGAGGGTGGTGAAGCTGTGGAATTCATCACCACAGAAGGCCGTGGAGGCCAAGTCAATGGATACCTTTAAGGCAGAGATAAATAGATTCTTGATTAGTACGGGCATCAGGGATTATGGGGAGAAGGCAGGAGAATGGCCTAATTCTGGGCGGCACGGTGGCGCAGCGGTAGAGTTGCTGCCTTACAGCGAATGCAGCGCCGGAGACTCGGGTTCGATCCTGACTACGGGCGCCGTCTGTACGGAGTTTGTACGTTCTCCCCGTGACCTGCGTGGGTTTTCTCAGAGATCTTCGGTTTCCTCCCACACTCCAAAGACGTACAGGTATGTAGGTTAATCGACACGGTAAATGTAAAAATTGTTCCTAATGTGTGTAGGATAGTGTTAATGTGCGGGGATCGCTGGGCGGCGCGGACTCGGTGGGCTGAAGGGCCTGTTTCCGCGCTGTATCTCTAAATCTAAAAAAAACAAATCTAAAATGGGGTCAGGAGGGAGAGATAGATCAGCCATGATAGAATGGCGGAGTAGAGTTGATGGGCCGAATGGCCTAATTCTGCTCCTATCACTTATGGCCTTATGACCTTATGAAACAGGTCGACCATTGATCACCTGTTCGCAATGGTTCCATGTTACCTCACTTTCTCATCTACTACCAACACACGCGGGGCCAATTCACCTACAAACTTGCATGTATTGGCATTTAGACTTTAGGCTTTACTTTGGAGATATAGCATGCAAACAGGCCCTTCGGCCCACTGTGTTCATGCAGGCCAGCGATCACCCCGTACACTAGCGCCATCCGTCGCACTAAGGACAATGTGCAATTTGTAGAAGCCAATTAACCTACAAACCCGCATGTCGTCGGAGTGTGGGAGGGAACCGGAGCACCCAAAGAAAACCCACGCAGGTCACGGGGAGAACGTACAAACTCCATGTAGAAGGCACCTGTGGTCAGGGTGGAACCCGTGTCTCTGGCATTGCAAGGCAGCCACCCTACTGCTACGCCACACTGCTCAATATTCCAGCGTCTGTTCCTTGTGTCCACGCTAAGTATCTGATTGCAGGTTTGTAGGTTAATTGGCTTTTTAGTTTACAGATGCTCCCCGCGTTACGATGCTTCGACGTGCGATATTTCGACTTTCCAGTGGTGCAAACGCCGGGCGACGGCAGCGAGCTCGCTTACGGCCACATGATCAGGTGCATTAAATGCATTTCGACTTACGATATTTTGGCTTTGCGATGGGTTTCTCGAAAGGTAACCCCATCGTAAGATGAGGAGCGTCTGTGGTTTAGAGATACAGCGCGGAAGCAGGCCCTTTCGGCCCACCGGGTCCGTGCCGCCCAGCGATCCCCGCACACTAACACCATCCTACACACACTAGGAACAATTTTTACATTTACCAAGCCAATCAACCTACATACCTGTACGTCTTTGGAGCGTGGGAGGAAACCGAAGATCTCGGTGAAAACCCACGCAGGTCACGGGGGGAACGTACAAACTCCGTACAGACAGCACCCGCAGTCGGGATCGAACCCGGGTCTCTGGTGCTGCATTCGCTGCAAGGCAGCAACTCTACCGCTGCGCCACCGTGCCGCCTCTGTAAATTGCCCCTAGTGTGCAGGAGGCGAAGCTGGGATAGCGTGGAACTATCGTGTGAACAGATGATCGTTGGTCGACGTGGACTCGGTGGGCCAAAGGGGCCTGTTTCTACGCTGTATCTCCAAAACTAAAGAAACTAAAAACTAGCGATAGAGTGATAGAGGGGAGTTGAACTGAATATGGGGAGAATAAAGAATGGGATTATTGTAGGATGAGCGTAAAATGGGCAGTTAATAGTGGACACAGGATCAGTCATCTGAAGGGCCTGTTGCTGCCTTGCATGACCTTGTCATGTCAGATAGAGTCATAGACTCACACCGCATGGAAACAGGCCCTTCGGCCCAACTTGCCTAGGTCCCATGCACGCTAGTCCCACCTGCCCTCATTTGGCCCATGACCCTCTGAACCTTTTCTACCCATGTTCCTGTTCAAAAGTCTTTTAAACGTTGTTATTGTGCCCGCCTCATACATACTCTGTCCAATGATCATGAATTAAATTGCTGGCCTTCAGCAAAGTCAGTCTTTAGACTTTAGAGATACAATGCGAAAACAGGCCCTTCGGCCCCTCCGAGTCCATACCAACCAGCGATCACCCTGTGCACTAGCACTATCCCACACGCTAGGGACAATTTGCTATTTTACCGTATCCAACTAACCTGCAAACCTGCTCGTCTTGGAGAGGAAGCTGGAGCACCTGGAGAAAACCCATGAGGTCACAGGGAGAACGTACAAAGTCCCCAGGACTCTGGGTCTCTGGCGCTGGTTTCCTCCCGCACTTCAACGACGTACAGGTTTGTAGGTTAATTGGCTTTGGTAAAAGTGTAAATTGTCCCAAATGTGTAGGATAGTGGTAGTGTAAGATTATTAAGGGGTTGGACACATTAGAGGCAGGAAACATGTTCCCAATGTTGGGGGAGTCCAGAACCAGGGGCCACAGTTTAAGAATAAGGGGTAGGCCATTTAGAACAGAGGTGAGGAAAAACTTTTTCAGTCAGAGAGTTGTGAATCTGTGGAATTCTCTGCCTCAGAGGGCAGTGGAGGCCAATTCTCTGAATACATTCAAGAGAGAGCTAGATAGAGCTCTTAAGGATAGCGGAGTCAGGGGGTATGGGGAGAAAGCAGGAACGGGGTACTGATTGAGAATGATCAGCCATGATCACATTGAATGGCGGTGCTGGCTCGAAGGGCCGAATGGCCTACTCCTGCACCTATTGTCTATTGTCTATTGTCCAGGAAGTTGCTTGGTCATGTGTGTGAAAGAAGATTCTACCATTGACAAAGAGAGCTTATTGGACTGGAGTTGTTCTCAGGATATTAACAAAACCAAAAACCACCACTGCAGCAACACCAATGCCACCAAGTGATGTGCCCTTTCCAAGGATGTTGAGCAACACAAGATATGTGAGTGCACTGTTTTCTTTTCTTTTCTTTTGTGAACTATTTATTTTCTGGATTCATTGGGCAGACTTTGCCTCAAACCATAGTCAAACCATAGTCTTACCAATGTTTTTCATTGGACTATTTGTTATGGACTATGGACAGGTTTGGAGGGATATGGGCCAAACGCAGGCAGGTGGGACCGGTGTAGATGGGACATGATGGTCGGTGTGGGCAAATTGGGCCCAATAGCCTGTTTTCAACTCTATGACTTTATGACTCTATGACTATTGAAGATTCATACACTTCTTGTCAGGAACCGCTGTAATCTGACTGGGGTATTGTTTATTTACATATTGTGTACAGTCTGTTGTTACCAAGTGTGTAATAAAACAATTTTCTTGCATATATAAATTTGATCAACACCATATTGTAATAAACACATATTCTGTAACACTTGGGTGATGTATTCATAGCGAGGGGATTTGAGTATAGGGGCAGGGAGGTTCTGCTGCAGTTGTACAGGGCATTGGTGAGACCACACCTGGAGTATTGCGTACAGTTTTGGTCTCCTAATCTGAGGAAAGACATTCTTGCCATAGAGGGAGTACAGAGAAGGTTCACCAGATTGATTCCTGGGATGGCAGGACTTTCATATGAAGAAAGACTGGATAGACTCGGCTTGTACTCGCTGGAATTTAGAAGATTGAGGGGGGATCTTATAGAAACTTACAAAATTCTTAAGAGGTTGGACAGGCTAGATGCAGGAAGATTGTCCCCGATGTTGGGGAAGTCCAGAACAAGGGGTCACAGTTTAAGGATAAGGGGGAAGTCTTTTAGGACCGAGAGTGGTGAATCTGCGGAATTCTCTGCCACAGAAGGTAGTTGAGGCCAGTTCATTGGCTATATTTAAGAGGGAGTTAGATGTGGCCCTTGTGGCTAAAGGGATCAGGGGGTATGGAGAGAAGGCAGGTACGGGATACTGAGTTGGATGATCAGCTATGATCATATTGAATGGCGGTGCAGGCTCGAAGGGCCGAATTTTCTATGTTTTCTATGTTTTCTAAATAGATTAAGATTATCAGTTGATCTTCCTCACAGACATACTGTTTAGGGTCATAGAGTCTTACAATACAATACAATACAATACAATACAATATATCTTTATTGTCATTGTACCCAGGGGTACAACGAGATTGGGAATGCGCCTCCCATACGATGCAATAATTTAGGTAATTTAGACAGCAGCAACCCAACGAAACGAAACAGTTGTAACAGTTTTGGACAGGTTAAAGTGCAAGTTGATCTATTAGTTGTGGCCATCCGGCTCAGCAGGACCGGTTCATAGCAGCTATGGCCCTGGTAATGAAGCTGTTCCTAAGTCTGGAGGTGCGGGCATAGAAGGCCTTGTATCGTCTGCCCGATGGAAGGAGTTCGAACAGACTGTTGCAGGGGTGTGAAGAGTCTTTGTGGATGCTGGTGGCTTTTCTGAGGCATCGTGTGTTGTAGATGCCCTCCAAGTCTGGTAGCTGTGTTCCGATGGCCCTCTGAGCTCTATGGACTACCCGCTGTAGAGCTTTCCTTTCTGCCTCCGTGCAGCTGAGGTACCACACAGGGATGCCATGCGTTAGGATGCTCTCTATGGTGCAGCGGTAGAAGGTCGTCAGCAGCTGTTGGGGTAGACCAGACTTTTTCAGTTTTCTTAAGTAGAACAGTCTTTGTTGTGCCTTCTTGACCAGCGCAGCAGTGTTATTGGACCATGTTAGGTCCTCCGAAATGTGAGTGCCCAGAAACTTGAAGCTGGACACTCTCTCCACACTGTCCCCGTTGATAGAGATCGGGGCACATTCCCCGTTATGTGACCTACGGAAGTTGATGATCAGCTCCTTGGTCTTGGTGGTATTTAGGGACAGGTTGTTATCCGAGCACCAGTCCGCCAGGTTCTGCACCTCCGCTCTATAGTTTGTTTCATCACCGTTGGTGATCAGCCCGATCACCGTTGTGTCATCTGCAAACTTGACAATGGTGTTGGTGTCGAATGCAGGAATCAGGCCCTTCAGCCCAGCTTGCTCACACTGGCCAATATGTCCCATCTACAGTAGTCCCACCTGCCTACATTGGGCCCATATCCCTCTAAACCTGTCCTATCCATGCACCTGTCTAACTGTTTCTTAAACGTTGCAATAGTACATGCCTCAACTACCTCCTCCGGCAGTTTGTTCTATACACTCATCACCTTTTCTGTAAAAAGGTTACCCCTCAGGTTCCTATTCAATCTTTCCGTCCTCACCTTAAACCTATCTTTTCTGCTACTCGGCAGGTACATGGACAAACCGAAGGCGAGCTATTTACAAACATTACAGGGATGCAGCTTTTAATCAATGGTAGCTGATGATGTGTTAACAACTTAACAATAGGCACCACCACATTAAGGGTGGCACGGTGCTCAGAGCGCCGCAGACCCGGGTTCAATCCCGACTAGGAGGGAGAGAGAAAACGGGTAATTATAGACCAGTTAGTCTGACATCAGTGGTGGGGAAGATGCTGGAGTCAATTATAAAAGACAAAATTGCTGAGCATTTGGATAGCAGTAACAGGATCATTCCGAGTCAGCATGGATTTACGAAGGGGAAGTCATGCTTGACAAACCTACTGGAATTTTTTGAGGATGTAACTAGGAAAATTGACAGGGGAGAGTCAGTGGATGTGGTGTACCTCGACTTTCAGAAAGCCTTCGACAAGGTCCCACATAGGAGATTAGTGGGCAAAATTAGAGCACATGGTATTGGGGGTAGGGTACTGACATGGATAGAAAATTGGTTGACAGACAGAAAGCAAAGAGTGGGGATAAATGGGTCCCTTTCGGAATGGCAGGCAGTGACCAGTGGGGTACCGCAAGGTTCGGTGCTGGGACCCCAGCTATTTACGATATACATTAATGACTTAGATGAAGGGATTAAAAGTACCATTAGCAAATTTGCAGATGATACTAAGCTGGGGGGTAGTGTGAATTGTGAGGAAGATGCAATAAGGCTGCAGGGTGACTTGGACAGGTTGTGTGAGTGGGCGGATACATGGCAGATGCAGTTTAATGTAGATAAGTGTGAGGTTATTCACTTTGGAAGTAAGAATAGAAAGGCAGATTATTATCTGAATGGTGTCAAGTTAGGAAGAGGGGATGTTCAACGAGATCTGGGTGTCCTAGTGCATCAGTCACTGAAAGGAAGCATGCAGGTACAGCAGGCAGTGAAGAAAGCCAATGGAATGTTGGCCTTCAGAAATGAGAAAGGTTTAGCAACACTTATAGGGGTGTATTATAGACCGCCAAATAGGGAACGAGAATTGGAAGAGCAAATATGTAAGGAGATAGCAGATATTAGTAGTAAGCACAGAGTGGTGATTGTGGGTGATTTCAATTTTCCGTATATAGACTGGGAATCACATTCTGTTAAAGGGCTGGATGGTTTGGAGTTTGTAAAATGTGTGCAGGATAGTTTTTTGCAGCAATACGTAGAGGTGCCTACCAGAGAAGGGGCAGTGTTGGACCTCCTGTTAGGAAATGAGATGGGTCAGGTGACGGAGGTATGTGTTGAGGAGCACTTTGGGTCTAGTGATCATAATGCCATTAGTTTCAATATCATTATGGAGAAGGTCAAATCTGGACCAAGGGTTGAGATTTTGGATTGGAGAAAGGCTAATTTTGAGGAGATGAGAAAGGATTTAAAAGGAGTGAAATGGAAATTGTTGTTTTATGAAAAGGATATAATAGAGAAATGGAGGATATTTAAAGGTGAAATTTTGAGAGTACAGAGTCTTTATGTCCCTGTTCGGTGGAAAGGAAAGAATAATAATTTGAAAGAGCCGTGGTTTTCCAGGGAAATTGGACACGGTTCGGAAAAAGAGGGAGATATACAATAAATATAAGCGGCAGGGAGTAAATGAGGTTCTTGAGGAATATAAAGAATGTAAAAGGAATCTTAAAAAGGAAATTAGAAAAGCGAAAAAAAGATATGAGGCTGCTTTGGCAAGTAATGTAAAAGTAAACCCCAAGGGGTTCTACAGATATGTCAATAGCAAAAGGATAGTGAGGGATAAAATTGGTCCATTAGAGAGTCAGAGTGGACAGCTATGTGCTGAGCCGGAAGAAATGGGGGAGATATTAAACAATTTCTTTTCTTCGGTATTTACCGAGGAGAAGGATATTGAATTATGTGAGGTAAGCGAAACAAGTAGAGTAGTGATGGAAATTAGGATGATTAAAGAAGAGGAGGTACGGACACTTTTGAAGAATATAAAAGTGGATAAGTCTCCAGGTCCTGATAGGATATTCCCTAGGACATTGAGGGAAGTTAGTGCAGAAATAGCAGGGGCTATGACGGAAATATTTCAAACGTCATTAGAAACAGGGATGGTGCCGGAAGATTGGCGCATTGCGCATGTTGTGCCTTTGTTTAAAAAAGGTTCTAAAAGTAAACCTAGCAATTATAGACCTATTAGTTTGACGTCTGTGGTGGGAAAATTAATGGAAAAGATACTTAGGGACAATATATATAATTATTTGGATAATCAAGGCCTGATTAGAAACAGTCAACATGGATTTGTGCCTGGAAGGTCATGTTTGACTAATCTTCTTGAATTTTTTGAAGAGGTTACCAGGGAAATTGATAAGGGCAAGGCTGTGGATGTTGTCTATATGGACTTCAGTAAGGCATTTGACAAGGTTCCACATGGAAGGTTGATTAAGAAGGTTAAATCGTTGGGTATTAATAGTGAGGTTGCAAGATGGATTCAACAATGGCTGAATGGGAGATACCAGAGGGTAACGGTTGACAATTGTATGTCAGGTTGGAGGCCAGTGTCTAGTGGAGTGCCCCAAGGATCTGTGTTGGGTCCACTGTTGTTTGTCATTTACATTAATGATCTGGATGATGGTGTGGCAAATTGGATTAGTAAATATGCAGATGATACTAAGATAGGTGGAGTAGTTGATAGTGAGGTAGATTTTCAAAGTCTACAGAGAGACTTGGGCCTTTTTGGAAGGGTGGGCTGAAAGATGGCAGATGGAGTTTAATGCTGATAAGTGTGAGGTGCTGCATTTTGGTAGGACAAATCAAAATAGGACGTACAGGGTAAATGGTAGGGAATTGAGGAATGCAGTGGAACAGAGGGATCTGGGAATAACTGTGCATTGTTCCCTGAAGGTGGAATCTCATGTGGATAGGGTGGTGAAGAAGGCGTTTGGTATGCTTGCCTTTATAAATCAGAGCATCGAGTATAGAAGTTGGGATGTAATGTTGAAATTGTACAGGGCATTGGTGAGGCCGAATCTGGAGTATGGTGTGCAGTTCTGGTCGCCAAATTATAGGAAGGATGTCGACAAAATGGAGAGGGTACAGAGGAGATTTACTAGAATGTTGCCTGGGTTTCAGCACTTAGGCTACAGAGAGAGGTTGAACAGGTTGGGTCTTTATTCTTTGGAGCGTAGAAGGTTGAGGGGGGACTTGATAGAGGTTTTTAAAATTATGAGAGGGACGGACAGAGTTGACGTGGGTAGGCTTTTCCCTTTGAGAGTGGGGAAGATTCCAACAAGGGGACATAGCTTCAGAATTGAGGGACAAAGGTTTAGGGGTAACATGAGGGGGAACTTCTTTACTCAGGGGGTTGTGGCTGTATGGAATGGGCTTCCGGTGGAAGTGGTGGAGGCTGGCTCGATTTTATTATTTAAGAGTAAATTGGATAGGTATATGGATAGGAGGGGATTGGAGGGTTATGGTCTGAGTGCAGGTAGATGAGACTAGGTCAGGGAGAATGGTCGGCGTGGACTGGTAGGGCCGGACAGGCCTGTTTCCATGCTGTAGTTGTTATATGTAATAGCACATGCATCCCAAAGAGGAGTTGAGTATAGGAGCAAAGAGGTCCTTCTACAGTTGTACCGGGCCCTGGTGAGACCGCACCTGGAGTACTGTGTGCAGTTTTGGTCTCCAAATTTGAGGAAGGATATTCTTGCTATTGAGGGCATGCAGCGTAGGTTCACTAGGTTAATTCCCGGAATGGCAGGACTGTCGTATGTTGAAAGGCTGGAGCAATTAGGCTTGTATACACTGGAATTTAGAAGGATGAGGGGGGATCTTATTGAAACATATAAGATAATTAGGGGATTGGACACATTAGAGGCAGGAAACATGTTCCCAATGTTGGGGGAGTCCACAGTTTAAGAATAAGGGGTAGGCCATTTAGAACGGAGATGAGGAAGAACTTTTTCAGTCAGAGAGTGGTGAAGGTGTGGAATTCTCTGCCTCAGAAGGCAGTGGAGGCCAGTTCGTTGGATGCTTTCCAGAGAGAGCTGGATAGAGCTCTTAAGGATAGCAGAGTGAGGGGGTATGGGGAGAAGGCAGGAACGGGGTACTGATTGAGAGTGATCAGCCATGATCGCATTGAATGGCGGTGCTGGCTCGAAGGGCTGAATGGCCTACTCCTGCACCTATTGTCTATTGTCTATTGTCTATTGTCTATGGGGGCCGTCTGTACGGAGTTTGTTCCTTCTCCCCGTGACTTTTCTCCGAGATCTGTTTCTTCCTCCCCCACTCCAAAGACATGCAGGCCTGTTTCCAAAGGTAGACACAAAATGCCGGAGTAACTCAGCGGGTCAGGCAGCATCTCGGGAGAAAAGGAATGGGTGACGTTTCGGGTCGAGACCCTTCTTCAGACTGATGTCAGGGGAGGGGGCGGGACAAAGAGAGAATGTAGTCGGAGACAGGAAGACCAGTGGGAGAACTGGGAAGGGGGAGGGGATAGAGAGGGAAAGCAGTGACTATCTGAAGTTAGAGAAGTCAATGTTCATACCGCTGGGGTGTAAACTACCCAAGCGAAATATGAGGTGCTGTTCCTCCAATTTGCCCTGGGCCTCTCTCCTCCAATAAACTGAACTATAATTAAGCATATCAACATAATATATTTACACTGCCATCAGTCTCTTAATTGAATTCCAGTGTTTTCAGACATCGAAGGGGTCAGTTGGGGAATATTGATTCCATAATTCAAGAGTGATTCCATCTGGCAAGGTGCAAAATGTTCATCTTTGCGTTGCTTAGGGGTCATGGGAGTCAGTGAGTAATAATCTATGAATTGAACTGTCTGTTTGAAAAATGAAAGTATAAACCGTTGCAGGTAAGAGGAGGTGATTCATCTACTTCATGTGTGTTCACTGTGTGAAGTGAACACGTTTTAAATTGTTTATTGGCACGAAATGCTGGAGCAACTCAACGGGTCTGGCAGCATCTCTGGAGAGAAGGAACAGGTGACGTTTCGGGTCGAGACCCTTCATCAGACTTCATCTGCCACCTGGACCATGCAATGGACCCCACCTTTACACCCAGACTGTGCAATGGACCCCACCTTTACATAGTGCAATGGACCCCACCTTTACACTCAGACCGTGCAATGGATCACACCTTTACACCTGGTTCGTGCAATGGACCCCACCTTTACACCATGCAATGGACCCCACCTTTACTCTCGGACCGTGCAATGGATCACACCTTTACACTGTGCAATGGACCCCACCTTTACACCCGGACCGTGCAATGGACCCCACCTTTACACCCAGACTATGCAATGGACCCCACCTTTACACCATGCAATGGATCCCACCTTTACACCATGCAATGGACCCCACCTGTACACCCGAATTGTGCAATGGACCCCACCTTTACACCCAGACTATGCAATGGACCCCACCTGTACACCTGGACTGTGTAATGGACCCCACCTTTACACCGTGCAATCGACCCCACCTTTACACTGTGTAATGGACCCCACCTTTACACTGTGCAATGGATCACACCTTTACACTGTGCAATGGACCCCACCTTTACACCGTGCAACGGACCTCACCTTTACACCCAGACTGTGCAATGGACCCCACCTTTACACCATGCAATGGACCCCACCTTTACACCATACAATGGACCCCACCTTTACACCCGGACCGTGCAATGGACCCCACCTTTACATCGTGCAATGGATCCCACCTGTAGACCCACACTGTGCAATGGACCCCACCTTTACACCCGGACCGTGCAATGGACCCCGACTCTACTTCATTCTACGACAGATCCACACATTCCTGGTGAGAGAGGCAAAGTTTAAAAGAGAAATGCTGGGCAAGTGGGCTTGTACAGAGTGTACATGGAGAGGATGTTTCCACTAGTGGGAGAGTCTAGGTCATAGTCCTCAGAATAAAAGGACGTTCCTTCATAGCGGCACGGTGGCGCAGCGGTAGAGTTGCTGCCTTACAGTGCTTGCAGCGCCAGAGACCCGGGTTCCATCCCGACTATGGGCGTTTGTCTGTACAGAGATTGTACCTTCTCTCTGTGACCCCCATGGGTTTAATCCGAGATCTTCGGTTTCCTCCCACACTCCAAAGACGTACAGGTTTGTAGATTAATTGGTTAGGTATAAAATGTAAATTGTCCCACGAGTTAATATGCGGGGATCGCTGGTCGGTTCGGACTCAGTGGGCCGAAGGGCCTGTATCCACACTGTATCTCTAAAGTAAACTAAACTAAGGAGATGAGGAGAAATGTCTTTATTCAGAGGGTAGTGAATCTGTGGAATTAATTGCCACAGAAGGCTGAGGAGGCCGTTGATTTATATTTTTAAGGCAGAGAAAGACATATTCTTGATTAGTACGGGTGTCAGGGGTTATGGGGAGAAGGAAGGAGAATGGGGTTAGGAGGGAGAGATAGATCAGCCATGATTGGATGGCGGAGTGAACGATGGGCTGAATGGCCTAATTCTGCTCTTGTCACTTATGAATTCATTCAGCAAATGTTTCCTTGCCTCCCTGGGCTCTCCCAAGGATCACAAGCTTGCCCTCCTCGAGATCATGTAGGGTACTGACATGGATAGAAAATTGGTTGACAGACAGAAAGCAAAGAGTGGGGATAAATGGGTCCCATTCAGAATGGCAGGCAGTGACTAGTGGGGTTCCGCAAGGCTCGGTGCTGGGACCCCAGCTATTTACAATATACATCAATGACTTGGATAAAGTACCATTAGCAAATTTGCAGATGATACAAAGCTGGGTGGCAGTGTGAACTGTGAAGCAGATGCTATGAGGTTGCAGGGTGACTTGGGCAGGTTGTGTGAGTGGACGGATGCATGGCAGATGCAGTTTAATGTGGATAAGTGGTGGTAAGAATAGGAAGGCAGATTATTATCTGAATGGTGTAAAGTTAGGAAAAGGGGACTTACAACGAGATCTGGGTGTCCTAGTGCATCAGTCACTGAAAGGAAGCATGCAGGTACAGCAGGCAGTGAAGAAAGCCAATGGAATGTTGGCCTTCATAACAAGAGGAGTTGAGTATAGGAGAAAAGAGGTCCTTCTGCAGTTGTACAGGGCCCTAGTGAGACCACACCTGGAGTACTGTGTACAGTTTTGGTCTCCAAATTTGAGGAAGGATATTCTTGCTATTGAGGGCGTGCAGCGTAGGTTTACTAGGCTAATTCCCGGAATGGCGTGACTGTCATATGTTGAAAGACTGGATCGACTAGGCTTGTATACACTGGAATTTAGAAGGATGAGAGGGGATCTTATCGTAACGTATAAGATTATTAATGGGTTGGACACGTTAGAGGCAGGAAACATGTTCCCAATGTTGGGGGAGTCCAGAACCAGGGGCCACAGTTTAAGAATAAGGGGTAGGCCATTTAGAACGGAGATGAGGAAAAACTTTTTCAGTCAGAGAGTGGTGAATCTGTGGAATTCTCTGCCTCAGAAGGCAGTGGAGGCCAATTCTCTGAATGCATTCAAGAGAGAGCTGGATAGAGCTCTTAAGGATAGCGGAGTCAGGGGGTATGGGGAGAAGGCAGGAACGGGGTACTGATTGATAGTGATCAGCCATGATCACATTGAATGGCGGTGCTGGCTCGAAGGGCCGAATGGCCTCCTCCTGCACCTATTGTCTATTGTCTATTATCTATTGACCCGTCCCTCCACCGACACTCCTCCACTCTTCCGCCCACAGGCCCCCGGCACCTCTGCTTGATTCGCCCACCCCTAAAATGAACTCAGTCCGATGAAGGGTCTCGACCCGTAACTTCACCTTTTCCTTTTTTTCTCGAGAGATGCTGCCTGACCCTCCGAGTTACTCCAGCACTTTGTGTCTGTCTTCTGTAAGGCAGCTCACATGAACACCTCTATTAGATCATCCCTCATCCCCCTGCGCTCCAAAGATTAGAGTCTTAGCTTGCTCAACTTCTCCCTATAGCCCAGGCCCTCGAGTCCTGGCTAGGTCCTTGTAAACCTTCTCTGCACTCTTTCCAGCTTGACAACTTCTTTCCTCTAACATGGTGCCCAGAACTCTAAATGAGGCCTCACCAACGGACCAAACTCAGATCCTGGGGGGACAGGGCTTTCTCCATCACTGCTCCCACCCTATGGAACTCACTACCCCAAACCGTTAGAGACTCCTCCACACTCACCACATTCAAAACATCACTGAAGTCTCACCTGTTCAGTACTGCCTTCAACCACTGAAGGTCACCACACCTTCTGTCTCCTTTCTCTGTTCGTTTACTTATTTACTTATTTATCTATTTATTCATTTCCCTATGTTCTCTAAATCCCTGTAAAGCGTCTTTGAGTGTATGAAAAGCGCTATATAAATAAGATGCATTATTATCATTATTATTATACAACTGCAACCGGACCTCCCAACTTCTATACTCAATGTTCTGACTGATGGAGGCCAATGTGCCAAAAGGCTTTTTGACCACCCTACCTACCTGAGACGCCACTTCCAACGAAGTGTGTACCTCTATTCCTAGATCCCCCTGCTCAAACAACACTCCCCAGAACCCAACCGTTTATTAATGTAGGTTCTGCCTATATTACTGCACCCAACAATGCAACACCTCACGTTTCTCTCCATTAAATTCCACCAACCATTCGTCAGCCCACCTGCCCAACCGTTCAAAGATCCTGCTGCAGTTTTCGAACAGCCAACTTCACTATCTGCAATACCACCCACTTTTCTGTCATCTGCAGCTCTTTGTATTTCTCTAGTGTTAGAGGTACCCTGTGTTAGGTGAGGCCTGCACGGTGGCCCAGCAGCAGAGTTGCTGCCATACAGCGCTTGCAGCGCCGGAGACCCGGGTTCGACTACGGGTGCTGTCCGTGTGGAGTTTGTACGTTCTTGCCCTTTGACCTTGCGTGGGTTTTCTCCGAGATCTTCGGTTTCCTCCCACACTCCAAAGACGTACAGGTATGTAGGTGAATTGGCTTGGGCAAATGTACAAAATTGTCCCTAGTGGGTGTAGGATAGTGTTAATGTGCGGGGATCGCTGGGTGGCGCGGACCCGGTGGGCCGAAGGGCCTGTTTCTGCACTGTATCTCTAAATCTAAATCTAAAAAAAATCTAAATCTAGATACAGTGTGGAAACAGGCCCTTCGGCCCACCAAGTCCGCACCGACCAGCGATCCCCGCATAATTAACACTAGGGACAATTTACATTTTATACCTAACCTATTAATCGACAAACCTGTACGTCTTTGGAGTGTGGGAGGAATCCTGGAGCACTCAGAGAAAACCCGCGCGATCTTAAGAACTCATGGAGAATCTTAAGGATAGCGGAGTCAAGGTTTGTAGGTTAATTGGTTCGGGAAAATTGTAAAATTGTCCTTAGTGTGTGTGGGATAGTGTTAATGTGTGGGTAGGAACTACAGATGCTGATTTAAACCGAAGGTAGACACAAAATGCTGGAGTAACTCAGCGGGCCGGGAAGCATCTGTGGAGAGAAGGAATGGGTTCATGTGTGGGGATCGCTGGTCGGTGCGGTCTCAGTGGGGCAAAGGGCCTGTTTCCACGCTGTATCACTAAACTATACTAAACTTAACTAAATAATGCCGTTTGATTTCAATAGGGCTGATAACTATAGAGCAAGTTACTGCGGATTTATTCAGTATGAGAATGTTTGTTGGAAATGTCAACGTGACCTGAGAATTTAAACCCTGTTATTCTGGCACACAATCTATTCACCAACCGTTGTGGGAGAGATTTATTCTTTGGTGGGCATTGGTCTTAAATGAAATTTGACCATGAGGCTACTATTGTGCAGGTTTGTTTTAAAGAAATTTGACTTTGAACAAAACACTTCAAAATGTCAACTGCTTACATGGGGCAAATAATTGCTGTAAGCCTGATTTACAGCAAATGGCTTCACATTTGCATTTGCTCTAAGTGCTTTTGAACTAGCTGTTAATTTAGTCAAACCATTATGCAGAGCAGACCAGTTGATTAAAGAAGAGTTTCAAGGGGGAAAATTCCATGACTTACAGCCTCATTTTAAAAGGTGCAGCTTCTAGTAAATGTAAATTGAAGGAACAAGGGACTAGACTTTATAATGCACTGGTCAGATCGCATTTCGAAAGCATTTTGTCAGGATGCATCACACCTTGGTTTGGGAACAGCTCCATCCAAGATTGCAAGAAATTGCTAGAGTTAAAAAGGATGAGGTTGAACCTAATTGAAAATTACCGAATAGTGATATATTCCTTTATTCGTCCCACACCGGGGACATTTACAAAATAGTGAAAGGCCTGGATAGGGTGGATAGAGGACATTTCCACTGTTGGGAGAGTAAGCATAGAAACATAAACATAGAAAATAGGTGCAGGAGGAGGCCATTCGGCCCTTCGAGTCAGCACCGCCACACATTGTGATCATGGCTGATCATCCACAATCAGTAACCCGTGCCTGCCTTCTCCCCATATCCCTTGATTCTGCTAGCCCCTAGAGCTCTCAATCCAATTCTCCTGCCTTCTCCCTATAACCCTTGATTCCACTAGCCGCTAGAGCTCTATCTAACTCTCTTTTAAATTCATCCAGTGAATTGGCCTCCACTGCCTTCTGTGGCAGAGAATTCCACAAATTCACAACTCTCTGCTGGGTGAAAAGGGTCTAGGACTAGAGGTCACATCCTCAGAATTAAAGGACGTTCCTTTAGGAGGGAGATGAGGATGAATTTCTTTAGTCAGAGGGTGGTGAATCTGTGGAATTCTTTGCCACAGACGGCTGTGGAGGCCATCAATGGATATTTTTAAGGCAAAGATAGATTGATCAGTATGGGTGTCAGGGGCTATGGGGAGAAGGCAGGAGAATGGCGTTGAGAGGGAGAGGTAGATCAACCCTGATTGAATGGCATAGACAGTGGCTTAATCCTGCTCCTATAATTTATGAATTTGTGACCATTGCGCTAGAATGTTCATAACCTACAACCCCCCCCCCCACTCTTCCCCCCCACTCTTCCCCCCCCCACTCTTCCCCCCCCCACTCTCCCCCCCACTCTCCCCCCCACTGTCTCCCCCCACTCTCCCCCCCCCCCCACTGTCTCCCCCCACTCTCCCCCCCCACTGTCGTCGTCCCCACTCTCCCCCCCACTTCCCCCCCCCCCGCACTCTCCCCCCCCCCACTCCCCCCCCCCGCTCACCCCCTGATGTGCCCCATTTAATCAGCCATGATCACATTAAATGGTGGTGCTGGCTCGAAGGGCCAAATGGCCTACTCCTGCACCTATTGTCTATTGTCCATTTGGACTCACTCAATTTGTAACTCCCCAATCTTTCTCTCTCCAACCATCTGCCTATCAACCTTCCCCCCTCCCCCCCACCCACCCATACCTCCTCAATCTATTCCTCTCATGATTTTTGTACACCTCTATAAAATCACCCCTCATCCTCCTGTGCTCTAAGGAATAGAGTCCCGGCCTGCTCAACCTCTCCCTGTAGCTCAGGCTCTTGAGCCCTGGCAACGTCCTCATAAATCTTCTCTGCACCCTTTCCAGCTTGACAACTTCCTCCTGTGACATGGTGCCCAGAACTGAACACAATGCTCTAAATGCGGCCTCGCATTATAGCTTGAAAACACCGCAACACGCCCCCCCTAACCTCGATACGCAATGCTCTGATTGATGAGGGCCAATGTGCGGAAAGCCTCTTTGATGATCCGATCTACCTGTGATGCCAATAGACAATAGACAATAGACAGTAGGTAAGGGATGGGAGGTGTCTTGAGGAAGTGAGAGGAAATAACTGCAGATGCTGGTACAAATCGAAGGTATTTATTCACAAGATGCTGGAGTAACTCAGCAGGTCAGGCAGCATCTCAGGAGAGAAGGAATGGGCGACGTTTCGGGTCGAGTCCCTTCTTCAGACTCAGTTGTAAAAGGACCGGATGGTCTACTCCTGCAGCTATTGTCTATTGTCTATAAAAGAATATTAGCATTAAGGATCTTGTAGCGACCATAGAGAATGGTCCAGGTCGTCGAACCCTCGGATTGGCCAGCGAGGTCACGTGGGAACGTGACCATGAGGATTGGTCCAGCAAACGACATCGCTGATTGGCCAGCGATGTCAGGTGCGCGTTTGGCGCCCGATTTAGCCTGTTCAGCGAAGTCTTCAAGGAAGACAGTAAGTTTATATTGGTTGTCCTGTAACTTGTTGTTTTGATTCTGTATTCGTGTATTGCGGCTGCAATAAACTTCGTCTACAACTAGCAAGTTTCGGACTCGCCATATTGGTGACCCCGAACGTGATCTGGACGATCACCAACTGAGCAGGAACCCGACGCCTCGTTGACGATGACCGAGCAGGGCACACCGGAGTCAAGCGCGGCAGGCGTTCATCTTCCGTTATTTTGGACGTACGCACCGCAAGCTTGGTTTATCCACGCCGAGGCTCAATTCCACATAAAGAAGGTGTCGGACGATTCCACGAAGTACTTCTACCTCGTCAGCGCTCTATCGCCGGACACAACCAAGCGCATGATGCGGTTTATCATAAATTCACCTGCGGAAGACAAATACGAAACCATGAAGAAGGCATTACTGCGAACCTTCGGGTTAAATAAGCATGGTGGTGCGGCAAAACTTCTGCACCTACCGGAGCTTGGAGACCAACTGCCTTCCGTCCGCATGGCTGAAATGATGGTGCTAGCCGGTGAGCATACGGATTGCCCGATGTTTGAACAGGCATTCCGCGAGAAACTTCCCGAGGATGTCCGACTGCTGCTTACGGATTGTTCTTTTAAGGACCCCGAAGCATATGCAGCGAAAGCGGACGCGCTCATAGCGGGAAAAAACAAGGCAAGTGATTCAATCAACAAAGTCTCGACATCGGTGACCACGCCACAGCGACGGAAAGATGGCGCCACGTCTCCCGCCAATTCTCCGAAAGCCCGCCAAAAAGATCCGCACAAGCGCGGCTGGTGCTATTATCACCTACGATGGGGTAACGAATCCCGCAACTGTCGTTTGCCTTGTACCTTCGCGGGAAATGCCTTGGCCGATCGTACATAGGGGCAGTTACGATTGGCCAGAACCGGCGCCTCTATGTCCATGATCGATTCACGGACACAGAATTTTTGGTAGACACCGGAGCCATCGTCAGCATAGTGCCGCCGACCGACCTCGAAACCAGATCGGGTAAGACAGGTCCCACCCTCATCGCAGTTAATGGCAGCCCAATTCGCACTTTCGGCACACGGAAGATGTCCCTTGCGTTAGGCCTCCGCACGTATGAATGGCCATTCATCATAGCCGACGTCAAACAAGTGATCCTGGGCGCAGATTTTCTCTGGGCTTTTTCACTGGTTCCTGATGTCCGCGGTAACGACCTCCGACCCGCTGCTGAAGACGAGCACGTCGCTCCGGCAATCGCCTCCTCGCCCAGCCCTACTGTCCAGGCCGTCGTCGCGGCCCCCGACTCGTATGCTGCGATTCTGGCAGAGTTCCCAGAGCTGCTCGTCCAACGTTTTGACGCACCTTCAGCTAAGCACGGTGTGGTCCATCACATCCGCACCGAAGGCCCTCCCGTTTTCGCTCGGGCCAGGAGACTACCGCCAGACAAACTGGTGGTGGCACGGGCGGAGTTCAGGAAGATGGAGGAAATGGGAATTGTTCGTCAGTCTGACAGCCCGTGGGCCTCGCCGTTACACATGGTCTCCAAGGCATCTGGGGGGTGGAGGCCATGTGGCGATTATTGGCGTCTCAATGCTGTCACCACGGCTGATCGCTACCCCATACCGCACCTACAGGACTTTTCATCTGGACTGGAAGGAGCGGTGGTGTTTTCCAAAATCGATTTGGTGCGAGGATACCATCAGATTCCGGTGCGACCGGAGGACATACAAAAAACTGCAACTATTACTCCGTTCGGGTTGTTTGAATGGTTGCGTATGCCTTTCGGTTTAAAGAACGCGGCACAGGCTTTCCAGCGACTGATGGACCGCGTGGGCAGGGGTTTACCCTTTGTGTTTATTTATTTAGACGACATCCTGGTAGCCAGCCCCTCAGTGCAAGAACACCAGGCCCATTTGCGGACCGTGTTCCAGCGGCTCCAAGACCACGGGCTCATTATTCAACCCTCCAAATGTCAATTCGGCCTGCCTGCTCTCGATTTTCTAGGACACAGAATTACCCCTGCCGGCGCTGTCCCTTTGCCAGAGAAGGTGGAGGCTATCCGGGCTTTCCCCAGGCCTACCACAGTAAAAGGGCTGCAGGAGTTCGTAGGCATGGTTAATTTCTACCATAGATTCGTTCCGGCAGCGGCGCGAGTCCTGCGCCCACTTTTCCAATGCCTTGCAGGTAATCCGGTAGAGTTGTTGTGGTCCCCGACCGCAGAGTCGGCTTTTACGGCAGCTAAGGCAGCCTTGGCAGACGCCACCATGTTGGTCCATCCGAGCCCCTCCGCCCCCACGGCCCTGACGGTTGACGCCTCTGACGTGGCGGTGGGCGGGGTTCTGGAGCAGCAGGTTGGTGGCCGTTGGCAGCCTTTAGCGTTTTTCAGCCGGCAACTAAATTCGGCCGAGCTGAAATATAGCGCATTTGACCGAGAGCTTCTAGCTCTCCATTTAGCTGTCCGTCATTTCAGGTATTTCCTCGAGGGCCGCCCATTTGTGGCATTTACGGACCACAAGCCATTAACATTTGCTTTTTTGAAATTGTCTGACCCATGGTCGGCCCGCCAGCAGCGGCACCTGACTGCTATCTCAGAATTTACCACAGATGTCCGTCATATCGCGGGTAAGCTGAATGCCGTTGCTGACGCCCTGTCTAGACCTGCTTTTCCCCCTATTTCGGCGGTGGACTGCGAAGTGGATCCCCAGGAGCTCGCGGAGGCACAGCTCCTGGCGGATACCGTTTCGACGTACCAGTCCACCACTTCGGGATTGAAGTTGGCCCAGGTAGCTTGTGGGTCGGCGGGCACAAAAGTCTGGTGCGATGTTTCTCTTCCCCGTCCCAGGCCGGTAGTACCGCCCTCCCTTCAGCGCCGGGTTTTCGATGCCATTCATGGGCTGGCACACCCGTCCATCCGCTCCACCTCTGCCTTGGTGGCAGCGAGGTTTGTCTGGCATGGCCTGCGGAAACAGGTAGCGGGATGGGCACGTTCCTGCGTGCCCTGTCAGACCGCTAAGGTCCAGCGCCACGTCCAGCCCCCCGTACAGGATTTCGAAGTCCCGGCTTTTCGTTTTTTCCACATCCACGTGGATTTGGTCGGGCCTTTGCCTTCCTCCCGGGGCTACACCCACCTCCTCACGGTGGTGGATCGGTTCACCCGGTGGCCAGAGGCTTTCCCATTGTGTGATATCTCGTCAGCGTCTTGTGCTAGGACTTTGGCCCTTCATTGGGTAGCTCGTTTCGGGGTCCCGGCAGTTATTACAACTGACAGAGGACCACAGTTCACTTCGTCCCTCTGGGCCGCGCTGGCGGAACTGTACGGGTCCAAATTACAACCCACAACTGCATATCATCCCCAGGCAAATGGACTCGTAGAAAGGTTCCACCGCCAACTTAAGGCGTCCCTCTGTGCAAGGCTTGAAGGCCCAGACTGGGTAGACCAACTCCCTTGGGTTCTGTTGGGCATCCGGACGGCTCCTAAGCCAGATCTCGGTGCGTCGTCCGCAGAGCTGGTATATGGCTCGACCCTTCGAGTACCTGGAGATCTGTTTCCGGACACTTCAGCCCTGCTCCCTACAGTCCCATCAGCGTTAGCAGCTCTCCGGGAACGGGTGGGCTCCCTGGCTCCAGTGCCGACTTCACGTCATGGGTGTCCCATGGTACATGAACCGTCTTCCCTGAAGGACTGTGAGTTTGTTTTTTTGCGTAAAGATGCCCATCGCGCCCCGTTGCAGAGGGTCTATCAAGGGCCGTTTCGGGTTTTACGTAAGGGAACGGCTACTTTCACCTTAGACATGGGCGGCAAGAGTGAACTCGTCTCGGTGTCCCGGCTCAAACCTGCCCATTTGGACCCAGATCAACCAGTCCTGGTCGGTCAAACCCCTAGAAGAGGCCGACCTCCGTTAGTTCCGCCCAGTCCACAAACCCCCATTCCGACAGTTCCTCCGGGACCCCCAGTTTCGGCAGTTCCCCTAGGACCCCCCGTTTCGGCAGTTCCTCCAGGACCCTCCGTTCCGGTAGTTCCTCCAGAACCTCCCGTTCCGGCTGTTCCACCAAGTCCGGAACCTCCGGCTCCTGTGGTTCAGGCTGTCCCTCTCCGTACTCGTTATGGTCGCGAAATCCGGCTCCCTGCTAGGTTCCGCACCTCGGGTTCTGGGGGGGGTCATGTAGCGACCATAGAGAATGGTCCAGGTCGTCGAACCCTCGGATTGGCCAGCGAGGTCACGTGGGAACGCGACCATGAGGATTGGTCCAGCAAACGACATCGCTGATTGGCCAGCGATGTCAGGTGCGCGTTTGGCGCCCGATTTAGCCAGTTCGGCGAAGTCTTCAAGGAAGACAGTAAGTTTATATTGGTTGTCCTGTAACTTGTTGTTTTGATTCTGTATTCGTGTATTGCGGCTGCAATAAACTTCGTCTACAACTAGCAAGTTTCGGACTCGCCATAATCTTACAATAACAGGTGCAATTCCATGTTAACTGGTACAATTTAAAAGGCGGTGCATGAATAGAGACATTCAAGGCTGACGGGAGATGTTCATTGTGTGGGCCGGCACGGTGGTGCAGCGGTAGAGTTGCTGCCTCACAGCGCCAGAGACCCAGGTTCGATCCCGACTACGGGTGCTGTCTGTACGGAGTTTGTACGTTCTCCCCGTGACAGCGTGGATTTTCTCAGGGTGCTCCGGTTTCCTCCCACACTCCAAAGGCGGGCAGGATTGTAGGTTAATTGTCTTGGTATAATTGTAGAATTGTCCCTCGTGTGTGTAGGATAGTGTTAGTGTACGGGTTGATCGCTGGTCGGCACGGACCCGGTGGGCCGAGGGGCCTGTTACCGTGCTGGATCTCTAAACTAAACGATAAAACTAAATGAAGCAAGTGAATCTCTGGGTTAGAGGAAAACAATTAGACAATAGACAATAGACAATAGACAATAGGTGCAGGAGGAGGCCATTCGGCCTTTCGAGCCAGCACCTCCATTCAATGTGATCATGGCAGATCATTCTCGATCAGTGCCCCGTTCCTGCCTTCTCCCCATACCCCCTGACTCCGCTATCCTAAAGTGCTCTATCCAGCTCTCTTTTGAATGCATTCAGAGAATTGGCCTCCACTGCCTTCTGAGGCAGAGAATTCCACAGATTCACAACTCTCTGACTGAAAAAGATTTCCTCATCTCAATTCTAAATGGCCTACCCCTTATTCTTAAGGACGGGGAGTTACAGAATCATGTACTGACCCAAAATGCTGGAGTGACTCAGTGGGACGGGCAGCATCCCTGGAGAGAAGGAATGGGCGACGTTTCGGGTCGAGACCCTTCGCCAGAGATGCTGCCTGTCCTGCTGAGTTACTCCAGCATCTTGCGTCTAAATTCGATTTAAACCAGCACCTGCAGTTCTTTCCCACACAGAACCTGGTGCCTGGTTCCAACTGCTCTCCCTTGTAAACGAGTTATTAAAAGATGTATCCAAGCAGGAAAGTGCAAAACACAGTAAAGGCCAAGAGTAAGAAAGGGCCACTAGGGTGACAGGAACGGTTGGATTTTGTGAGCTTCAGCAAGGAGCAATTTTCACCAACCGACACAATCCCATTATTGTGATTTATCTGTTAAAGTGGAAATTAATAGTTGACCTGCTGCAGAATCTGAGCCAAGTCCAGGTCATGTCTCAACCAGTCAAACGATTGCCTTCCCTCCTCCAGCTCAATGACAAAGTGAACCCATGGCTGAGCTCCATGTGGTGTTTCAACACTGAAAGCCAATGCAGGGCAAAGCACAGCACCAGCTTATCCCGAGCTCCATCTTATTGAGCAACCAAAGTGCACGGTGGCGCAGCGGTAGAGCTGCTGCCTTACAGCGCTTGCAGCGCCAGAGACCCGGGTTCAATCCCGACTACGGACGCTGTCTGCGCGGAGTTTGTACGTTCTCCCCGTGACCTGCGTGGGTTTTCTCTGAAATCTTCGGTTTCCTCCTATGCTCCAAAGACGTACCGGTTTGTAGGTTAATTGGCTTGGTATAAGTGTTTAAAAAAAATTATCCCTAGTAGGATAGTGTTAATGTGCGGGGATCGTTGGTCAGCGCGGACCCGGTGGGCCGAAGGGCCTGTATTTTTAAACAAAACTAAACTAAACTAAATATGCTGTGCGGTTTCTGAATTGTGTATAATTTATCAGTCATCAGCCGTACATATCAGGGTCTGTTAATGACAGCCGTACTTTTGACTGAAGGGTCTCGACCCGAAACATCACCTATTGTCTATTGTCCAGAGATGCTGCCTGTCCCGCTGAGTTACTCCAGCTTTTAGTGTCTATAATATTCGGTTTTAACCAGTTCTGCAGTTACTTCCTACACTTAAGAACCACGATTAGACTAGCTTGTTACAATCGAGCCTGGTAAAAGATTGATGGATATTAATCGCTGAATTACACAGTACCTCACGGCTCCAGTGACCCAGTTTTAAGGTTCCATTTTAGTTTTAGTTTAGATAGAAGTTTTGCCATCCCAGGAATCAATCTGGTGAACCTTCTCTGTACTCCCCCTATGGCAAGAATGTCTTTCCTCAGATTAGGAGACCAAAACTGTACGCAATACTCCAGGTGCGGTCTCACCAATGCCCTGTGCAGCTGCAGCAGAACCTCCCTGCTCCTATACTCAAATCCCCTCGCTATGAATGGCAACATGCCATCCGCTTTCTTCACTGCCTGCTGCACCTGCATGCCTATCTTCAATGACTGGTGTACCACGACACCCAGGTCTCGTTGCATCTCCCCTTCTCCTAATCGGCCACCATTCAGATAATAGTCTGCTTTCCTGTTCTTGCCAGTACGTGGCCCAGCACCGAACCCTGAGGCACAACCACTGGTCACAGGTTGAAGCCTATGTTATGTGTCTTGTTTGCAGAGATTCAGAGATTGGGAAGGAGAGCGAACTGAAGTGCTCACATTTACAATGCAGTGGACATCGAGAAACTGTTTCCATCGACAGGATGTCCAGTAACCATGGGATATAAAGAATCGAGGGAAATAGGCAAAAATACTGGGGCGTTGTGAGAAAATTGTGCAATCGTCTCCCTTGGTTATGCACTGATGGAAAGGGAATGCATTCAATGTTCATTCACTTTCTTATACTCGCTGGAATTTAGAAGACTGAGGGGGGATCTTATAGAAACATATAAAATTCTTAAGGGGTTGGAGAGGCTAGATGCGGGAAGATTGTTCCCGATGTTGGGGGAGTCCAGAACCAGGGGTCACAGCTTAAGGATAAGGGGGAAGTCTTTTAGGACCGAGATGAGAAAACATTTCTTCACACAGAGAATGGTGAGTCTGTGGAATTCTCTGCCACAGAAGGTAGTTGAGGCCAGTTCATTGGCTATATTTAAGAGGGAGTTAGATGTGGCCCTTGTGGCTAAAGGGATCAGGGGGTATGGAGAGAGGGCAGGTACAGGTTACTGAGCTGGATGATCAGCCATGATCATATTGAACGGCGGTGCAGGCTCGAAGGGCCGAATGGCCTACTCCTGCACCTATTTTCTATGTTTCTATGTTTATGTTTCTATGTTTCATGGAGATACTGGAACTGCTCCTGAAAAGAGCGGGGGGGGGGGGGAAAGTTCATGGCTCTGGGGAATTAACAGAAGCCTGTGACTAATGAGATAGCGGTATCAAAGTGTTAGCACAGTTACAACGGTCCAAGTTGAATCCTTGTATATCCCGCGAATGTAGGGCTTTATAATTCAATGAGAATACACAGTGACAATTGTACTGGGCTGATATAATGCTAAGTCGAGTAATAAATATTTTGCTGCATGGCGTTGCAGTTTGTCGAATGTTGTGGCAATGTTCCACGTTTCTGGGTGCTGACAAAGACAAACTTCCCCACTTCAGCCTCGAAGTGGCTTGCTCCTGATCTGGATGCGATTTGTGCTAAGAGTAGAAGTGCACTGATGGTAAGGAATGATATTCATTCCCTTGCAAGGGGTGACATAGAATCAGGAGATGTTGAATCAGTATGGATAGAAATGAGAAATTGTAAGGGTAAAAAGACCCTAATGGGAGTTATCTATAGGCCCCCAAACAGTAGCCTCGACATAGGGTGCAAGTTGAATCAGGAGATAAAATTGGCGTGTCAAAAATGTAATGCTACTGTGGTTATGGGAGATTTCAACATGCAGGTAGACTGGGAAAATCAGGTTGGAAATGGACCCCAGGAAAGAGAGTTTGTAGAGTGCCTTCGAGATGGATTCTTAGAACAGCTTGTACTGGAGCCTACCAGGGAGAAGGCAATTCTGGATTTAGTGTTGTGTAATGATCCTGATCTGATAAGGGGACTAGAGGTAAAAGAGCCATTAGGAGGCAGTGATCACAACATGATAAGTTTTACTCTGCAAATGGAAAGGCAGAAGGGAAAATCGGAAGTGTCGGTATTACAGTATAGCAAAGGGGATTACAGAGGCATGAGGCGGGAGCTGGCCAAAATTGATTGGAAGGAGGCCCTAGCAGGGAAGACGGTAGAACAGCAATGGCAGGTATTCCTGGGAATAATGCAGAGGTTGCAGGATCAATTTATTCCAAAGAGGTGGAAAGACTCTAAGGGGAGTAAGAGACACCTGTGGCTGACGAGGGAAGTCAGGGACAGCATAAAAATTAAGGAGAGGAAGTATAACATAGCAAAGAAGAGTGGGAAGACAGAGGATTGGGACTCTTTTAAAGAGCAACAAAAGTTAACTAAAAAGGCAATACGGGGAGAAAAGATGAGGTACGAGGGTAAACTAGCCAATAATATAAAGGAGGATAGCAAAAGTTTTTTTAGGTACGTGAAGAGGAAAAAAATAGTCAAGGCAAATGTGGGTCCCTTGAAGACAGAAGCAGGGGAATTTATTATGGGGAACAAAGAAATGGCAGACGAGTTAAACTGTTACTTTGGATCTGTCTTCACTGAGGAAGATACACACAATCTCCCAAATGTTCTAGGGGCCGGAGAACCTAGGGTGATGGAGGAACTGAAGGAAATCCACATTAGGCAGGAAATGGTTTTGGGTAGACTGATGGGACTGAAGGCTGATAAATCCCCAGGGCCTGATGGTCTGCATCCCAGAGTACTTAAGGAGGTGGCTCTAGAAATAGTGGAAGCATTGGAGATCATTTTTCAATGTTCTATAGATTCAGGATCAGTTCCTGTGGATTGGAGGATAGCAAATGTTATCCCACTTTTTAAGAAAGGAGGGAGAGAGAAAACGGGGAATTATAGACCAGTTAGTCTGACATCAGTGGTGGGGAAGATGCTGGAGTCAATTATAAAAGACGAAATTGCTGAGCATTTGGATAGCAGTAACGGGATCATTCCGAGTCAGCATGGATTTACGAAGGGGACAAATCTACTGGAATTTTTTGAGGATGTAACTAGGAAAATTGACAAGGGAGAGTCAGTGGATGTGGTGTACCTCGACTTTCAGAAAGCCTTCGACAAGGTCCCACATAGGAGATTAGTGCGCAAAATTAGGGCACATGGTATTGGGGGTAGGGTACTGACATGGATAGAAAATTGGTTGACAGACAGAAAGCAAAGAGTGGGGATAAATGGGTCCCTTTCGGAATGGCAGGCAGTGACCAGTGGGGTACCGCAAGGTTCGGTGCTGGGACCCCAGCTATTTACGATATACATTAATGACTTAGACGAAGGGATTAAAAGTACCATTAGCAAATTTGCAGATGATTCTAAGTTGGGGGGTAGTGTGAATTGTGAGGAAGATGCAATAAGGCTGCAGGGTGACTTGGACAGGTTGTGTGAGTGGGCGGATACATGGCAGATGCAGTTTAATGTAGATAAGTGTGAGGTTATTCACTTTGGAAGTAAGAATAGAAAGGCAGATTATTATCTGAATGGTGTCAAGTTAGGAGGAGGGGGAGTTCAACGAGATCTGGGTGTCCTAGTGCATCAGTCAATGAAAGGAAGCATGCAGGTACAGCAGGCAGTGAAGAAAGCCAATGGAATGTTGGCCTTCGTAACAAGAGGAGTTGAGTATAGGAGCAAAGAGGTCCTTCTACAGTTGTACCGGGCCCTGGTGAGACCGCACCTGGAGTACTGTGTGCAGTTTTGGTCTCCAAATTTGAGGAAGGATATTCTTGCTATGGAGGGCGTGCAGCGTAGGTTCACTAGGTTAATTCCCGGAATGGCGGGACTGTCGTATGTTGAAAGGCTGGAGCGATTGGGCTTGTATACACTGGAATTTAGAAGGATGAGGGGGGATCTTATTGAAACATATAAGATAATTAGGGGATTGGACACATTAGAGGCAGATAACATGTTCCCAATGTTAGGGGAGTCCAGAACAAGGGGCCACAGTTTGAGAATAAGGGGTAGGCCATTTAGAACGGAGATGAGGAAGAACTTTTTCAGTCAGAGGGTGGTGAAGGTGTGGAATTCTCTGCCTCAGAAGGCAGTGGAGGCCAGTTCGTTGGATGCTTTCAAGAGAGAGCTGGATAGAGCTCTTGAGGATAGCGGAGTGAGGGGGTATGGGGAGAAGGCAGGAACGGGGTACTGATTGAGTGATCAGCCATGATCGCATTGAATGGCGGTGCTGGCTCGAAGGGCTGAATGGCCTACTCCTGCACCTATTGTCTATTGTCTATTGTCTATTACAATTAATGCTCAAAGTTGCACCTTATGTTCAGAACTCACGAAAATCATGAGAGGAACTGAGATCGGGTAGATGCACAGAGCCTCTTGGCCAGAGTCGGGGAATCGAGGACCAGAGGACATGGGTTTACGGTGAAAAGGGAAAAGATTTAATAGGAATCTGAGGGTTAACGTTTTCACACACAGGGCGGTGGGTGTATGAAACGAGCTGCCAGAGGAAGTACAGTAGTTGAGGCTGTTAAGAAGCAGTTAGGCAGGTACATGGTTTGGAGGGATATGGGCCAAATGCGGGCAGGTGGGACTAGTGTAGCTGGGACATCTTGGCCGGTATGGGCAAGTCGGGCCGAAGGGCCTGTTTCCACACTATGACTCCGTTAACTAACTCGACAAAAGAAACTGCGGATACTGGAACCTTGATCAACGCCCAGAGTGCTGGAGGAACTCAGCGGGTCAGGCAGCATCTGTGGAGGGACAATAGACAATAGGTGCAGGAGTAGGCCATTCGGCCCTTCGAGCCAGCACCACCATTCAATGTGATCATGGCTGATCATTCTCAATCAGTACCCTGTTCCTGCCTTCTCCCCATACCCCCTGACTCCGCTATCCTTAAGAGCTCTATCTAGCTCTTTCTTGAATGCATTCAGAGAATTGGCCTCCACTGCCTTCTGAGGCAGTGAATTCCACATATTTACAACTCTCTGACTGAAAAAGTTTTTCCTCATCTCCGTTCTAAATGGCCTACCCCTTATTCTTAAACTGTGGCCCCTGGTTCTGGACTCCCCCAACATTATAGACAATAGACATTGGGAACATGTTTCCTGCCTCTAACGTGTCCAACCCCTTAATAATCTTATATGTTTCGATAATATCTCCTCTCATCCTTCTAAATTCCAGTGTACACAAGCCTCGTCGCTCCAGGCCCTATGTCCAGGGAATGGACTTAGGGCCTTTTGTGTAAGGACCCTTCCTCAGACTCCACCTAAACTTTATAAGATGACAATTTAAAAAGGCAAAACATTTACAAAGACTTGTCGGAAATCTTTCCGTGTTAATCCAGGCACATGTGATGCTCGTCACTCTCAAGCTGAATTGTTCAGCTTCACACACGAAAAGGGGCAAGGATTAGTAAAGCTGTGAAGCTGAACACGTGTGTGAAGCTGAACACGTGTGTGAAGCTGAACACGTGTGTGAAGCTGAACACGTGTGTGAAGCTGAACAATTTTCCAAAAATTTTCTGAAATGATTCTCAAATTTTCTGACCCTTTCTGAGTTTGACGAAGGGTTCTGACCCGAAACATCACCCTTCCCATGTTCTCCAGAGATGCTGCCTGACCCGCTGAGTTACACCAGGAGTTTGCCGAACTGCCCAAGCCTTCTAATGGAGTAGATGCGTTGGTGTGCTTTCATAGAAACATAGAAACAAAGGAAATAGGTGCAGGAGTAGGCCATTCGGCCCTTCGAGCCTGTACGCACCGCCATTCAATGTGATCATGGCTGATCATCCCACTCAGTATCCCGTACCTGCCTTCTCTCCATACCCCCTGATCCCTTTAGCCACAAGGGCCACATCTAACTCCCTCTTAAATATAGCCAATGAACTGGCCTCAACTACCTTCTGTGGCAGAGAATTCCACAGATTCACCACTCTCTGTGTGAAAAAAAACTCTCTCATCTCGGTCCTAAAAGACTTCCCCCTTATCCTTAAACTGTGACCCCTTGTTCTGGACTTCCCCAACATCGGGAACAATCTTCCTGCATCTAGCCTGTCCAACCCCTTAAGAATTTTGTAAGTTTCTATAAGATCCCCCCTCAATCTTCTAAATTCCAGCGAGTACAAGCCGAGTCTATCCAGTCTTTCTTCATATGAAAGTCCTGCCATCCCAGGAATCTTGGCCACTGCTCTGATATGGCTGGCCCAGGACGGGTTGCTGGTGATATTTACTCCTGAGAAACTGAAGATTTCATCCGTCTCTATTTCGGCGCCGTACCAGGGCGTGTGTACCACTTTGCCTCCTTTGCGTGGCTCAGCGGTAGAGTTGTTGCCTCACAGCGCCAGAGACCCGGGTTCGATCCTGACTACGGGTGCTGTCTGTAGGGAGACAAGCCCGCGTGGTTAGGGGGAGAACCCGCAAACTCCGCACAGACAGCACCCGACACAACCATCACTCTTGAAGAAGAGCAGCTGGTGTCGCGTGGAGGAATGTAAAGCCAAGAATCGTGCACTCACCCCATGAACTGGTACACAGTGTCGGCTCATGTTTTATCCATTATCTGCTGTTCTAAGCAGCGAGCTAAGGGACTCCGCATCACACTTGCCTCCAGTCATGCCTGGGACTAAATGTCAAGCACATCAAGGCCAAAGACAACACACATTAGTCGGCAAGGAGGCACAGCGGTAGAGTTGCTGCTGTACAGCGTCAGAGACCCGGGTTCGATCCTGACTACGGGTGCTGTCTGTACGGAGTTTGTACGTTCTCCCCGTGGCCTGCGTGGGTTTTCTCCGGGTGCTCCGGTTTTCTCCCACACTCTAAACACTTACAGGTTTGTAGGTTTAATTGGCTTGGTATAAATGTAAATTGTCCCCAGTGTGTGTGGGGGATACTGTAAGTGTGCGGGGATTGCTGGTCGGTACGGACTCGGTAGACCAAAGGTGCGGACTCGGTAGGCCAAAGGTGCGGACTCGGTAGGCCAAAGGTGCGGACTCGGTAGGCCAAAGGTGCGGACTCGGTAGGCCAAAGGTGCGGACTCGGTAGGCCAAAGGTGCGGACTCGGTAGGCCAAAGGTGCGGACTCGGTAGGCCAAAGGGCCTGTTTGTGCACTCTATCTCTATCTCTAAGCTCAGGGGTGACCGCGCTTTTGCGGTTGCAGCTCCTAGACTGTGGAACAGCATCCCTCTCCCCATCAGAACTGCCCCCTCCATCGACTCCTTTAAGTCCAGGCTCAAAACCTATTTCTACTCCCTAGCGTTTGAGGCTCATTGAGGAGGCGCTGTGAACTGTTTGCGTGCTACTGTATGTTTCATTTTTTTCCTTAGTACCTAATCAGATGTACAGCACTTTGGTCAACGTGGGTTGTTTTTAAATGTGCTATACAAATAAAATTGACTTGACTTGACTTGACTTGACTAAACTAAACTAAAAAGACGGGTGTGACTTTAGTTTATTTTAGCTTGCTCTATGTATTGTACTTGTTTGCCTTGATTGTATGTATGTATAGACTTTAGACTTTAGGTGCAATGAAAAGCTTCTGTTAAATAAGGAACACGTTTTGAGCTAACATTATTCGTTTCGTTTTGATAGAAGGGAATACATTTTGATGAGGCTAGTACGGTATTTGAGCCGGGAAAGTAAGAAGGTAAATCACGTGCCTCCGGGGGTGAACGAGTGATCAAAACGTGCAGTAGAACTGGATTCCCTTCTGTTCTTAAAAAGGGGCTGGTGAGTGTCTGAAAATTGGGGAAAATCTAAACCACAGAACGTAAGCTCGAGTTTAGTCTCATTTAGATTATTGTCACGTGGACCGAGATACAGTGAAAAGCAGTCAGCGTAAAGACAAAACACAAAACACGCAGTTGAGCCATTTACAGTGTACCGATACATGATAAGGGAATAACGTTTAGTGCAAGGTAAAGCCAGCAAAGTCCGATCAAGGGTAGTCCGAGGGTCACCGACAAGGTAGATAGTAGTTCAGCACTGCTCTCTGGTTGTGGTAGGATGATCCAGTTGACTGATAACAGCTGGGAAGAAACTGTCCCTGAATCTGGAGGTGTGCGTTTTCATACTTCTATACCTTTTGCCCGATGGGAGAGGGGAGGAGAGGGAATGGCCGGGGTGCGACTCGTCCTTGATTGTGCTGCTGGCCTTGCCAAGGCAGCGCGAGGTGTAGATGGAAGGGAGGTCGGTCTGTGTGATGATCTGGGCTGCGTCCACGTTTCGTTGCAACTTCCTGCGGTCTTGGATGGAGCTGTTCCCAAGCCAAGCCTGGCACTTAGCTACCATCTGCTGCTGCCCCTTCAAGTAACCTTCCTTTTCTTCTGTAGGGATCATTTCTGACACTAATGCTCACACTCGGGCAGAGGAAGGATGGCCCTATCCATCCATCCAATCTTTCTCACTGAAAGATTAGACTTGCGACCGCACTGAGTTACAAAGGTAACACATTGAAATTGATCGTAAGGGAGTCAGGGGTTATGGGGAGAAGGCAGGAGAATGGGGTTGAGAGGGAGAGATGGATCAGCCATGATTGAATGGCGGAGTAGACTTGATGGGCCGAATGGTCTAATTCTACTCCTATTCCTTATGACCTTATGACCGTATGAAATATAGATCAACTGTGATTGAATGTCGGAGTAGACTTGAAGAGTCAAATGGCCTAATTCTCTGCTCCTATCACTTATGAACTTATATCTGATTGTAGCTAGCAGGTCCATCAGTTGAAAAATGAGAACACTCAAACAGGTTACGTTTTGTGGAGGGACAGGTTTAGGCTTATTATTGTCACGTGTACCGAGGTACAGTTAAAAAGCTTTGCTTTATAGACAATAGACAATAGGTGCAGGAGTAGGCCATTCGGCCCTTCAAGCCAGCACCACCATTCAATGTGATCATGGCTGATCATTCTCAATCAGTACCCCGTTCCTGCCTTCTCCCCATACCCCCTGACTCCACTATTCCTAAGAGCTCTATCTAGCTCTCTCTTGAATGCATTCAGAGAATTGGCCTCCACTGCCTTCTGAGACAGAGAATTCCACAGATTCACAACTCTCTGACTGAAAACGTTTTTCCTCATCTCCATTCTAAATGGCCTACCCCTTATTCGTAAACTGTGGCCCCTGGTTCTGGACTCCCCCAACATTGGGAACATGTTTCCTGCCTCTAACGTATCCAACCCCTTAATAATCTTATAGGTTTCGATAAGATCCCCTCTCATCCTTCTAAATTCCAGTGTATACAAGCCTAGTTGCTTTGCAAGTCATGCAATAAGATCTGATATACAATGCATAAATACAATCAAGACAAATCTCATAGATGGAGCAAAGGGGAAGATACAGAGTGCAGAATGTAGTTCTCAGCATTGTCACAAATCAGTTCCATGGACCAAGTCCAATATCCTCAATGGGGTAGCCATAAGTCGGACAGTACCCTAGCTTATGGAAGGACGTTCTTTTACAATACAATACAATACAATACAATATATCTTTATTGTCATTGTACCCAGGGGTACAACGAGATTGGGAATGCGCCTCCCATACGATGCAATAATTTAAGTAATTTAGACAACAGCAACCCAACGAAACAATTGTAACAGTTTTAGACAGGGTAAAGTGCAAGTTGATCTATGCGTTGTGACCATCCGGCTCAGCAGGACCGGTTCATAGCAGCTATGGCCCTGGGGATGAAGCTGTTCCTGAGTCTGGAGGTGCGGGCGTAGAAGGCCTTGTATCGTCTGCCCGATGGAAGGAGTTCGAACAGATTGTTGCAGGGGTGTGAAAAGTCTTTGTAGATGCTGGTGGCTTTTCTGAGGCATCGTGTGTTGTAGATGCCCTCCAAGTCTGGTAGCTGTGTTCCGATGGCCCTCTGAGCTCTATGGACTACCCGCTGTAGAGCTTTCCTCTCTGCCTCCGTGCAGCTGAGGTACCACACAGGGATGCCATGCGTTAGGATGCTCTCTATGGTGCAGCGGTAGACAGAGGGTGGTGAATCTGTGGAATTCTCTGCCACAGAAGGCTGTGGAGGCCAAGTCAGTGGATATTTTTAAGGCAGAGATAGACTGTTCCAGATGCTACGGTCAGGCAAACGCCTCCGCTGTCACGCTGTGAAAACGGAGAGGATGAGACGGAGTTTCTTCCCACAGGCCATCAGGACTGTTAAATATTATAACTCCAGGGACTAAATTTTGTCTTCTCTATATTAATATTATTAACTTTATTTATATGCTGTAACTGTAATTCTTTTTTGTGCACAATCCGCAGGCATTGCCACTTTCATTTCACTGCACATCGTGTGTGTGTATGTGACAAATAAACTTGACTTGACTTGACATTAGTACGGGTGTCAGGGGTTACGGGGAGAAGGTGGCAGGAGAATGGGGTTAGGAGAGAGAGAGAAAGATCAGTCATGATTGGATGGCGGAATACACTTGATGGGCCGAATGACCTAATTCTGCTCCTATTCCTTATGACCTTATGACCTTATGACCCTCAGCACAGATAGTGTAAGAAAATAACTGCAGATGCTGGTACAAATCAAAGGTATTTATTTCACAAAATGCTGGACAATAGACAATAGACAATAGGTGCAGGAGGAGGCCATTCGGCCCATCGAGCCAGCACCACCATTCAATGTGATCATGGCTGATCATTCTCAATCAGTACCCCGTTCCTGCCTTCTCCCCACACCCCCTGACTCCACTATCCTAAAGAGCTCTATCTAGCTCTCTCCTGAATGCATTCAGAGAATTGGCCTCAGCGGGTCAGGCAGCATCTCAGGGGAGAAGGAGTGGGCGACGTTTCGGGTCGAGACCCTTCCTCAGACTGAAGAAGGGTCTCGGCCCGAAACGTCACCCATTCCTTCTCTCCTGAGATGCTGCCTGACCTGCTGAGTTACTCCAGCACTTTGTGAAATAAATACCCCAGCACAGATAGAGTCAAAATGCTGGAGCAACTCAGCGGGTCAGGCAGCGTCTCTGGCGAACAAGGGTGGGCATCGTTTCGGGTCGTGACCCTTCCTCCGAGTGGCGCTCGGTCTGAAGAAGTGTCCCGACCCGAATCGCCCACTCGTCGTTTCTCTCCAGAGACGCCGCCTGACCCGCTGAGTTACTCCAGCGCATTGTGTCTATCTTCGGTGTAAGCCAGCATCTGCAGTTCCTTTCTGCGCATGCCCTGCAACGTAACTCACTGCTTCCCCTTGAGGAACCCACGAGAGCTGGCCGGGATACAGACCAGGTCCAGATGTGGCCGTGATACAGACCAGGTCCAGATGTGGCCATGATACAGACCAGGTCCAGATGTGGACGTGATACAGGCCAGGTCCAGATGTGGCCGTGATACAGACCAGGTCCAGATGTGGCCGTGATACAGACCAGGTCCAGATGTGGACGTGATACAGGCCAGGTCCAGATGTGACCGTGATACAGACCAGGTCCAGATGTGGCCGTGATACAGACCAGGTCCAGATGTGGTCATGATACAGGCCAGGTCCAGATGTGGCCGTGATACAAACCAGGTCCAGATGTGGCCGTGATACAAACCAGGTCCAGATGTGGCTGCAGTTAGATTATCATCGATATGAGATTAGTGGCTATCTGTGTCCAGAAGGATGTGCAGAAGACCATGAGGGTTTAGTTTAGTTTACACATACAGCGCAGAAATAGAAACATGCTGTAGAAACCAAGAAAATAGGTGCAGGAGTAGGCCATTCGGCCCTTCGAGCCAGCACCGCCATTCAATATGATTATCGCTGGTCATCCAGAATCAGTACCCCTTTCTTGCTTTCTCCCCACATCCCTTCATTCCGTTAGTCCTAAGACCTCTATCATTCTCAATCAGTACCCCGTTCCTCCCTTCTCCCCATACCCCCTGATGTCAGGTTGAAGAAGAGCTCTGGGAGAAGGTGTCCTATCCGTGTACCCGTCTAAATGTTTCTTGAGCATTGTGAAGTCAATGACCCTGTGGCATTAAGAACAGGGTACCATTACTTTGGCACTCACCTCCTCCACACCTGATGCATTCCTGGTCAAAATCACCTCAGGGGACTACTGTTAAGAGTCTCTTAAAGGAGCACATTTGTTTCTGTCATTCTTATACTTGGTCGAGCGGGAAAAGGGAGCGGTGAAGTTCAGCTTATCCAAGTGTGTTTGTTTGAGGGTAATTTTCACCTTGCGGCTTCACCGCATTTAAATGCGACTCGCAGCAGAGAAGCAGTTCTTGGGAATGACGTGAAAGTCTCAGAGTCAAGGAAGATTTACGGCTCAAATTTGTTGAAGAGAAGTGTCTTCTATTGTTCAATGCCCAAACGCAGGCAGTGGAAGAGGGAGTAGGAGGGTGAGGGGTGATCCTTATAGAGGCGCATAAGATCACACGAGGAATAGATCGGGTAGACGCACAGAGTCTCTTGCCCAGAGTAGGGGAATCAAAGGCCAGAGGACATAGGTTTGAGGTGAAGGGGAAAAGATTTCATAGGAATCTGAGGGGTAGCTTTTTCACACAAAGGGTGGTGGGTGTATGGAACCAAGCTGCCAGAGGAGACAGGGTCTATCCCAACGTTTAAGAAGCAGTTAGACCAGGTACATAGATAGTGTGTAAGAAGGAACTGCAGATGCTGGTTTAAACAGAAGACAGATACAAAATGTTGTCACCCTCTTGTGCCACACCGACTGTGCTAGCTCTTTCAGATAACTTTGTAGGCACATGGTGGTTTGAGTTTGAAGGCTTTGGGCCTGTCCTCACTGGATTTTAGAAGGTAAAGGTAGGGGGGGGGGGGCCTCATTGAACCCCACAGGATAATGAAAGGACTAGACAGAGTGGACATGGAGAGGGTGTTTCCACTAGTGGAGCGTCTAAGACCAGAGGACAGAGGCCACAGTCTCAGAATAAAAGGACGTACCTCTGGAAAGAAGTTGAGGAGGAATTTCTTTACCCGAATGGTGGCGAATCTGTGGAATTCATTGCCACAGACGGCAATTGGAGGCTGCTCCTCCAATTTGCACTGGGCCTCACTCTGACAATGGAGGAAGCCCAGGACAGAAAGGTCAGTGTGGGAATGGGAGGGGGAGAGGAATGAAAGAATGGGTCGTCTGGGCTTGCATTCACTGGACATTAGAAGGATGAGAGGGGATCTTACAGAAACATAGAAAATTCTTAAGGGATTGGACAGGCCTAGATGCAGGAAACATGTTACCGATGTTGCCGTCACAGTTTAAGATTAAGGGGTAGGCCATTTGGAAACATAGAAAATAGGTGCAGGAGGAGGCCATTCGGCCTTCGAGCCAGCACCGCCATTCATAGTGATCATAGACAATAGACAATAGACAATAGGTGCAGGAGTAGGCCATTCAGCCCTTCGAGCCAGCACCGCCATTCAATGCGATCATGGCTGATCACTCTCAATCAGTACCCCGTTCCTGCCTTCTCCCCATACCCCCTCACTCCGCTATCCTTAAGAGCTCTACCCAGCTCTCTCTTGAAAGCATCCAACGAACTGGCCTTCACTGCCTTCTGAGGCAGAGAATTCCACACCTTCACCACTCTCTGACTGAAAAAGTTCTTCCTCATCTCCGTTCTAAATGGCCTACCCCTTATTCTTAAACTGTGGCCCCTTGTTCTGGACTCCCCCAACATTGGGAACATGTTTCCTGCCTCTAACGTGTCCAATCCCCTAATAATCTTATACATTTCAATAAGATCCCCCCTCATCCTTCTAAATTCCAGTGTATACAAGCCCAATCGCTCCAGCCTTTCAACATACGACAGACCCGCCATTCCGGGAATTAACCTAGTGAACCTACGCTGCACGCCCTCCATAGCAAGAATGGAGGGCTGATCATCCACAATCAGTAACCCGTGCCTGCCTTCTCCCCATATCCCTTGATGCCACTAGGCCCCTAGACCTCTATCTAACTCTCTTTTAAATCCATCCAGTGATTTGGCCTCCACTGCCCTCTGTGGCAGAGAATTCCACAAATTCACAACTCTCTGGGTGAAAAAGTTCCTTCTCACCTCAGTTTTAAATGGCCTCCCCTTTATTCTAAGACTGTGTGGCCCCTGGTTCTGGACTTCCCCAACATTGGGAACATTTTTCCTGCATCTAGCTTGAAGTGATGATCTCACAAACCACCACAGCAGCGTTAGAGTTAGAACACCCTCTGACTAAGGAAGTTCCTCCTCACCTCCTTTCTAAAGGAGCGCCCTTTAATTCTGAGGCTGTGCCCTCTGGTCCTAGACTCTCCCACCAGTGGAAACATCCTCTCCACATCCACTCTATCCAGGCCTTTCATTATTCTGTAAGTTCCAATGAGGTCCCCCCTCAACCTTCTAAACTCCAGCGAGTGTAGGTCCAGTCCAAACTAAACTAAACTAAAATGTCAATGAAGGTATCAAAAGGCACACAACATGCGAATGGTATGTTGGCATTCATAGCGAGGGGATTTGAGTATAGGAGCAGGGAGGTTCTGCTGCAGTTGTACAGGGCATTGGTGAGACCACACCTGGAGTATTGCGTACAGTTTTGGTCTCCTAATCTGAGGAAAGACATTCTTGCCATAGAGGGAGTACAGAGAAGGTTCACCAGATTGATTCCTGGGATGGCAGGACTTTCATATGAAGAAAGACTGGATAGACTCGGCTTGTACTCGCTGGAATTTAGAAGATTGAGGGGGGATCTTATAGAAACTTACAAAATTCTTAAAGGGTTGGACAGGCTAGATGCAGGAAGATTGTTCCCGATGTTGGGAAAGTCCAGAACAAGGGGTCACAGTTTAAGGATAAGGGGGAAGTCTTTTAGGACCGAGATGAGAGAGTTTTTTTTCACACAGAGAGTGGTGAATCTGTGGAATTCTCTGCCACAGAAGGTAGTTGAGGCCAGTTCATTGGCTATATTTAAGAGGGAGTTAGATGTGGCCCTTGTGGCTAAAGGGATCAGGGGGTATGGAGAGAAGGCAGGTACGGGATACCGAGTTGGATGATCAGCCATGATCATATTGAATGGCGGTGCAGGCTCGAAGGGCCGAATGGCCTACTCCTGCACCTATTTTCTATGTCTATGTTTCTATGTTTCAGGGCTTCAGCTGGTGGCCACATAGTAAAGGGCGGTCGGTGCAACTAAATCAGTGGGGGTTTTGAAGTTGATGGAGGGTGTATCTGCCTTGAAAGTGACAATCTTGCAAACCCCCACAGCAGCTGCGATGTCACACAGACTCCGCATGCAACAAGAGGCCCGTGCTCTGATTCGTCCATCCCCCCTTGCGATGGAGTCGTGGTGTGCCACTGCCACGTTGACCTCAGCTGATGCAGAGGGTCGTACCCACTGGCGACCATCAGAGGAGCAAAGGGGAGGCCATTTGGCCCTTTGATCCTGCTCTCCCTCCAGGGCGGCACGGTGGCGCAGCGATAGAGTTGCTGCCTTTCAGCGAATGCAGCGCCGGAGTCTCAGGTTCGATCCTGACTACGGGCGCCGTCTGTACGGAGTTTGTACGTTCTCCCCGTGACCTGCGTGGATTTTCTCCGAGATCCTCGGTTTCCTCCCACACTCCAAAGACGTACAGGTATGTAGGTTAATTGGCTGGGCAAATGTAAAAAGTGTCCCTAGTGGGTGTAGGATAGTGTTAGTGTGTGCGGGGATCGCTGGGCGGCACGGACCCGGTGGGCCGAAGGGCCTGTTTCTGCTCAGTATCTCTAAATCTAAAAAAATCTTTTTTTTTTAAATCTCCCATTTTTTCAAGATCTGAGATATTTACTAATCTTCTATTTTTAAATCATTTACCTTCACCATCCCCAAATCCCCAATCTGTTGTGGACGCCTTCTGAAAATCCAAACACACTGGACATTTTTACTTATTCTACCAGTTACGTTATAGAGTCATAAAATCTTATAGCATGGAAAATAGGTCCTTCGGCCCAACTTGCCCACATGGCCAACATTTCCCATCTACACTAATCCCACCTACCTTTGGCCCATATCCTTCTAAACCTGTTCTCTTCATGTACCTGTCTAATTGTTTCTTAAACCTTGCGATAGTACCTGCCTCAACTATGTCCTAGACAATAGACAATAGACAATAGACAATAGGTGCAGGAGTAGGCCATTCAGCCCTTCGAGCCAGCACCGCCATTTAATGCGATCATGGCTGATCACTCTCAATCAGTACCCCGTTCCTGCCTTCTCCCCATACCCCCTCACTCCGCTATCCTTAAGAGCTCTATCCAGCTCTCTCTTGAAAACATCCAACGAACTGGCCTCCACTGTCTTCTGAGGCAGAGAATTCCACACCTTCACCACTCTCTGACTGAAAAAGTTCTTCCTCATCTCCGTTCTAAATGGCCTACCCCTTATTCTTAAACTGTGGCCCCTTGTTCTGGACGCCCCCAACATTGGGAACATGTTTCCTGCCGCTAATGTGTCCAATCCCCTAATTATCTTATATGTTTCAATAAGATCCCCCCTCATCCTTCTAAATTCCAGTGTATACAAGCCTAATTGCTCCAGCCTTTCAACATACGACAGTCCCGCCATTCCGGGAATCAACCTAGTGAACCTACGCTGCACGCCCTGGCAGCTCGTTCCATGCACCCACCATCCTCTGCGTAAAAAATTTACCCATAAGATTCTTATTAAAACGTTCCCTCCCCCCCTCACCTTAAACAGGCTTAGAGATACGGAAACAAGCCCTTTCGGCCCACCGGGTCCGCGCCGACCAGCGATTCCCGCACATTATCACTGTCCTATACCCAATAGGGACAATTTTTACATTTACCAAGCCAATTAACCTACAAACCTGTACGTCTTTGGAGTGTGGGAGGAAACCGAAGATCTCGGAGAAAACCCAGGCAGGTCTTGCGGAGAACGTACAAACTCCGTACAGACAGCACCCGTAGTTGGGATCGAACCCGGGACACCGGCGCTGCATCCACTGCAAGGCAGCAACTCTACCGCTACGCCACCGTGCCCCCTATGTCCGCTGGTCCTCGATTCCCCTACTCTGGGCAAGAGACTCTGTGCATCTACCCGATCTATTCCTCTCATCGTTTTGTGCACCTCTATAAGATCACCCCTCATCCTCCTGTGCTCCACGGAACAGAGTCCCAGCCTGTGCAACCTCTCCCCACAGCTTAGACCCTCGAGCCCAGGCAACATCCTCGTAAATCTTCTCTGCTCCCTTTCCAGCTTGACAACATCTTTCCTATAACATGGTGCCCAAAACTGAACACAATACAACTGCTACGTGACCTCCCAGCTTCTATACTCAATGCCCTGGCTCCGCTCTCCTTAAGAGCTCTATCTAGCTCTCTCTTGAATGCATTCAGAGAATTGGCCTCCGCTGCCTTCTGAGGCAGAGAATTACCACAGGTTCACAACTCTCTGACTGAAAAGGTTTTTCCTCATCTCCGTTCTAAATGGCCTACCCCTTATTCTTAAACTGTGGCCCCTGGTTCTGGACTCCCCCAACATTGGGAACATGTTTCCTGCCTCTAACGTGTCCAACCCCTTAATAATCTTATACGTTTCGATAAGATCCCCTCTCAACCTTCTAAATTCCAGTGTATACAAGCCCAGTCGCTCCAGTTTTTCAACATACGACAGTCCCGCCATTCCGGGAATTAACGTAGTGAACCTAAGCTGCACGCCCTCAATAGCAAGAATATCCTTCCTCATATTTGGAGACCAAAACTGCACACAGTACTCCAGGTTTAAACCAGCGTCTGTAGATCTTTCCTGCACGCTACGGTTGTCCTTTGTCCTCCCCACTGTTGTAATGCAGGCATTGCGAGATGCTTTCAGCGTGCCTTCACACACCTGAACGGCAATTGAACTTTCCGCATCGTCACGTGCTCACTCAGCCCACTTGGTTATGAAGCAGAGCGTCAATAAGCTACTCGAGCTCAAGTCAAATCTCTCGCACAAAACTGTCACTAAAAGAGCTAGATCTCCCAGCCAGTGGTCAGCTGGTCGAGGCCGATGGAGATGGATAATAGTACATGCCTCCACTAAAGGTAGACACAAGATGCTGGAGTAACTCAGCGGGACAGGCAGCATCTCTGGAGAGAAGGAATGGCTGATGTTTTGGGTCGAGACTCTTCTTCAGACCACTGATAAATCAAGTTCTTTACCTTCAGTCTGAATAATCACACGTAATACTGGATGAGCACATCAGATTTATTCCACCATGGGGTTCTTCCCGTGAGGATCTCCAGACACGATACTAGTGTCTGAAAAGATCTCAACTCAGGAGAGGGGAGGAACAACTTCTTTGTATACAGAAAAAGAGAGGTGTGACAAAAAGAAATCAAGGACCAATTACAAATCTAATACAATTCCCATGGTTACAGAGAAAACAAAATCATTGATACAGGTCACATGCTCAGAAACCAAACCATTTGAATCAAGTTCTTTACCTTCAGTCTGAGTGGTGAAGGTGTGGAATTCTCTGCCTCAGAAGGCAGTGGAGGCCAGTTCGTTGGATGCTTTCAAGAGAGAGCTGGATAGAGCTCTTAAGGATAGCGGAGTGAGGGGGTATGGGGAGAAGGCAGGAACGGGGTACTGATTGAGAGTGATCAGCCATGATCGCATTGAATGGCGGTGCTGGCTCGAAGGGCTGAATGGCCTACTCCTGCACCTATTGTCTATTGTCTATTGTCTAATCACACGTAATACTGGATGAGCATACCACAAGCTTGCAATCCTCAACTGCCTCCTCTGGCAACTCGTTCCATACACCCACCACCCTCAGTGTGACGAAGTTGCCCCTCAGGTTCCTATTAAATCCTTCTCCTCTCACCTTAAACGTATGACCTCTTGTTCTTGATTCCCCTACTCTGGGTAAAGGACTATGTGCATTCATCCCATCTATCTTCCTCATGATTTTAAGCACCTCTATAATATCACCCCTCAGCCTCCTGCACTCCAGGGAATTAAGTCCTAGACTGCACAACCTCTCCCTGTAGCTCAGACCCTCATGTCCCCATAGTCCCGTGGGATTCTCTGCCTCAGAAGGCAGCGGAGGCCAATTCTCTGAATGCATTCAAGAGAGAGCTAGATAGAGCTCTTAAGGATAGCAGAGTCAGGGGGTATGGGGAGAAGGCAGGAACGGGGTACTGATTGAGAATGATCAGCCATGATCACATTGAATGGTGGTGCTGGCTCGAAGGGCCGAATGGCCTCCTCCTGCACCTATTGTCTATTGTCTATTGTCTAATTCCTCTCTGCACTCTTTCCAACTTAACAATATCCTTCCGATAGGAGGGTGACCAAAACTGAACAATATACTCCAAATGCGGCCTCATTAACGTCTTGTAGAACGGTAACATTAAATCCTACCTTTTGTATCAATACCCTGACTGATGAAGACCGATGTGCCAAAGGCCTTCTTGATCACCCTATCCACCTACAACGGGGAACTATGTGCCCACACTCCTAGCTTCCTCTGCCCGACAACACTCCCTAGAACCCTACCATTCACTGTGAAGGTCCTGCCCTGGTTTGACTTCCCTAAATGTAACATCTGCACTTTTCTGCATTTAACTCCGTGAACCATTCCTTGGCATACTTTCCCAACTGATCAAGATCACTGAGTCATAGAATCATCGAGCGATACAGTGTGGAAACAGGCCCTTCGGCCCAACTTGCCCACGCCGGCCAACATGTCCAAGCTACACTCGCCCCACCTGCCTGCGCTTGGTCCATATCCCTCCAAACCTGTCCTATCCATGTACTGTTTATTAAATGCTGGGATAGCCCCAGCCTCAACTACCTCCTCTGGCAGCTTGTTCCATACACCCACCACCCTTTTTGTGAAAAAGATCCCCCTCGGATTCCCATTAAATCTTTTCCCCATCACCTTCAGGCCTCTGGTCCTCGATTCCCCTACTCTGGGCAAGACACTCTATGCATCCTGCTGTCATTTTTGATGACTATCTTCACGATCTTGAAAACCGCCCACTTTTGTGTCACCTGCAAACTGAGTTTAGTTTAGTATAAGTTTGGTTTATTGTCACGCGTACCGAGGTACAGCGAAAAGCCTTTGTTGCGTGCCAACCAGTCAGCGGAAAGACAGCACCTGATTACAATTGACCCATTTACAGTGTATCGATACATGATAAGGGAATAACATATAGTGCAAGGTAAAATCTTATAAAACCTAAGTATTAATCATGTCTTCTACATTCTTATCCAAATCGTTTATGTGAATCACGAACAGCAATAAGCCTATGCCTTGTACATCAATATAGATGTTGTAGGAAAGTACCGCAGATGCTGGTTTAAACCAAAGATAGACACAAAATGCTGGAGTAACTCAGCGGGTCAGGCAGCATCTCTGGATAGGAGGAATGGGTGGCGTTTCGGGTTGAGACCCTTCTTCAGACTGAGTCAGGGGAGAGGGAGATACAGAGATAAGGAAGTGTACAATGTGAAAACGAGACAAAGGGGATGTAGATCAAAGCAAATGTAGAATAGACCATTGTTCGCTAGGAGAAGGTAACATCAAAGCAAACAGAGATAAAATGTAAATGAGGACAGTCAGACTAGTCAGAGAATTGGGAAAGGGGGAAGGATGGAGAGAGAGGGAAAGCAAGGGTTACTTGAAGTTAGAGAAGTCAATGTTCATACCGCTGGGGTGTAAGCTGCCCAAGCGAAATATGAGGTGGTGTTCCTCCAAATTGCGCTGGGCCTCACTCTGACAATGGAGGAGGCCCAGGACAGAAATGTCAGTGTGAGAATCAGAATAGCCTTTATTATCATCCAAAAAAAAACAAGTCTTTTGGACGAAGTTCCATTACCCACAGTCCAACAATAAGAGCAATAAAAATAAGCAATAACACACAAAAATAAGCAATAACACACACAATCACAAACCAACACAAAACAAAAAAAAGAAACACCCATCCATTGAGAGGGGGAGTTAAAGTGTTGAGCAACTGGGAGATCAGGTAGGTTTAGGCGGACTGAGCGCAGGTGTTCAGTGAAACGATCGTCGAGCCTGCACTTGGTCTCGCTGATATACAGGAGTCCACACCTGGAACAGCGGATACAGTAGATGAGGTTGGAGGAGGTACAAGTGAACCTCTGCTGTAGATGGCAAACAACAATGGGCCCACCACCGAACCCTGAGGCAGACCGCTAGTCACAGTCCTCCAGTGCTAAAAACAACCTTCCACCCTCTGCTTCCTTCCATGAAGCCATTCTCTGTCCAGTTGGCTGGATCGACTCGTTGAACTGCTTCCAGCGGTCTACTTTGTTTCAGATGACCTGCTCTGTGGTTTATTTTTGGCTCCATGGATTTGACATCTTGTTCTTCTGCTGGAATCCTAAGTTAGACAATAGACAATAGACAATAGGTGCAGGAGGAGGCCATTCGGCCCTTCGAGCCAGCACCGCCATTCAATGCGATCATGGCCGATCATTCACAATCAGTACCCCGTTCCTGCCTTCTCCCCATACCCCCTGACTCCGCTATCCTTAAAAGCTCTATCCAGCTCTCTCTTGAATGCATTCAGAGAATTGGCCTCCACTGCCTTCTGAGGCAGAGAATTCCACAAGTTGCAGGAAATTGAAACCTTTTTTGGAAAATAGGTAGTAATACAGATATCATATCAGTGTTTGACAATAGACAATAGACAATAGGTGCAGGAGGAGGCCATTCGGCCCTTTGAGCCAGCACTGCCATTCAATGTGATCATGGCTGATCATTCACCATCAGTACCCCGTTCCTGCTTTCTCCCCATACCCCCTGTTTGTAGAAGGGTCTCGACCTGAAACATCACCCATTCCTTCTATCCAGAGATGCCACCTGTCCCGCTGAGTTACTCCAGCATTTTGTGGCTATCTTTAACCATAACAGTAGAAGTGCTGTTCAGCTTTGTAGAAAATCTTCTCATAGAGTTGTACAGCACTGAAACATGCCCTTCGGCCCGTCTTCCCCATGCCGACTCATCTTGGCTGTGCCGAAAGATATCAAACATTAAGCCATGACCCGTGTGGCATTTGTCACTTTGGTCGGGTTTGGACACAAACTCTGAAGCTCTCTGTAATGTAGCTGGAGCTTCCTATATACTGAGACTAAATGCCGTCGTGTTCGGGCTGGTGGGCATCGGAAGGTATAGGAATACAGACGTGTAGGAAAGAAAACTGCAGGTGCTGGTTTAAATCGAAGGTAGTCACAAAATACTGGAGTAACTCAGCGGGTCAGGCAGCATCTCTGGAGAGAAGGAATGGGTGACGTTTCGGGTCGAGACCCTTCTTCAGACTTCAGAAGGAACAGGAATACTTCATTGTCAGCACAGCACAGTGAACTTCTTTGCTTGCACATCCAATGTATACAAATAGCAGCCACCTACGGTGCTGACAAAGTTACAAAGCACGCCGGCTCCTCCTTATGTTCTTCCCCGCACCCCAATCCCCCCCACAGCGGTTCCCCCACGCCTGGTCACCATTGTCCATTGTTCTCCCCCCCCCCACCTTCCCCACAGCGGTCCCCCATGCCAGGCCCTCCATTCGTCATCCCCCAAGGTGGTTCACCCCCACGGCTGGGTCCATTGTTCTCCCCCCACCTCCCCCATGGTGACCCCCCCACGCTGGGTCCACCATTGTTCATCCCCCACAGCGGTCTGCCCCACACCGGGTCCTCCATTGCTCTTCCCCCCCACCTCCCTCACAGTGGTCCCCCCACGCCGGGCCCTCCATTGTTATTCCCCCACCTCCCTCACGGCACCCCCCCCCCCACCCCCCCAACGCCGGGTCCTCCATTGTTCTCCCCCCCACCTCCCTCACGGTGGTCCCCCCCACGCCGGGTCCTCCATTGTTCCTCCTCACAGGGGTCCCCCCCAGGCCGGGTCCTCCATTGTTCTCCCTCACGGTGGTCCCCCCCACGCCGGGTCCACCATTGTTCTCCTCCCCCCACATCCCTCACGGTGGTTCCCCCACACGCCACGTCCTCCATTGTTCTTCCCCCTCAGCGGTCCCCCCACGCCGGGCGCTCCATTGTTCTCCCCCCCACCTCCCTCACAGCACCCCCCCCCCCCCATGGTGGGTCCTCCATTATTCTCCCCTCCACCTCCCTCACGGTGGTCCCCCCACAAGCCACGTCCTCCATTGTTCTTCCCTCACGGTGGTCCCCCCACACGCCACGTCCTCCATTGTTCATCCATTGTGCTGGGGAAGAAACAAGCGAGAAAGTCCTTCAGCAGGCCCATTAGGGTGGTGGGTATATGGAGCGAGCTGCCGGAGGAGGCTGTCGTGGCAACTACTACAACAACAATTAAAAGCTATTTGGTCAGGTACATGAATAGGAAGGGTATTGAGGGATATGGGCTAAATGCAGGCAGGTGGGACTAATGAAGTAGATGGGGCACCTTGGTGGGCATGGGGAGGTTGGGCCGAGCGGCCTGTTTCTGTGCTGTGTGACTCCATGACCAAGAAATTCATCCAGTCAAGCTGCGTCCATTGAAAGCAACATCAGGCATCGTTTCTGGGCAACGGCCCTCCCTCCCAGCCGACCCAAACTGTTGACTGATTTCCCTGTCTTCTGTTGAGCTAAGGTTAGTTTATTGTCGCACGCACCGAGGTACAGGGGAAAAGCTTTCGCTGCGTGCTAACCAGTCCTGATGCTAGTGTTCTTCACCGATATACGCCATGGAAGCCTGTGGAGACCACGTCAAGGGATACTTTTAAGGCAGAGATAGATAGATTCTTGATTGGTACGGGTGGCTTGGGTTACGGGGATGAAGGCAGGAGAATGGGATTGGGAAGGAGAGCCACAATTGAATGGCGGAGTAGACTTGACGGGCTGAATGGTCTAATTCTGCACCTAGAACTTTTGAAATCAGATTCTTTAAGTTATGAGTTATAAGTTTAGAGAGAGTGTCTAGCTTCAAGTTTCTGGGCAATCACATTTCGGAGGACCTAACATGGTCCAATAACACTGCTGCGCTGGTCAAGAAGGCACAGCAACGATTGTTCTACCCAAGAACACTGAAGAAGTCTGGTCTACCCCAACAGCTGCTGACGACCTTCTACCGCTGCACCATAGAGAGCATCCTAACACATGGCATCCCTGTGTGGTACCTCAGCTGCACGGAGGCAGAGAGGAAACCTCTTCAGCGGGTAGTCCACAGAGCTCAGAGGACCATCGGAACACAGCTACCAGCCTTGGAGGGCATCTACAACACACGATGCCTCAGAAAAGCCACCAGCATCCACAAAGACTCCTTACACCCCAGCAACAGTCTGTTCGAACTTCTACCATCGGGCAGACGATTCAAGGCCTTCTACGCCCGCACCTCCAGACTCAGGAACAGCTTCATCCCCAGGGCCTTAGCTGCTATGAACCGGTCCTGCTGAGCCGGATGGTCACATCGCACAGCGAACCGGCACAGATCTACTTGCACTTTATTCTGTCTTAAAACTGTTACAATTTGTTTCGTTGGGTTGTTGTTGTTTAAATTAATTAAATTATTGCATCGTATGGGAGGCGCATTCCCAATCTCGTAATTCCCAATAAAGATATATTGTATTGTATTGTATTGTATATTGTTTACATTTATGATAGAGATATTCTGACGCTTAGGAACTGATGAAATTGGGAGGTGCTGCACACAAAAACTCAAACGTCGGAGAGTGAGGCAGGTTTGTCGTGACGTTTGGCAGCGTAGCGCCTGTTGTATGAGCTCTGCTATTGCTGATTTAGTTCAGGTTTGGCACTGAGGAGGCGCTGAGTCTGTGTCGCTGCTCCCAGGCCTCCTATCGGGAAGGGCGCTGGCTTGCGCAGAATCACCATATGGTAAAGGCGTGCAGATGGGGCAGGTCGTGACCTCAATTAAATGGCGCCGGTGAGCTAATGGGGCTGCTGCCAAGGGAAGCTCGGCGGTGCCACTAACAACGAGCGTTCAACACTCCACACTCACGGTGGAGGGAGTGGTCGGTACCAGGGAATCTGCTCCCATTCAGAACATAGAAACAGCGAGGTAAGTCAGAGAGTGCCCCCCCTCCCCCCTTCACCCACACTGGGTCTTCCATTGTTCTTCACGACGATCCCCCCCCAAGCCGGGGCCCCATTGTCTTCCCCTCCCCTCTGGAGGGAAGGAATGGGTGACGTTTCCGGTCCAGACCCATCTTCAGACTGACCATTGATTCCCAGGGACTGCAGGGCAACACTGGAGGCTGGGATGCCAGTCTGGACTCAAGCTCCATTGCTGATCCAGCCGGGTTCGGAGATGGCAGCAAATGCGTAGACCGGTGGACACCGAAGGTAGACACTCAAAGCTGGGGTAGCTCAGTGGGACAGACAGCATCACTGGAGAAAAGGAACGGGTGACGTATCGTGTTGAGACCCTTGGTCAGGCTGAGATGCAAGGGGAGCTGGATAGAGCTCTTAAGGATAGCGGAGTCAGGGGGTATGGGGAGAAGGCAGGAACGGGGTACTGATTGAGAATGATCAGCCATGATCACATTGAATGGCGGTGCTGGCTCGAAGGGCCGAATGGCCTCCTCCTGCACCTATTGTCTGTTGTCTATTGTGATACTCAGGCTTTACAAGGCACTGGCCAGCAGCGCAATTGAGGACGAGTCGCTCCCCCGGCCACTCCCTCTTCTCCCCTCTCCCATCGAAGTGTGAAAACGCACACCTCCAGATTCAGTCCAGAGAAGGGTCTCGACCCGAAACGTCACCCATTCCTTATCTCCAGAGACGCTGCCTGACCCGCTGAGTTACTCCAGCATTTTGTCTCTACCTTCGATTTGAACCAGCATCTGCGGTTATTTCCCTTCAGAATCAGGGTCAGTTTCTTCCCAGCTGTCATCAGGAAACTGAATTATCCTACCACAACCAGAGAGCAACCCTGAACCACTATCTACCTCAGACTATCCTTGAACAGACTTTGCTGGCTTTAACATGCACTAAACGTTATTCCCTTATCATGAAATGCTGGAGTAACTTAGTAGGTCAGGCAGCATCTCGGGAGAGAAGGAATGGGTGACGTTTCGGGTAGAGACCCTTCTTCAGACGGTCGCGCAGCGGTAGAGTTGCTGCTTTACAGCGAATGCAGCGCCGGAGACGCAGGTTCGATCCTGACTACGGGTGCTGCACTGTAAGGAGTTTGTACGTTCTCCCCGTGACCTGCGTGGGTTTACTCCGAGATCTTCGGTTTCCTCCCACACTCCAAAGACGTACAGGTATGTAGGTTAATTGGCTGGGTAAATGTAAAAATTGTCCCTAGTGGGTGTAGGATAGTGTTAATGTACGGGGATTACTGGGCGGCACGGACTTGGAGGGCCGAAAAGGCCTGTTTCCGGCTGTATGTATATGATGATATGATGATATGAAGGGTCTCGACCCGAAACGTCAGCCATTCCTTCTCTCCCGAGATGCTGCCTGACCTGCTGAGTTACTCCAGCATTTTGTGAATAAAAACCTTCGATTTGTACCAGCATCTGCAGTTATCTTATATTCCCTTATCATGTATCTTTCCACTGTAAATGGCTCGTTTGTAATCACGTACAGTATTGTCTTTCCACAGGTTGGTTAGCACGCAACAAAAGCTTTATCACTGTACCTCGGTACAAGTGACAATAAACTAAATGGTAAACTGGTCAGACCCCATTGCGGAGTATTGTGAGCAGTTTCGGGCCCCGTATCTGAGGAAGATACCTCATACCTGCCTCAACTACCAGCTTGTTCCATACACCCACCACACGTTGAATGAAAACGTTACCCCTCAGCTAACTATTAAATCTTTCCCCCCCCCCCCTCACCCCCTCACCTCAAACCTACGCCCTCTGGTTCTCAATTCCCCTACTCTGGCAAGAAAATGTGTGCCTACACAAACTATTCCTCTCATGATGTTATACACCTCTATAAGATCATCCCTAATCCTCCTGTGCTCCAAGGAATAGAGTCCCAGCCAGCTCAACCTCTCCCTTTAGCTCAGACTCCCCGAATCCTGGTAACATCATATCATATCATATACATACAGCCGGAAACAGGCCTTTTCGGCCCACCAAGTCCGTGCCGCCCAGCGATCCCCGCACATTAACACTATCCTCCACCCACTAGGGACAATTTTTACATTTACCCAGCCAATTAACCTACATACCTGTACGTCTTTGGAGTGCAAACTGGTAAATCTTCTCTGTATCCTTTCCAGCTTTTAGTCCATCCGCGTCCGATGACTTTGTTTCAGCAAAGGTGTCGGAACGCTCAGAGATGCTTGGTTTAGTTTAGTTTAGAGATACGACACGGAAACAGGCCATTCGGCCCACCGAGTCCGCACCGACCTGCGATCCCCGCACATTAACACCGCCCCACACGCACTGGGAACAATTTACACTTCGACCAAGCCAATTAACCAACTAACCTGTACGTCTTTGGAGTATGGGAGGAAACTGGAGCACCCGGAGAAAACCCAGGCGGTCACGGGGAGAACGTACAAACTCCGTGCAGAGAGCACCCCTAGTCAGGATGGAACCCAGAATGCTACAAGCGCTGTAAGGCTGCAACTCTGCCGCTGCACCACCGTGCACTTCGGTAGTTAACGTCTACTCGCGCTGTAAGTATGTACTTCAATGGAACCATTTGTCAGACTCCAAATATCGGAGTAAACAATGCCTTTGTAAGCTGCGGAAATTGTATTGAATCACCTGCTCTTATCTTTGTTCTTAAGACTGCAGAAAAACCCGAAGCACTTTAACTTCGGAGATGCCACTGAGAGTGTCTCTGAGGAAATGTCTGCTTGTCGTGATGAATAAAGACCTTTTACATCCTCCAGCTGCAATCTCCAGAGACTTATCCACAGACACAACAGCCAGCACTGAGTGGGTAGACTTCCTCCACCTTGGTTATTCAATGTTTCAGATGGGAAATATCTATCTATAGACTAGAACTCTCGTTTGTTTGTTTGTTTGTTTGTTTGTTCCTGAACTACAGCCAAAACGGTACACGATAGCGCGACCATTTTAGGCCCACCTTACTCACCGTCGTCCCTTTGGTGCTAATGGAAGATGTTTCATTGAAATCGGTGTTATATTTTTTAATTTATGCACATTTTAAAGTTTAAATCTATCTCCTCGGGAGGAAGGGGGAGGAGGGGGGAGGGAGGGAGGATAAGGGTGGGTTGAGGGGGAGGGGGATGGTGGGAGGGGGACGGGAGGAGGGGGGAGGGAGGGGGAGGGGAGAAGGGAGGGGGAAGGGGGGGAAGAGGGAGGGGGAGGGGTTGGGGGAGGGGAGAGGAGATGGGAGAGGAGGGGGAGAGGTGAGAGGAGGGGGTGGGGGGAGAAGGGAGGGGGGGAGGGGGCTGAGGGGGAGAGGGGAGAGGGGTAGAGGATTCTGCACGAATGCAGGAGAGGTTTGGGCCCAACGGGTCCACTTGGTCTAGTAAATTATAAAAATCAATAGTCAATAGCCCTTCTTTTGTCACATATGCAACTGCACAGTGAAATTATTTTTGCATATATTACACAATGGGGCACCCACATTTTTGGCGCCATTATTCAAGGTCCAAAGTCCGTTCGGCCCGCCCTCTCGATGTACTGGAGCAGTTCCCGTGAACCAACGCCCCTCTCCTCTCCTCTCCTCTCCTCTCCTCTCCTCTCCTCTCCTCTCCTCTCCTCTCCTCTCCTCTCCTCTCCTCTCCTCTCCTCTCCTCTCCTCTCCTCTCCTCTCCTCTCCTCTCCTCTCCTCTCCTCTCCTCTCCTCTCCTCTCCTCTCCTCTCATCTCCTCTCCTCTCCTCTCCTCTCCTCTCCTCTCCTCTCCTCTCCTCTCCTCTCCTCTCCTCTCTTCTCCTCTCCTCTCCTCTCCTCTCCTCTCCTCTCCTCTCCTCTCCTCTCCTCCCCTCCCCTCCCCTCCCCTCCCCTCCTCTCCTCTCCTCTCCTTGAGGCAGGTACTAATGTAACGTTTAAAACAACATTTAGACAGGTACGTGGATCGGACAGGTTTAGAGGGATACGGACCAAATGCAGGCAGGTGGGACTAGTGCAGAAAGGACATGTTGGTCAGTGTGGGCAGGTTGGGCAGGTTGGGCCGAAGGGCCTGTTTCCACGCTGTGTGACTCTATGATGTTCTGTTGGGGCAACGGTGATGAGTGGGAGGCAGCTGACAGCAGGGGTGGACAGGGTGGGCGGTCTGAAGGTGAAGCCTCCAGCCGGGGGTCAGGGGTTACAGGGAGAAGGCAGGAGAATGGGAATGAGCCATGATTGAATGGCGCAGTGGACATAGAAACATAGAAACATAGACATAGAAACATAGAAAATAGGTGCCATTTGGCCCTTCGAGCCAGCACCGCCATTCATTGTGATCACGGCTGATCATCCACAATCAGTAACCCGCGCCTGCCTTCTCCCCAAATCCCTTGATCCCGCTAGCCCCTAGAGCTCTATCTAACTCTCTTTTAAATCCATCCAGTGATTTGGCCTCCACTGCCCTCTGTGGCAGAGAATTCCACAAATTCACAACTCTCTGGGTGAAAAAAAGTTTTTTCTCACCTCAGTTTTAAATGGCCTCCCTTTTACTCTTAGACTGTGTGGCCCCTGGTTCTGGACTCCCCCAACATTGGGAACGTTTTTCCTGCATCTAGCACGTCCAGTCCTTTTTTTATAATTTTATACGTCTCTCTCTAAGATCCCCTCTCAATCCTTCTAAATTCCAAAAGACTCGGTGGGCCGAATTCTGCCCCTACAACTTGTGAATATGAACGGGCAAAGCTGCCGAGCTGGCTGAAGAACTGGAAAGATTGCACCGCGCAGTATTTATTGGACCGCTGCTGACACAGTCCTTGCTGCTGCTGCCTGATCAAATGGATGACTGCAGGAGAACTCCTTTGATTTCGGCTGTTAAGACTCCGGCATTGTGCTGTTTCATTCCCTTTCATTGCGGCTCTCTGCATGAGTGGCTGGGCTCATTAAAGTGAACGATGGCTGTGATGCCGGGCTGAACGTGTTTTTTTTCTTCCACCGACACTGTAACGAACCCAGGGAGAACAGAGCGGAGGCTATTTGATTGAATTGCTGTGCTTAACGCAGTTATCCCCAGCTAAAGTGTTTCTCTTGAAGGCCCCGAGCAGAGATCAATGTGATGCTTCGGCACAGGGGGGAGCAGGGGAATAGGAACCAAAAGATAGACACAAAAAGCTGGAGTAACTCAGCGGGCCAGACAGCATCTCTGGAGAAAATTAATGGCCGACGTTTCAGATCGAGACGATCCTTCAGACTGACCCTTCTTCGGGATATGATGAAAGAATGGGTCGACTGGGCTTATGTTCGTTGGAATTTAGAAAGATGAGGGGGGATCGTATATAAAAATAGATACATTTCTTAAAGGATTGGACGGGCTAGATGCAGGGAAAATGTTCCCGATGTTGGGGGAGTCCAGAACCAGGGGTCACAGTTTAAGAATAAGGTGTAGGCCATTTTTGGACTGAGATGAGGAAAGACGTTTTCACCAAGCGATTTGTGAGTCTGTGGAATTCTCTGCCACAGGAGGCAGTGGAGGCCAATTCACTGGATGTTTTCAAGAGAGAGTTAGATTCAACTCTTGGGGCTAAAGGAATCAAGGGATATGGGGAAAAAGCAGGAACAGGGTACTGATTTTAGATGATCAGCCATGATCATATTGAATGGCGGTGCTGGCTCGAAGGGCCAAATGTCCTCCTCCTGCACCTATTCTCCAGGTTTCTATGTTTCTATGAATGGGAAATGAGAGATGTAGAGAGATATAGAACAAATAAATGAAAGATGTGCAAAAAAATAACGATGATAAAGGAAACAGGCCATTGTCAGCTGTGGGCTAGGTGAAAATGAGTTACAGACAATGAAACTCACCAGGGCCATGTTGAAACAAGTCCAATGACTAGGGTGGGGGAGGGACAGAGAGAGAGGGGATGCAATTAACACAGAAACAGTGAAATGAGTTAGAATGACAGCAGTTTGGTTTGAGCCAATGGAATGTTGGCCTTCATAACAAGAGGAGTTGAGAATAGGAGCAAAGATGTCCTTCTGCAGTTGTACAGGGCCCTAGTGAGACCGCACCTAGAGTACTGTGTGCAGTTTTGGTCTCCAAATTTGAGGAAGGATATTCTTGCTATTGAGGGCGTGCAGCGTAGGTTTACTAGGTTAATTCCCGGAATGGCGGGACTGTCATATGTTGAAAGACTGGAGCGACTAGGCTTGTATACGCTGGAATTTAGAAGGATGAGAGGAGATCTTATCGAAACGTATAAGATTATTAAGGGGTTGGACACGTTAGAGGCAGGAAACATGTTCCCAATGTTGGGGGAGTCCAGAACAAGGGGCCACAGTTTAAGAATAAGGGATAGGCCATTTAGAACTGAGATGAGAAAAAACTTTTTCAGTCAGAGAGTTGTAAATCTGTGGAATTCTCTGCCTCAGAAGGCAGTGGAGGCCAGTTCTCTGAATGCATTCAAGAGAGAGCTAGATAGAGCTCTTAAGGATAGCGGAGTCAGGGGGTATGGGGAGAAGGCAGGAACTACTGATTGAGAATGATCAGCCATGATTACATTGAATGGCGGTGCTGGCTCGAAGGGCCGAATGGCCTCCTCCTGCACCTATTGTCTATTGTCTATTGTCTGTCCTATCCCCAAAGAATTGTATATGTTTCTGCAAGATCCCCTCTCATCCTTCTCAATTTCTGTGAATACAAGCCCAGTCGACCCATTCTTTCATCATATGTCATTCCCGCCATCCCAGGAATTAACCTGGTGAACCTACGCTGCACTCCCTCAATAGAAAGAATGTCCTTCCTCAAGTTAGGAGACCAAAACTGCACACAATACTATTGTACAATACAATCCTCGTCTCCTTCCTGAAGGTACGTCCTTTAATTCTGAGGCTGTGACCTCTGGTCCTAGACTTTCCCACTAGTGGAAACATCCTCACCACATCCACTCTATCCAGGCCTTTCACTGTTCGGTAAGTTTCAATGAGGTTCCCCCCACCCTCATTCTTCTAAACTCCAGTGAGTACAGGCCCAGTGCCGACAAACGCTGATCATATGTTAACCCACTCATCCCTGGGTCAATGGAAGGGAGGTTGGTTTGTGCGATGGGTCCTGGGTTGCTCACAGTAACATACGATATGATATGATACGATACGATATGATACGATCGAACTTTATTCATCCCTGGAGGGAGAATTGGTCTGCCAGCAGTCACAACAGCCAAGATATACGAAAACTTGAAATTAAAATTAAATTAAACGAAAGAAAAAGCGAAGTGACTGTTGGCTGGCTGCCTGGTGCCTTAACCGGAACGAACAAACGCAGGCTTATTTAGAGATACAGCGCAGAAACAGGCCCTTCGGCCCACCGGGTCCGCGCCGCCCAGCGATCCCCGCACATTGACACTATCCTACACCCACTAGGGGCAATGTTTTACATTTGCCCAGCCAATTAACCGACATACCTGTACGTCTTTGGAGTGTGGGAGGAAACCGAAGATCTCGGAGAAAACCCACGCAGGTCACGGGGAGAACGTACAAACTCCGTACAGTACGGCGCCCGTAGTCAGGATCGAACCTGAGTCTCCGGCGCTGCATTCGCTGTAAGGCAGCAACTCTACCGCTGCGCCACCGTGGGCAGAGGATTCTAAAACTAGAGTGCCCCCCCCTTCACCCACACTGGGTCTTCCATTGTTCTTCACGACGATCCTCCCCCAAGCCGGGGCCCCATTGTCTTCCCCTCCCCTCTGGAGGGAAGGAATGGGTGACGTTTCCGGTCCAGACCCATCTTCAGACTGACCATTGATTCCCAGGGACTGCAGGGCAACACTGGAGGCTGGGATGCCAGTCTGGACTCAAGCTCCATTGCTGATCCAGCCGGGTTCGGAGATGGCAGCAAATGCGTAGCAAGGTAACTTAAGACGCCGGTGGACACCGAAGGTAGACACTCAAAGCTGGGGTAACTCAGCGGGACAGACAGCATCACTGGAGAAAAGGAACGGGTGACGTATCGTGTTGAGACCCTTGGTCAGGCTGAGATGCAAGGGGAGCTGGATAGAGCTCTTAAGGATAGCGGAGTCAGGGGGTATGGGGAGAAGGCAGGAACGGGGTACTGATTGAGAATGATCAGCCATGATCACATTGAATGGCCGTGCTGGCTCGAAGGGCCGAATGGCCTCCTCCTGCACCTATTGTCTATTGTCTATTGAGAGGGAAACGAGAGATATCGACAGCGATGGAGATATAGAACAAACTAGACCAAGTTAGGCCCAAACCTCTCCTGCATTGGTGCACCACCCTGTCCTCCCCCCCTCCCCTGTCTCCTCAACCCCCCCTCCCCTCTCCCCTCTCCCCCACTCCCCCCTTCCCTCCCTCCACCCTCCTCCCCTCCCCCTCCACTCCTTTTAAACTTTAAAATGTGAATAACTTTAAAAATATAACACCGATTTCAATAAAACTACTTGCATTATCACTAAAGTGACGACGGTGAGCAAGGTGGGCCTAACATTGTCGCGCTATCGTGTACGGTTTTGGCTGAAGTTCAGTCACAAACAAGATAACAAACGAGAGTTTTAGTATATAGATGAGTGGCAGATATGCAAAAGGCTAACGATAGCAACGGAAACAGGCCATTGTTAGCTGTGGGCCGGGTGAAAACGAGTCACAGACAATGAGACTCAACAAGACGACTTTGAAGCTGGTACGACTTGCCTCAGCGAGTCGCGCTGGAGTTTATTCCCCTTTCCGGAGCACATTCAGCCCACACCGACAGAATTTTTGTATTGCCCCAGGAACGTGAAGATAATTCGTACCCCTGCAGGCTTATTTTCATATTGGTTTCACCACACAAGTGGCCTTTGTGCTGGCATTTGTCGGCCTGTTGCCTTGGAGCTAAGCCTTGGCTCTGCCAAGCTGCTGCTTTTTTGCATCCAAATACGCCGAGGAGAATTTGCGTAGTTTGCGGCCAAATGTTCAAGGGTCGCCTTAGTTTCATCCTGCGGAAGATCGGGTTGAGTTTGGTTTAGAGATACAGCACGGAAACAGGCCCTTCGTCTGTGGCAGAGAATTCCACAAATTCACAACTCTCTGACTGAAAATGTTTTTTCTCATCTCTGTTCTAAATGGCCTACCCCTTATTCTTAAACTGTGGCCCCTGGTTCTGGACTCCCCCAACATTGGGAACATGTTTCCTGCCTCTAACGTGTCCAACCCCTTAATAATCTTATACATTTCGATCCCTGGGATGGAGGGACTGTCAATAGACAATAGACAATAGACAATAGGTGCAGGAGGAGGCCATTCAGCCCTTCGAGCCAGCACCGCCATTCAATGCAATCATGGCTGATCACTCTCAATCAGTACCCCGTTCCTGCCTTCTCCCCATACCCCCTCACTCCACTATCCTTAAGAGCTCTATCCAGCTCTCTCTTGAAAGCATCCAACGAACTGGCCTCCACTGCCTTCTGAGGCAGAGAATTCCACACCTTCACCACTCTCTGACTGAAAAAGTTCTTCCTCATCTCCGTTCTAAATGGCCTACCCCTTATTCTTAAACTGTGGCCCCTTGTTCTGGACTCCCCCAACATTGGGAACATGTTTCCTGCCTCTAATGTGTCCAATCCCCTAATTATCTTATATGTTTCAATAAGATCCCCCCTCATCCTTCTAAATTCCAGTGTATACAAGCCCAATCGCTCCAGCCTTTCAACATACGACAGTCCCGCCATTCCAGGAATTAACCTAGTGAACCTACGCTGCACGCCCTCCATAGCAAGAATATCCTTCCTCAAATTTGGAGACCAAAACTGCACACAGTACTCCAGGTGCGGTCTCACCAGGGCCCGGTACAACTGTAGAAGGACCTCTTTGCTCCTATACTCAACTCCTCTTGTTATGAAGGCCAACATTCCATTGGCTTTCTTCACTGCCTGCTGTACCTGCATGCTTCCTTTCATTGACTGATGCACTAGGACACCCAGATCTCGTTGAACTCCCCCTCCTCCTAACTTGACACCATTTAGATAATAATCTGCCTTTCTATTCTTACTTCCAAAGTGAATAACCTCACACTTATCTACATTAAACTGCATCTGCCATGTATCCGCCCACTCACACAACCTGTCCAAGTCACCCTGCAGCCTTATTGCATCTTCCTCACAATTCACACTACCCCCCAGCTTAGTATCATCTGCAAATTTGCTAATGGTACTTTTAATCCCTTCGTCTAAGTCATTAATGTATATCGTAAATAGCTGGGGTCCCAGCACCGAACCTTGCGGTACCCCACTGGTCACTGCCTGCCATTCCGAAAGGGACCCATTTATCCCCACTCTTTGCTTTCTGTCTGTCAACCAATTTTCTATCCATGTCAGTACCCTACCCCCAATACCATGTGCCCTAATTTTGCCCACTAATCTCCTATGTTGGACCTTGTCGAAGGCTTTCTGAAAGTCGAGGTACACCACATCCACTGACTCTCCCCTGTCAATTTTCCTAGTTACATCCTCAAAAAATTCCAGTAGATTTGTCAAGCATGATTTCCCCTTCGTAAATCCATGCTGACTCGGAATGATCCTGTTACTGCTATCCAAATGCTCAGCAATTTCGTCTTTTATAATTGACTCCAGCATCTTCCCCACCACTGATGTCAGACTAACTGGTCTATCATTACCCGTTTTCTCTCTCCCTCCTTTCTTAAAAAGTTGGATAACATTTGCTATCCTCCAATCCACAGGAACTGATCCTGAATCTATAGAACATTGAAAAATGATCTCCAATGCTTCCACTATTTCTAGAGCCACCTCCTTAAGTACCCTGGGATGCAGACCATCAGGCCCTGGGGATTTATCAGCCTTCAGTCCCATCAGTCTACCCAAAACCATTTCCTGCCTAATGTGGATTTCCTTCAGTTCTTCCATCACCCTAGGTTCTCCGGCCCCTAGAACATTTGGGAGATTGTGTGTATCTTCCTCAGTGAAGACAGATCCAAAGTAACGGTTTAACTCGTCTGCCATTTCTTTGTTCCCCATAATAAATTCCCCTGCTTCTGTCTTCAAGGGACCCACATTTGCCTTGACTATTTTTTTCCTCTTCATGTACCTAAAAAAACTTTTGCTATCCTCCTTTATATTATTGGCTAGTTTACCCTCGTACCACATCTTTTCTCCCTGTATTGCCTTTCATATGAGGAAAGATTGGAAAGACTGGGCTTGTATTCACTGGAGTTTAGAAGGATGAGAGGGGATCTTAATAGACAATAGACAATAGACAATAGGTGCAGGAGTAGGCCATTCAGCCCTGCGATCATGGCTGATCACTCTCAATCAGTACATATCTTATAGAAACGTGTAAAATTATAGAAGGACTGTTATAGGTAGAGTTGCTGCTTTACAGCGAATGCAGCGCCGGAGACTCAGGTTCGATCCTGACTACGGGTGCTGCACTGTAAGGAGTTTGTACGTTCTCCCCGTGACCTGCGTGGGTTTTCTCCGAGATCTTCGGTTTCCTCCCACACTCCAAAGACGTACAGGTATGTAGGTTAATTGGCTGGGTAAATGTAAAAATTGTCCCTAGTGGGTGTAGGATAGTGTTAATGTACGGGGATCACTGGGCGGCACGGACTTGGAGGGCCGAAAAGGCCTGTTTCCGGCTGTAGATATATGATATGATATGATACGGGTGCTGCACTGTAAGGAGTTTGTACGTTCTCCCCGTGACCTGCGTGGGTTTTCTCCGAGATCTTCGGTTTCCTCCCACACTCCAAAGACGTACAGGTATGTAGGTTAATTGACTGGGTAAGTGTAAAAAAATAAAAAATTTAAAAAATTTAAAAAAATTAAAAAATTGTCCCTAGTGGGTGTAGGATAGTGTTAATGTGCGGGGATCGCTGGGCGGCGCGGACTTGGTGGGCCGAAAAGGCCTGTTTCCGCGCTGTATATATATGATATATGATATGATATATGACTGGACAAGCTAGATGCAGGAAAAATGTTCCCAATTTTGGGGGAGTCCAGAACCAGGGGCCACAGTGTAAGGATAAAGGGGAGGCCATTTAAAACTGAGGTGAGAAGAAACTTTTTCACCCAGAGAGTTGTGAATTTGTGGAATTCTCTGCCACAGAGGGCAGTGAAGTCCAATTCACTGGATGAATTTAAAAGAGAGTTAGATAGAGCTTTGGGGACTAGTGGAATCAAGGGATATGGGGTTACTGCTTGTGGATGATCAGCCATGATCACAATGAATGGCGGTGCTGGCTCGAAGGGCCGAATGGCCTCCTCCTGCACCTATTTTCTGTTTCTATGTTTCCTCCCACACTCCAAAGATGTACAGGTTTGTAGGTTAATTGGCTTAGAATAAGTATAAATTGTCCGTAGTGTGTGCAGGATAGTGTTAGTGTGCGGGGATCGCTGGTGGGTGCGGACTCGGTGAGCCGAAGGCCCTGTTTCTGCGCTGTATCTCTAAAATAAACTAAACTAAACTAAACTAAACATCACCTATTCCTTTTCTCCGGAGATGCTGCCAGTCCCCGCTGAGTTACTCCGGCATTTTGTGTCTATCTTTGGTGTAGACCAGCCTCTGCAGTTCCTTCCTACACATTTCCAGTTCCTTTGGCAGAGTGCAGAGTCCCGCTGGGATCAGGCTCGCTGCCGGTGAAGGTGTAAAGCAAAGCAGTGAATACTTTCTAAATAGAGTTACAGGATTAACGAGGAACACTTACGGTTCGGCGCGGTGGCGCAGCGGTAGAGTTGCTGCCTTACGGCCCCAGAGACCACCGGCTCGATCCTGACCACGGGTGCTTGTCTGTGCAGAGTTTGTGCGTTCTCCCCGTGACCTGCGTGGATTTTCTTCCCGGTTTCCACCCACACTCCAAAGACGTACAGATTTGTGGGTTAATTGGCTTGGTAACAATTGTAAATTGTCCCCTCGTGCGCATAGGATAGCGTGAGCGTGCGGGGATCGCTGGTCGGCGCGGAAGGGCCTGTTTCCACGTTGTGTCTCTAAACTAAACTAAATAAGCATTGAGCACCCCACTTACCCAGTGTGACCCACGACAGGAGCGACTAGGCTTGTATACACTGGAATTTAGAAGGATGAGAGGAGATCTTATCGAAACGTATAAGATTATTAAGGGGTTGAACACATTACAGGCAGGAAACATGTTCCCAATGTTGGGGGAGTCCAGAACAAGGGGCCACAGTTTAAGAATAAGGGGTAGGCCATTTAGAACTGAGATGAGGAAAAACCTTTTCAGTCAGAGAGTTGTGAATCTGTGGAATTCTCTGCCTCAGAAGGCAGTGGAGGCCAATTCTCTGAATGCATTCAAGAGAGAGCTGGATAGAGCTCTTAAGGATAGTGGAGTCAGGGGGTATGGGGAGAAGGCAGGAACGGGGTACTGATTGAGAATGATCAGCCATGATCACATTGAATGGCGGTGCTGGCTCGTAGGGCCGAATGGCCTCCTCCTGCACCTATTGTCTATTGTCTATTGACAGCAAGGAGGTTCCCCGATAGGTACAAAGGTAAAGCAGGTGTGAGCCCAAGTGGGATAAATAGTTGCAAACTATCACGCTAGTTAATGACAATTTGGTACCTCGCACTTAGAGTCATAGTCATGCAGCAAGGAAACAGGCCTGCCAGCCCAAATTGCCCACGCCGGCCAACATGTCCCATCTACACTAGTCCCATCTACCTGCATTTGGTCCATGTCCCTCTAAACCTGTCCTATCCATGCACCTGCCTAAAATGTTGCACTTTCACTGCAAAACAAAACTTCTCCTTTAAATTCTGTGCTTCTCATCTTAAAGCTGTACCCTCGAGCCTTTGACATTTCTACCCAGAGGCGGAAGCTTCCGGCTGTCGACCCTATCCGTAAGCACGAGGTAGAGGAGGAAGATCGGGCGACTATTATTCAAAATGGGACTGTACATCTTTCCAATGAGGTACAGCGCGGCTGGCAGAAGGTCATTCTTCCCCTCGTGTTTTTTGTACAACATTGTTGGAGACCATTCGGCCCTTTAAGTCAACGCAACACAGTAGCACAGGGGGCAGCACGGTGGCACAGCGGTAGAGTTGCTGCCTTACTGCGCCCGGGACCCAGGTTCGATCCTGACTGCGGGCGCTGTCTGTACGGAGTTTGCACGTTCTCCCCGTGACCTGTGTGGGTTTTCTCCGGGTGCTCCGGTTTCCTCCCAAACTCCAAAAGCGTGCATGTTCGTAGATTAATTGTAAATTGTCCCTTGTGAGCGGGATAATGTTGCTGTAAGAGGTGATCGCTGGTCAGGCTGAGGGGCCTGTTTCCATGCTGTATGTCTAAAGTTCAACCTGTGTGGGATAGATTCAGACCGAAGAAGGGTCTCGACCCGAAACGTCACCCATTCCTTCTCTCCTGAGATGCTTGCTGCCTGACCTGCTGAGTTACTCCAGCATTTTGCGAATAAATACCTAAGGAGTTTGTGCGTTCTCCCCGTGACCTGCGCGGGTTTTCTCCGAGATCTTCAGGTTTCCCCGCGCACTCCAAGGACGTGCAGGTTTGTACGTTAATTGGCTTGGTGCGAATGTATAAATGTGTGTTAAAAAAATAGTCCCCGGTGTGTGTAGGGCAGTGTTAATGTGTGGGGATCGCTGGGCGGCGCGGACTCGATGGGCCAAGGGGCCTGTTTCCGCGCTGGATCTCTAAACTAAACTAAACATTAGTTGATGTGATGAAAATAGTCCCTTCCCTTAACACTCATGGAATTGGGTCAGGGAGTCCAGTTCCTTTGATGCTGTGCCTGCCTTTCAGATCCGCACAGCCGAAATAGAGAATGGGGCTTATTGTAACCCCTTCAGTGCGCCTGGGCCAATTCAGCATTTCCTCTTTGGTCATTTCTTTAATTGCCGCGGCTGTTAGTTAACTTTGAGGAAGAAGTTTAGCATCCTGAGGATACAATTCGAGGAACAAAGCGGGCCAGCTAGAATAAGACAACAAAGCCCACAGGGGGGGGGGGGGGGGGGGAAGAAATTCACAGGCTCTCACTTTGAGTGCTTCTGCGATTCAAAGCTTGCCTGAATGAAAAATCCCCCAGCATTTCGGAGACACAGGCGTTCCACTTAGAGAGAGGAAGTTCTGCTCTTTAGAAGCATTTAAGCTCTCAGGCCCCGCTTTGTGAAATCCCAGTAGGGACCGTCACTGATCTTTGAGTCGCACAGATAGGGTTTTCAACGGCACTAGATGCAGTCATATCGCTGGCAAGATGCCGCAACTGGGGCAGGAACTGAACGCGCGGTAACGTGGCAATGAATCATAAACCCATCACACTTGTCACCAGCAGTCGGAAGGAGCCTCTGCTTTTCCAGCCGGCTGCCCGAGGCACCTATGTTCCGTTAACATCAGAAAGATCATAAGATCATATGTGATAGGAGGAGAATTAGGCCATTCGGCCCGTCAAGCCTGCTCCGCCATTCCTTCGTGGCTGATCTGTGGAATTCTCTGCCACAGTGATTTTTTTTTAGATTTAGAGATACAGCGCGGAAACAGGCCCTTCGGCCCACCGGGTCCGCGCCGCCCAGCGATCCCCGCACACTAACACTATCCTGCACACACATTAGAGACAATTTTTACATTTGCCCAGTCCCATTAACCTACATACCTGCACGTCTTTGGAGTGTGGGAGGAAACCGAAAATCTCGGAGAAAACCCACGCAGGTCACGGGGAGAACGTACAAACTCCGTACGGACGGCGCCCGTAGTCAGGATCGAACCTGAGTCTCCGGCGCTGCATTCGCCGTAAGGCGGCAACTCTACCGCTGCGCCACCGTGCCGCCCCGGAGGGCAGTGGAGGTCAATTCACTGGATGTTTTCAAGAGAGAGTTAGATGTAGCTTTTAGGGCTAACGGAATCAAGGGTTATGGGGAGAACTCAGGAACCGGGTACTGATTTTGGATGATCAGCCATGATGATATTGAATGGCGATGCTGGCTCAAAGGACCGAATAGCCTACTCCTACACCTATTTTCTATGTTTTTATGTTTCTAACTATCTCTCCCTCCTAACCCCATTCTCCTGCCTTCTCCACATAACCTCTGACACCCGTACTAATCAAGAATCTATCTATTTCTGCCTTAAATATGTCCACTGACTTTGCCTCCACAGCCTTCTTCCTCATCTCCTTCTTAAAAGAACGTCCTTTAATTCTGAGTATTGAAGGCATGATTTTCACACTACAGATTGTAGATGATGTCTTTCCAATCATAGCAGGAGAAATTTCTCACACAACGCAGCAAAGATACACTTCTGAAATGAAAGTATAAGGAAATACTAAATTTGGAAAAAAGTTTAACAGAAGGTTTAAATCATTTGGATCTTTGAAGTAGGGTAGAGAGTAATTATCAATGTTCTGAGAAATGCATATTATACACCCAACATATTCCACCAATGGAAGATAGTCACAAAATGCTGGAGTAACTCAGCGGGACAGGCAGCATCTCTGGAGTGAAGGAATAGGAGACATTTCGGGTAGAAGTCTGATGAAGGGTCTCGACCCAATATGTTTCCTATTCATTCTCTCCAGAGATGCTGCCTGGCCCCCTGATTTACTGAAGCATTTTGTGTCCATCTTCGTTGTAAACCGGCATCTGCAGTTCCTTCCTACATTTGAACATTGAACAGTACAGCACAGGAACAGGCCCTTCAGCACACGATATTTAGTTTTAGTTTAGTTTAGTTTCGAGATACAGTGTGGAAACAAGCCCTTCGGCCCACCGAGTCCGCGCCGCCCAGCGAACCCCGCATATTAACACCATCCTACACACACTAGGGACAATTTTTACATTTTACCAAGCCAATTAACCTACATACCTGTACGTCTTTGGAGTGTGGGAGGAAACCGAAGATCTCGGAGAAAACCCACGCAGGTCACGGGGAGAACGTACAAACTCCGTACAGACGGCACCCGTAGTCGGGATCGAACCTGGGTCTCCGGCGCTGCATTCGCCGTGAGGCAGCAACTGTACCGCTGCACCACCGTGCCGCCCTGTCTTTCTGAACATGATGCCAAGATAGACTAATCTCATCTGATCCATCTGCCTCCATTCCCTGCATTTCCATGTGGCTCTTAAATGCCATGATAATGTCTGCCTCCCCCACCATCACTGGCAGCAGGTTCCAGGCACACACAAGCCACTGTAAACCCTTTGCAGAAACAACCAACTGCAGATGCTGGTCGACAAATAAGAAGACACAAACTGCTCAGCATCTCTGGAGAACAATATAAAAAGGACCCGGACAAGCTAGATGCAGGAAGAATGTTCCCAATGTTGGGGGAGTCCAGAACCAGGAGCCACAGTCTAAGGATAAAGGGGAGGCCATTTAAAACTGAGGTGAGAAAAAACTCTTTCACCCAGAGAGTTGTGAATTTGTGGAATTCTCTGCCACAGAAGGCAGTGGAGGACAATTCACTGGATGAATTTAAAAGAGAGTTAGATAGAGCTCCAGGGGCTAGCAGAATCAAGGGATATGGGGAGAAGGCAGGCACGGGTTACTGATTGTGGATGATCAGCCATGATCACATTGAATGACGGTGCTGGCTCGATGCTGGTGAGGCAGCAACTCTTTCGCTGCGCCACTGTTGGTGTATTCATTGTAAATTTTCCCTTCACATTTGACCTCCCAAAGTGCCATATACAACACCATGCTGACTGTAAGAAAGCAACTCCACCACTGTGCAGCCTTATTTATATGTCAGTACAGATACCTGCAGAAGAGTTGTTTTCGGATTCCTTACAGCAACCAAAGTGCCCCATTCACAGACTGGTCATCCAGTCTGAAGAAGGGTCTCGACCCGAAACCTGGAATTTAGAAGGATGAGAGGAGATCTTATCGAAACGTATAAGATTAATAAGGGGTTGGACACGTTAGAGGCAGGAAACATGTTCCCAATGTTGGGGGAGTCCAGAACAAGAGGCCACAGTTTAAGAATAAGGGGTAGGCCATTTAGAACTGAGATGAGGAAAAGGTTTTTCAGTTAGAGAGTTGTAAATCTGTGGAATTCTCTGCCTCAGAAGGCAGTGGAGGCCAATTCTCTGAATGCATTCAAGAGAGAGCTGGATAGAGCTCTTAAGGATAGTAGAGTCAGGGGGTATGGGGAGAAGGCAGGAACGCGGTACTGATTGAGAATGATCAGCCATGATCACATTAAATGGCGGTGCTGGCTCGAAGGGTCGAATGGCCTCCTCCTGCGCCTATTGTCTATTGTCACACCATTCCTTCTCTCCAGAGATGCTGCCTGACCCGCTGAGTTACTCCAGCATTTTGTGTCTATCTTCGGTTTAAATCAGCATCTGCAGTTCTTTCCTGCACCTGGTTGGAAAGTCTATCTGGCTCTGTTGCTCTATGACTCTCTGTAATGCGCCAGCTAATTTGAACTGAAGCCTCATCACCAGCACCATGCTCGGGTCGCCAGAGAGAAACCTCTTGTTCTTCTGCAAAGGGTAGTCAAGTATGTCATGTAGGCCCGTGGAAGAACAGATCCATCTCCTTCTCAATGCATGATTGTACATTGTATTTATTGACAAAATGCTGGAGTAACTCAGCAGGTCAGGCAGCATCTCGGGAGAGAAGGAATGGGTGACGTTTCGGGCCGAGACCCTTCTTCAGACTGAAGTCAGGGGGGCGGGACCAAGGAAGGATATAGGTGGAGACAGGAAGATAGAGGGAGATCTGGGAAGGGGGAGGGGAAGAGAGGGACAGAGGGACTATCTAAAGTTGGAGAAGTCAATGTTCATACCGCTGGGCTGCAAACTGCCCAGGCGAAATATGAGGTGCTGTTCCTCCAATTTCCGGTGGGCCTCACTATGGCACTGGAGGAGGCCCATGACAGAAAGGTCAGACTGGGAATGGGAGGGGGAGTTGAAGTGCTCGGGAGATCAGTTTGGTCAATGCGGACCGAGCGCAGGTGTTCAGCGAAGCGATCGCCGAGCCTGCGCTTGGTTTCGCCGATGTAAATAAGTTGACATCTGGAGCAGCGGATGCAATAGATGAGGTTGGAGGAGGTGCAGGTGAACCTCTGTCTCACCTGGAAAGACTGTTTGGGTCCTTGGATGGAGTTGATGGGGGAGGTAAAGGGACAGGTGTTGCATCTCGTGCGGTTGCAGGGGAAAGTGCCCGGGGATGGGGTGGTTTGGGTAGGAATGGACGAGTGGACCAGGGAGTTACGGAGGGAGCAGTCTCTGCGGAACGCAGAAAGGGGAGGGGATGGGAAGATGTGGCCAGTGGTGGGGTCCCGTTGTAGGTGACGGAAATGTTGGCGGATGATTTGTTGGATCCGCTGGCTGGTGGGGTGGAAGGTGTACTTATTGTATATTGTATGATTGCATCCCGGGGGTGCTGCGGTAGAGTTGCTGCCTTGCAGCCCCAGAGACTCGGATTCGATCCTGACTACGGGGTGCTGTCTGTACGGAGTTTGTACATTCTCCCCGCAACCTGCATGGGTTTTCTCCGGGATCTCCAGTTTCCTCCCACACTCCAAAGACGCGCAGGTTTGGAGGTTAATTGGCCTGGTGTCATTGTAAATTGCCCCCAAGTGTGTGTGTGTGTAGATTAGTGTTAATAGACAATAGACAATAGACAATAGGTGCAGGAGTAGGCCATTCAGCCCTTCGAGCCAGCACCGCCATTCAATGCCATCATGGTTGATCACTCTCAATCAGTACCCCGTTCCTGCCTTCTCCCCATACCCCCTCACTCCACTATCCTTAAGAGCTCTATCCAGCTCTCTCTTGAAAGCATCCAACGAACTGGCCTCCACTGCCTTCTGAGGCAGAGAATTCCACACCTTCACCACTCTCTGACTGAAAAAGTTCTTCCTCATCTCCGTTCTAAATGGCCTACCCCTTATTCTTAAACTGTGGCCCCTTGTTCTGGACTCCCCCAACATTGGGAACATGTTTCCTGCCTCTAATGTGTCCAATCTCCTAATTATCTTATATGTTTCAATAAGATCCCCCCTCATCCTTCTAAAATGTGCGGGGATCGCTGGTCGGTGCGGACTCGGTGGGCCGCAAGGGCCTGTTTCCACGCTAGTATCTCTAAACTAAACTAAACTAAACTAACGGAGTCGTAGCTCAACATACCTGCAAGATGGTATGATCCCTCAGATGGTATTATGGCGAGTCCGGAAACTTGTTGGTTGTAGAAGAAGTTTGATGGTATGATGGTGTATGATCCCTCCTAACTCAAAGACTTGAAATACTATCACCGAGCCAAAAATGACGTCTTAACATCGACAGTTTAAGCTGCAGTTTATCTTTCCTATGACACTCACCTACTATTTTAAAATCGAAAGCAATATGGTGGTGTGAATAGATTGCTCATGTTCGCCTGTTGAAAGCAGAGGCAAATAGAACAGACAGAATTTCCAGACAAAGGCAAGTGCAATATTGATTTTGCTGGATATCAGAATATGACCTGCGGTCAGGAAGGAAGAAAGAAACAGATCGATATCATCCATCTTTTCCACTCGTGAAAAGAAACCCAATAGCTGAAATCAGAAAGCTCTAAAATGTGTTTCATCCTGGTGCTAAATAGAGCTTGAGTTTTTAGTTTCGAGACACAGCACGGAAACAGGCCATTCAGCCCATCGGGTCTGTGCCGACCAGCATCACTCTGCACGCTATCCCAAGCAGGAGGGACAATTTCTTCAGTCTGAAGAAGGGTCTCGACCCAAAACGTCATCCATTCCTTCTCTCCCGAGATGCTGCCTGACCTCCTGAGTTACTCCAGCATTTTGTGAATAAATACGGTGTGGCGCGTCGGTAGAGGCCCGAAATAAAGGCAAGGAGCCAGGTATTTTGGGGGCGTTAAGGTTTTAACAGTCGGTTATCAGACGGGTCGAGTCTGCCGGAACGGCTTCGCGCCCAAAACCTTGTCCTTGTATCTCTAGTGCCGGACCGCCCCCCTGGACTGGTCCATTCCCGTGCCGAGGGGTCGGTAGTGGTATGGCCCGACCCTTGGGAGCCGCCACAACGGACAATTTACAATTTTCTACAAGGTCAATTAACCTACAAATCTGTGCTCCTTTGGAGTGTGGGAGGAAACCAGGGCACCTGGAGAAAACCCACGCAGGTTGCGGGAAGATTGTAATCGTGCCGGCTCAATTGCATGGCTCGATTGTAATCGCGTATTGTTTTTCCGCTGACTGGATAGCAGGCAACAAAAACTTTTCACTGTACCTCGCTCGGCACAGGTGACAATGAAATAAACTAAACTAGACTAAAGAATGTATCAATTCCACGCAGACAAGCACCCCTGGTCGGGATCGAACCCGTGTCTCTGGCGTTTTATTGCAGCAACTCTTCCGCTGCGCCACCATGCCGCCAATCTCTCACGTTTGCTTTTAACGTTGCCCGGTAAACCTCTCTGGCAAACTCAAATCGTACCAACTTGGAGAACAAGTTTGGTCTTGTCAGCTTCAGTCACGAAGAATTAAACTTGGCTAGTCACTCTGCCCCGGTACAAACAATTGCAGCTTGTCACACTGGGTCACACTCGACCCAGGCTTATTTGAAAATACCAACCCAAAACCCCCACAACAATGTTAAGACAACAGCCTTTTATCAGTTTCAGCTGAGCATTCAGCTGAGTTAACTTAGAAACATAGAAAATGGGTGCAGGAGGAGGCCATTTGGCCCTTCGAGCCAGCACTGCCATTCATTGTGATCATGAATGGCGGTGCTGGCTCGAAGGGCCAAATGGCCTCCTCCTGCACCTATTTTCAATGTTTCTTTGTTTCTAAGTTAGCTCAGCTGAAACTTGCTCCATTTACAAAGCCCAAACCCTCCAAAATTGAATTAGCGATTAATTTACAATTACCAAGGCGGCACGGTGGCGCAGCGGTAGAGTTGCTGCCTTACAGCGAATGCAGCGCCGGAGACCCGGGTTCGATCCCGACAACAGGTGCTGTCTGTACAGAGTTTGTACGTTCGCCCCGTGACCTGCGTGGGTTTTCTCCGAGATCTTGCGGTTTCCTCCCACACTCCAAAGACATACAGGTGTGTAGGTTAATTGGCTTGGTAAATGTAAAAATTGTCCGAGGTGCGTGTGTAGGATAGTGTTAATGTGCGGGGATCGCTGGTCGGCGCGGACTGGGTGGGCTGAAGGGCCTGTTTCCGCGCGGTATCTCTAAACTAAACTGAACTAAACTGAACAATGATTTGGCAGCCAAAGCATTTGCTTTGTAGTTTGGTTTAGTTTGTTATTGTCACATGTACCAAGGCAGAGTGAAAAGCTTTTTGTTGTGAGCTATCCAGTCAGCGTAAAGACAATACATGATTACAATGGAGCCGCCCACAGTGTACAGATAGATGCATGATAAAGGGAATAACGTGAATAACGTTTAGTGCAAGATAAGCAAACAGGTCCTTCTACAGTTGTATAGGGCCCTAGTGAAAGGAAAGGAAAGGAAAGCTCTACAGCGGGTAGTCCATAGAGCTCAGAGGGCCATCGGAACACAGCTACCAGACTTGGAGGGCATCAACAACACACGATGCCTCAGAAAAGCCACCAGCATCCACAAAGACTCTTCACACCCCTGCAACAATCTGTTCGAACTCCTTCCATCGGGCAGACGATACAAGGCCTTCTACGCCCGCACCTCCAGACTCAGGAACAGCTTCATCCCCAGGGCCATAGCTGCTATGAACCGGTCCTGCTGAGCCGGATGGCCACAACGCATAGATCAACTTGCACTTTACCCTGTCTAAAAACTGTTACAATTGTTTCGTTTCGTTGGGTTACTGTTAATTACTTAAATTATTGCATCGTATGGGAGGCGCATTCCCAATCTCGTTGTACCCCTGGGTATAATGACAATAAAGATATATTGTATTGTATTGTATTGTATTGTATTGTATTGTATTGTATTGTATTGTAGTGAGACCGCACCTGGAGTACTGTGTGCAGTTTTGGTCTCCAAATTTGAGGAAGGATATTCTTGCTATTGAGGGCGTGCAACGTAGGTTTACTAGGTTAATACCCGGAATGGTGGGACTGTCGTATATTGAAAGGCTGGAGCGGCTAGGCTTGTATACACTGGAATTTAGAAGGATGAGAGGGGATCTTATCGAAACGTATAAGATTATTAAGGGGTTGGACACGTTAGAGGCAGGAAACATGTTCCCAATGTTGGGGGAGTCCAGAACCAGGGGCCACAGTTTAAGAATAAGGGGTCGGTCATTTAGAACGGAGATGGGGAAAAACTTTTTCAGTCAGAGAGTTGTGAATCTGTGGAATTTTCTGCCTCAGAAGGCAATGGAGGCCAATTCTCTGAATGCATTCAAGAGAGAGCTAGATAGAGCTCTTAAGGATAGCGGAGTCAGGGGGTATGGGGAGAAGGCAGGAACGGGGTACTGATTGAGAATGATCAGCCATGATCACGGTGAATGGCGGTGCTGGCTCGAAGGGCCGAATGGCCTCCTCCTGCACCTGTTGTCTATTGTCTATAAAGTCCAGTAAAGTCCAATTAAAGATAATCCCATGGATCTCCAATGAGGTAGATAGCAACTCAGAAATGTTCTCCAATTGTTGGTAGGATGGTTCAGTTGCCTGATAGTTTAGTTTAGAATTATTATTATTATTATTATTATTATTATTATTATTATTATTATTATCATCATCATCATCATCATCATCATCATCATCATCATTATTATTATTATTATTATTATTATTATTATTATTATTATTATTATTATTATTATTATTATTATTATTATTATTATTATTATTATTATTATTATTATTATTAATATTATTATTGTCACGTGTACCAAGGTACAATGAAAAGCTTTTTATTCCTGTCCACTGTATACAGATAAGGGAAAGTTCGTGAGTTCATAAGTTATAGGAGCAGAATGAGGCCATTCGGTCCATCAAGTCTACTCCGCCATTCCATCATGGCTGATCTATCTTTCCTTCTCAACCCCATTCTCCTGCATTCTCCCCTGACACCCTTACTAATCAAGAATCTGTCAATCTCCGCCTTAAAAATATCCCATTGACTTGGCCTCCACAGCCGTCTGTGGTAATGAATTCCACAGATTCTCCCCACCTTCTGACTAAAGACATTCCTCCTCATCTCCTTTTTAAAGTACGTCCTTTTATTCCGAGGCTATGAACCTCTAGTCCTAGACTCTCCCACTAGTGGAGACATCCAGGCCTTTCACTATTCGATAAGTTCCAATGAGGCCTCCCCTCATCCTTCTAAACTCCAATGAGCACAGGCAGGCCCAGTGCCGACAAGCGCGCATCATATGTATAAAGGATGTAACGTTTAGTGCAAGATAATGCCCAGTAAAATCCAATTAAAGTTAATTCAAAGGTCTCCAATGAGGTAGATGGGAGGTCGGGAAAGCTCTCTCGTTGGTGGGAGGTCGGTTCAGTTGCCTGATAATAGCTGTGAAGAATGCATGGCAATGTTGGCAGGTTTGCAGATGATACAAAATACAATATATCTTTATTGTCATTGTACAGGAGTACAACGAGATTGGGAATGCGCCTCCCATACGATGCAATAAATTAATTAGCTAGTCAGTATTAATTTGAACAACCCAATGAAACAAATTGGAACAGTTTTAAAACAGAATAAAGTGCAAGTAGATCTGTGCCGGTTCACTGTGCGATGTGACCATCCGGCTCAGCAGGACCGGTTCATGGCAGCTATGGCCCTGGGGATGAAGCTGTTCCTGAGTCTGGAGGTGCGGGCGTAGAAGGCCTTGTATCGTCTGCCCGATGGAAGGAGTTCGAACAGACTGTTGCAGGGGTGTGAGGAGTCTTTGTGGATGCTGGTGGCTTTTCTGAGGCATCGTGTGTTGTAGATGCCCTCCATGGCTGGTAGCTGTGTTCCGATGGTCCCCTGAGCTCTGTGGACTACCCGCTGAAGAGCTTTCCTCTCTGCCTCCGTGCAGCTGAGGTACCACACAGGGATGCCATGCGTTAGGATGCTCTCTATGGTGCAGCGGTATAAGGTCGTCAGCAGCTGTTGGGGTAAAGTGGGTGGTATTGCAGATGGTTGTGAAAGATTGCAGCTGGATCTTGATCGGTTGGCCAGGTGGGCTGAGGAATAGTTGAAGGAATTTAATACAGAGAGATAATAATAATAATAATAATAATAATAATAATAATAATAATAATAATAATAATAATAATAATAATAATAATAATAATAATAATAATAATAATAATAATAATAATAATAATAATAATAATAATAATAATAATAATAATAGTAATAATGCATTACATTTATATAGCGCTTTTCAAACACTCAAAGACGCTTTACAGGGATTTCTAGAACATAGAGAAGAAAATAAATAGATAAATAAATAAACGAACAGAGAAAGGAGACAGAAGGTGAGGTGACGGTCAGTGGTTGAAGGCAGTGCTGAACAGGTGAGACTTCAGTGATGTTTTGAATGTGGTGAGTGAGGAGGAGTCTCTGACGGTTTGGGGTAGTGAGTTCCAGAGGGTGGGAGCAGCGATGGAGAAAGCCCTGTCGTGAGGTGTTACATTTTGGGAAGTCTAACCTGGGCAGGACCTACACAGTGAACAATTAGGGGTGAGGAGTGTTTGTGGAGCAGAGGGACCCAATGAGTTTTCCTTCAGTAAACCCGCGAGTTTTCATGGGTTGAAAGACTGGCCAAATATGGTTGAAGGTTATCCTCAGAAACTCGATGTCCCAGTAATCAGGTGCAGCAATGATACCAACTCAAGGGCAAGTGACTGAGTTGCAGGAGATTTTCACTGACCCACTAAAGAAATTAGATCGAGCCCGAAAATGAGAACAGATTTTATAAAAAGATCAGGTAATTGCAATATTCTGCATTGTGGGAGGGAGAACGTATGTCCTACATCCTCTGCTATCAATGTAGCTAAAATTACTCTTCTCCAGAGATACATCCATAGCAAGGGAGATAGTGGATGACGGCCTCAGTGATTTCAGCAGGGACTTCTTTATAAGAAGAGTGCGGAAATTTTAAACTTTCTTCCCAACAAAGCTACAATGTGGGTCAATTCAAAATGTAAAAAGTGAAATTAATAGGATTTTGTTAAGTAAAGGATTGCAAAAATAACAAGGATGAAGGATGAAGTTGAGATATCGCGCGGATTTGATCTAATCAAATGTACTCCAGATGCAGCCTCATTCAACGTCTTGCATAACCGCAACATAACATCCTGACTTTTAGAGTCATAGAGTCCTAGAGTGATACAGCGTGGGAACAGGCCCTTCGGCCCAACTCGCCCACACTGGCCAACAATGTCCCAGCTACACGAGTCCCACCTGCCTGCATTTGCCCCATATCCCTCCAAACCTGTCCTATCCATGTACCTGTCTAACTGTTTCTTAAACCTTGGGATAGTCCCTGCCTCAACTACCTCCTCTGGCAGCTTGTTCCACACACCCACACACCCACGTCAAAAACAATAATCTGGAATGGGCAATGGTTCTACTCAAAGATGTCTGGAGAGGAAAGACACCTGCCAGCAAACACAATCGAGCAGCAGGCACTGAACCACAAGGGCGGCACGGTGGCGCAGCGGTAGAGTTGCTGCCTTACAGCGAATGCAGCGCCGGAGACTCGGGTTCGATCCTGACTACGGGCGCCGTCTGTACGGAGTTTGTACGTTCCCCCCCCCCGTGACCTGCGTGGGTTTTCTCCGCGATCTTCGGTTTCCTCCCACACGCCAAAGACGTACAGGTATGTAGGTTAATTGACTGGGTAAATTTTAAAAAATTGTCCCTAGTGTGTGCAGGATAGTGTTAATGTGCGGGGATCGCTGGGCGGCGCGGACTCGGTGGGCCGAAGGGCCTGTTTCCGCGCTGTATCTCTAAATCTAAAAAAAATCTAAGGGAAACTTAAGGGTTCTGACGAAAACAGACCAAAAAGTATTCAAGTAACAAAGGTGGAAAGGGAGATAGAAATCTGAAGAATCATAGAGTCATACAGCGTGGAAACAGGCCCATCAGCCCAACTTGCGCACACCGACCAACATGTCCCATCTACACACCTGCCTGCGTTTGGCCCTTATCCCTCTAAACCCGTCCTATCCATGTGCCCGTCTAAATGTTTCTTGAACATGGCGAAAGTACCTGCCTTCACTACCTCCTATGGCAGCTCGTTCTATGTACCCACCACCCTTTGTGAAAAAAAGTTACCCCTCGGGTTCCTATTAAATAATAAATTTTATTTGTCATATGTAGGTTGGCACAGGGCCAACGGTACAATGAAATGTATTTGACAAGACAACGGGTCACCTCAGCAATAATATTTCTCCTCTCACTTTAAACCTATGTCCTCTCGATTCTTGGACTGCGCATTTATTCGATCTATTCCTCTCATGAGGAATAGACAAATGTGGTCTAGTCTAGTTTAGTTTAGTTTAGTTTAGAGATTCAGCACGGATCCAGGCCCTACGGCCCACCTAGTCCGCACCGACCAGCGATCCCCGCACATTAACACTATCTTACACACACTAGGGACAATTTTCAATGATACCAAACCATTTAACCAACAAGCCTGCACATCTTTGGATCATGGGAGGACACAGGAGATCTCAGAGAAAACCCATGCAGATCATGGGGAGAACGTACAAACTCCGTACAGGCAGCACCCGTAGTCAGGATCGAACCCGGGTCTCTAGCGCTGTAAGGCAGCAACTCTACCGCTGCGCCACCGCATAATTTTTGGTTCATGGTTTCATCCGTGCATAGGCATCCATGCTCTGCAAGGGTCCCAATGGCAAGAGGCTACTCCTTTCGGTTAGATAGGATACCTCAGAAAGGTGAATTATTCCATGTAATTCTTAATTCAGCGGTCATATTTCAGACACACTTTTCCTGTTCTGAAGTGGCGGCTGATTGCACTGTGTCACCCTAGTGCATTAATTTTATAAGAGCAAATGCACAGACAAAGCACCACTCCGACAAACTCATTACCAGTCGCAGCGGGAAATGATTATTCTATTGCACCCAAGGCTACAAGTGACTTTTAGCGCATAATTGAGAACAGCTAAGCTTTATATGTAAGATAGACACAAAATGCTGTAGTAACTCAGCGGGTCAGGCAAGACCAACGAGAGATGTGGAAGGGTAAGGAGTTATGTCACACAGACATCAATCCCATTACTTCTTAGACAATAGACAATAGACAATAGGTGCAGGAGTAGGCCATTCAGCCCTTCGAGCCAGCACCGCCATTCAATGCGATCATGGCTGATCACTCTCAATCAGTACCCCGTTCCTGCCTTCTCCCCATATCCCCTCACTCCGCTATCCTTAAGAGCTCTATCCAGCTCTCTCTTGAAAGCATCCAACGAACTGGCCTCCACTGCCTTCTGAGGCAGAGAATTCCACAACTTCACCACCCTCTGACTGAAAAAGTTCTTCCTCATCTCCGTTCTAAATGGCCTACCCCTTATTCTTAAACTGTGGCCCCTTGTTCTGGACTCCCCCAACATTGGGAACATGTTATCTGCCTCTAATGTGTCCAATCCCCTAATTATCTTATATGTTTCAACAAGATCCCCCCTCATCCTTCTAAATTCCAGTGTATACAAGCCCAATCGCTCCAGCCTTTCAACATACGACAGTCCCGCCATTCCGGGAATTAACCTAGTGAACCTACGCTGCACGCCCTCCATAGCAAGAATATCCTTCCTCAAATTTGGAGACCAAAACTGCACACAGTACTCCAAGTGCGGTCTCACCAGGGCCCGGTACAACTGTAGAAGGACCTCTTTGCTCCTATACTCAACTCCTCTTGTTACGAAGGCCAACATTCCATTGGCTTTCTTCACTGCCTGCTGTACCTGCATGCTTCCTTTCATTGACTGATGCACTAGGACACCCAGATCTCGTTGAACTCCCCCTCCTCCTAACTTGACACCATTCAGATAATAATCTGCCTTTCTATTCTTACTTCCAAAGTGAATAACCTCACACTTATCTACATTAAACTGCATCTGCCATGTATCCGCCCACTCACACAACCTGTCCAAGTCACCCTGCAGCCTTATTGCATCTTCCTCACAATTCACACTACCCCCCAACTTAGTATCATCTGCAAATTTGCTAATGGTACTTTTAATCCCTTCGTCTAAGTCATTAATGTATATCGTAAATAGCTGGGGTCCCAGCACCGAACCTTGCGGTACCCCACTGGTCACTGCCTGCCATTCTGAAAGGGACCCATTTATCCCCACTCTTTGCTTTCTGTCTGTCAACCAATTTTTTATCCATGTCAGTACCCTACCCCCAATACCATGTGCCCTAATTTTGCCCACTAATCTCCTATGTGGGACCTTGTCGAAGGCTTTCTGAAAGTCGAGGTACACCACATCCACTGACTCTCCCTTGTCAATTTTCCTAGTTACATCCTCAAAAAATTCCAGTAGATTTGTCAAGCATGATTTCCCCTTCGTAAATCCATGCTGACTCGGAATGATCCCGTTACTGCTATCCAAATGCTCAGCAATTTCGTCTTTTATAATTGACTCCAGCATCTTCCCCACCACTGATGTCAGACTAACTGGTCTATAATTACCCGTTTTCTCTCTCCCTCCTTTCTTAAAAAGTGGGATAACATTTGCTATCCTCCAATCCACAGGAACTGATCCTGAATCTATAGAACATTGAAAAATTATCTCCAATGCTTCCACTATTTCTAGAGCCACCTCCTTAAGTACTCTGGGATGCAGACCATCAGGCCCTGGGGATTTATCAGCCTTCAGTCCCATCAGTCTACCCAAAACCACTTCCTGCCTAATGTGGATTTCCTTCAGTTCCTCCATCACCCTAGGTTCTCCGGCCCCTAGAACATTTGGGAGATTGTGTGTATCTTCCTCAGTGAAGACAGATCCAAAGTAACGGTTTAACTCGTCTGCCATTTCTTTGTTCCCCATAATAAATTCCCCTGCTTCTGTCTTCAAGGGACCCACATTTGCCTTGACTATTTTTTTCCTCTTCACGTACCTAAAAAAACTTTTGCTATCCTCCTTTATATTATTGGCTAGTTTACCCTCGTACCTCATCTTTTCTCCCCGTATTGCCTTTTTAGTTAACTTTTGTTGCTCTTTAAAAGAGTCCCAATCCTCTGTCTTCCCACTCTTCTTTGCTATGTTATACTTCCTCTCCTTAATTTTTATGCTGTCCCTGACTTCCCTCGTCAGCCACAGGTGTCTCTTACTCCCCTTAGAGTCTTTCCACCTCTTTGGAATAAATTGATCCTGCAACCTCTGCATTATTCCCAGGAATACCTGCCATTGCTGTTCTACCGTCTTCCCTGCTAGGGCCTCCTTCCAATCAATTTTGGCCAGCTCCCGCCTCATGCCTCTGTAATCCCCTTTGCTATACTGTAATACCGACACTTCCGATTTTCCCTTCTGCCTTTCCATTTGCAGAGTAAAACTTATCATGTTGTGATCACTGCCTCCTAATGGCTCTTTTACCTCTAGTCCCCTTATCAGATCAGGATCATTACACAACACTAAATCCAGAATTGCCTTCTCCCTGGTAGGCTCCAGTACAAGCTGTTCTAAGAATCCATCTCGAAGGCACTCTACAAACTTTCTTTCCTGGGGTCCATTTCCAACCTGATTTTCCCAGTCTACCTGCATGTTGAAATCTCCCATAACCACCGTAGCATTACATTTTTGACACGCCAATTTTATCTCCTGATTCAACTTGCACCCTATGTCGAGGCTACTGTTTGGGGGCCTATAGATAACTCCCATTAGGGTCTTTTTACCCTTACAATTTCTCATTTCTATCCATACTGATTCAACATCTCCTGATTCTATGTCACCCCTTGCAAGGGAATGAATATCATTCCTTACCATCAGAGCAACCCCACCCCCTCTGCCCACCTGTCTGTCTTTTCTACACGTTGTGTACCCCTGAATATTCAGTTCCCAGCCCTGGTCCTCTTGTAGCCATGTCTCAGTGATCCCTACAACATCATACTTGCCCATGACTAACTGAGCCTCAAGCTCATCCACTTTATTTTTTATACTACGCGCATTTAAGTACAACACTTTAACTTCTGTATTTACCTCCCCTCTCACATCGTTCACAATTGGCCCTGCCCTTAATTTCTTTTCCGCTCTAGAACTTCTGTTCCCATTCTTCCGAGAGTCTTTTGCAATATCTCCTGTATTCCCTTTTACCTCATCTTCATATTCACAATTTGTTAACCCCTCCCCCCCACTACTTAGTTTAAAGCCACAGGTGTCACACTAGCAAACCTGCCTGCCAGAATGTTTGTCCCCCTGCTGTTAAGATGCAACCCGTCCCTTTTGTACAAGTCACCCCTAGCCCAGAAGAGATCCCAGTGGTCCAGAAATCTAAATCCCTGCTCTCTGCACCAGTCCCTCAGCCATAAATTCATACCCTCTATCTCTCTGTTCCTGGCCTCACCAGCACGAGGTACCGGTAGCAGTCCAGAGATAACCACCTTCGACGTCCTACTTCTCAGTGTTTTTCCCAACTCTCTAAACTCCCGCTGTAGCACCTCCTTCCTCTTCCGCCCGACGTCATTCGTGCCCACGTGCACAACGACTTCAGGTTGATCGCCTTCCCTCACTAGGATTTTCTGAAGCCGGTCTGTGATGTGTTGAACCCTGGCACCAGGGAGGCAACAGACCATCCTCAAGTCCCTCCTGCTGCCACAGAATCTTCTGTCCGTCCCTCGGACTATGGAGTCACCGACCACTACGGCTCTTCTATCAATTATACTTTCAGCGTTTCAGATCACGCCAACAGATTGCGTGAAAATATGGAATTCACTGTGGAAGTCCATAGACAATAGACAATAGACAATAGGTGCAGGAGGAGGCCATTCGGCCCTTCGAGCCAGCACCGCCATTCAATGTGATCATGGCTGATCATTCTCAATCAGTATCCCGTTCCTGCCTTCTCCCCATACCCCCTGACTCCGCTGTCCTTAAGAGCTCTATCTAGCTCTCTCTTGAATGCATTCAGAGAATTGGCCTCCACTGCCTTCTGAGGCAGAGAATTCCACAGATTCACAACTCTCTGACTGAAAATGTTTTTCCTCATCTCAGTTCTAAATGGCCTAAAAGTTCTAAAAGTCATTCATTGCCACAGACGGCATAGAGTCACAGCGTGATAGAGTGTAGAAGCAGGCCCTTCGGCCCAACTTACCCATATTGACCAATGGAGTCAACGGATATTTTTAAGTCAAGTCAAGTCAATTTTATTTGTATAGCACATTTGAACACAACCCACGTTGACCAAAGTGCTGAACATCAGTGCAGGTACTAAGAAACGAACATACAATGGCACACAAACATAACAGCACATACATAAACAGTTCACAGCACCCCCTCAGAAGGCCACAAACGCTAGGGAATAGAAGTAGGTTTTGTGCCTGGACTTAAAGGAGTCGATGGAGGGGGCAGTTCTGATGGGGAGAGGGATGCTGTTCCACAGTCTAGGAGCTGCAACCGCAAAAGCGCGGTCACCCCTGAGCTTAAGCCTAGACCGCGGGATAGTCAGTAGCCCCAAGTCGGCTGACCTGAGGGACCTGGAGATAGAGTGGTGGGTTAGAAGATTTTTGATATGGGGAGGGCAAGCCCGTTTAGGGCTTTGTATGTGAATAGGAGGAGCTTGAAGTTGATTCTGTACCGTACTGGGAGCCAGTGGAGAGAGGCCAGAATTGGGGTGATGTGGTCCTTTTTACGGGTCCTTTTTATGTGTCCTTCTAATACCAACACATCACAACTTGCCCGGTCTTGTCTGTGATGCTGTGAATCAATTCACTATTACAAATACTCATTGGACTGCTGATATTATTTGCAGGCTCGCTGCCATCCTTTCTTTTGCAAGGCTCTTCCTCCTGGGTGCCAACAAGGCTGGTTTTGTAAGTGCCTAAGTGCATCTGACAAGGTCTGTTATTCATTGTATCTGAGTAATTGATGGAGCCTGTTAGTTATTATGTATTTTAATATATACACAGCCTGATATTTCCTGGTTTCAAACGGCCAATTCAAACTTCATGTTGATTCACTTTGCGCCATGCGCTAACACATACTTAAAGTCAATTATCTCGAGGCATTCACGGGTGGCACAGCGGTAGAGTTGCTGCCTTACAGCGCTTGCAGCGCCGGAGACCCGGGTTCGATCCCGACTACGGGTGCTGTCTGCACGGAGTTTGTACGTTCTCCCCGTGACCTGCGTGGGTTTTCTCCGAGATCTTCGGTTTCCTCCCACACTCCAAAGACGTGCAGGTTTGTAGGTTAATTGGCTGGGTAAATGTAAAAATTGTCCCTGGTGGGTGTAGGATAGTGTTAATGTACGGGGATCGCTGGGCGGCGCGGAACCGGTGGGCCGAAAGACCTGTTTCCGCGCTGTATCTCTAAACTAAACTAAACTAAGAGATTGCTAATTCGTCCAGTCCACACCAGAGATAAGCACGCAACTGAGGTGAGACTAACAAAGAAAGCCAATCAGCAAAGTAAACTTTCAATGGTTGTGTATGGCCACATGCTGTGTTTACACATGACTTTGGTGAAGGTGGAAAACAGAGCAAAGCATTATTTTGTAAGTACATCATTTAGTCAGTGGTCACAGTGAGGCTTTCACCTATACTCACACACTCAAGCACTAACACACACACACTCACACACACTCACACACCACACACACGCGCACACAAACACTCACACACACACTCACACACACACACATATATACACACACATGCACTAATACACACACACGCACACACACACACACCACACACACACACTCACACACCCACAGAAACTCACACACACACACACATATATACACACACACGCACTAATACACACACCACACACACACACCACACACACATGCGCACACACACACACTCATACACAGAGAGAAACTCACACACACCACATACACATATATACACACACACACACTAACACACACACACCACACACGCGCACACACACACCACACATATATACACACACACACACACATATATACACACACACGCACTAACACACACACACACACACACCACACACGCGCACACACACACACATATATACACACACACACACATATATACACACACACGCACTAACACACACACACACACCGCGCACACACACACACATACACACACACACCACACATATATACACACACACACACATATATACACACACATGCACTAACACACACACACACCACACGCGCACACACACACACACACACATATATACACACACACACATATATATACACACACACGCACTAACACACACACACCACACACGCACACACACACACAAACACACCACACACATATATACACACACTCACACACAAACACACCACACACACACACACACATATATACACACACACCCACTAACAGACACATCCACACACTCACACACACATATATATATACACACAGACACATACAAACACATATATATATATGCACACACACACGCACTAACACACACACACCACACACACATACACACACACACACAGAGGGTGAGAGTGCGAGGGAGAGAGAGAGAGGGAGAGGGAGAGAGAGAGAGAGAGAGAGAGAGAGAGAGAGAGAGAGAGAGAGAGAGAGAGAGAGAGAGAGAGAGAGAGAGAGAGAGAGAGAGAGAGTAATGCAGTTGAAGGACAAATGAGGCAGATAGTAGTTGAGGACTGTGGGGTTTGGGATCCATTAGGTTGCTGCTGATCAGATGATGCCCACTGCACCAGCGTTTCCTCAGCCTCATCGGTTTCACTAACCGGTGCTTTGTTCCTCCACTTTACGCGCAAGTTAAAATGTGAAAGTCCATGACAGGTCGGCTTTGTTTTGGAGCTTACCCACCCAGGCACATCGCTGTTTACACTGAAAGCACTCAGGAACAACCCAGCTCCAACAGGAGTCTTGTTTTCATTATTTCATTCAAGCGGAGCTGGGAGCGATGGAAACGTTGCTGGTCGCAATGACCCGGTCCCGTTTCCCTCACCGTTTCCCACCGTTTACTGTCACGTGTACCGAGGTACAGTGAGAAGCTTTCTGTTGCCTGCTGTCCAGTCAGCGGAAAGACAACACATGATTACAATCGAGCCGTCCACAGTGCATCAGAGAGTTGTGAATCTATGGAATTCTCTGCCTCAGAAGGCAGTGGAGGCCAATTCTCTGAATGCATTCAAGAGAGAGCTAGATAGAGCTCTTAAGGATAGCGGAGTCAGGGGGTATGGGGAGAAGGCAGGAACGGGGTACTGATTGAGAATGATCAGCCATGATCACATTGAATGGCGGTGCTGGCTCGAAGAGCCGAATGGCCTCCTCCTGCACCTATTGTCTATTGTCTATTGTCTATTGCACAGATACATGATAAGGGAATAAGGTCATATGTAATAGGAGCAGAATTAGGCCATTCGGCCCATTAAGTCTACTTCGCCATTCAATCATGGATGATCTATCTCTCCCTCCTAACCCCATTCTCCTGCCTTCTCCCCGTAACCCCTGACACCCGTCCTAATCAAGAATCTATCTATCTGCCTTAAAAAAATCCATTGGCTTGGCCTCCACTGCCTTCTGTGGCAACGAATTCCACAGATTCACCACCCTTTGACTAAAGGAATTCCTTCTCATTTCATTCCTAAAGGAACGTCCTTTAATTATGAGGCTATGACCTCTAGTCCTGGACTCTCCCACTAGTGGAAACATCCTCTCCACATCCATTCTATCCAAGCCTTTCACTATTAGTTTGTTTCAATGAGGTCCCCCCGTCATTCTTCTAAACTCCAGCGAGTGCAGGCCCAGTGCCAACAAACGCTCATCATAGGTTAACCCACTCATTCCTGGGATCATTCTCGTAAACCTCCTCTGGACCCTCTCCAGGGTCAGCACATCCTTCGGAATAACGGAATAGCGTTCAGTGCAAGGCTAAACCAGCAACGTCCGATCAAGGATAGTCCGAGGGTCACAAGATCCAGAGCAAGTAAGATCATGAGGGACCCCTGCCACCCCAGCAATGGACTGTTCCAGCTGCTACGGTCAGGCAAACGCCTCCGCTGTCACGCTGTGAAAACGGAGAGGATGAGACGGAGTTTCTTCCCACAGGCCATCAGGACTGTCAACTTTTATAACTCCAGGGACTAAATTTTGTCTTCTCTCTATATTAACTTATTAACTTTATTTATATGCTGTAACTGTAATTCTTTTTTGTGCACAATCCGCAGGCATTGCCACTTTCATTTCACTGCACATCGTGTGTGTGTATGTGACAAATAAACTTGACTTGACTTGACCAATGAGGTAGATAGTAGTTGATAGCACTGGTTGTGGTGGGATGGTTCAGTTGCCTGATAACAGCTGGGAAGAAACTGTCTCTGAGTCTGGAGGTGTACGTTTTCACACTTCTACACCTCTTGACCGATGGGAGAGGGGAGAAGAGGGAGTGGCCGGGCTGCGACCCGCCCATGATTGTGCTGCTGGCCTTGCCGAGGCAGCGCGAGGTGTAAATGGAGTCAATGGAAGGGGGGTTGGTTTGTGCGACGGTCTGGGCTGCGTCCACAATCCATGGCAGCGGCATGGGCGGCTCCTCTCAATCTTGCCTCGCTGTCAATAGACAATAGACAATAGGTGCAGGAGAAGGCCATTCGGCCCTTCGAGCCAGCACCGCCATTCAATGTGATCATGGCTGATCATTCTCAATCAGTACCCCGTTCCTGCCTTCTCCCCATACCCCCTGACTCCGCTATCCTTAAGAGCTCTATCTAGCTCTCTCTTGAATGCATTCAGAGAATTGGCCTCCACTGCCCTCTGAGGCAGAGAATTCCACAGATTCACAACTCTCTGACTAAAAAAGTTTTTCCTCATCTCTGTTCTAAATGGCCTACCCCTTATTGTTAAACTGTGGCCCCTGGTTCTGGACTCCCCCAACATTGGGAACATGTTTCCTGCCTCTAACGTGTCCAACCCCTTAATAATTTTATACGTTTCGATAAGATCCCCCCTCATCCTTCTAAATTCCAGTGTATACAAACCTAGTCGCTCCAGTCTTTCAACATATGACAGTCCCGCCATTCCGGGAATTAACCTAGTAAAACTACGTTGCAAGCCCTCAATAGCAAGAATATCCTTCCTCAAATTTGTAGACCAAAACTGCACACAGTACTCCAGGTCACGATGCAGCGTTTAAGGTTTGACAGCAAGGTGGCCTGTTATCAGGCGACGGCCCATCCAGGGCGATCAGTCGGACAAATAACCGACTGTCAGCCTCGTCGACGTCTGCTGTTGAATTTGATCCATATGGGTGGCGTGTCAGAATCGTTTGGGAAAGTTACAAGCTGCTGTGTGATCGCCCGTCGTAAAGTCCACGCATGTGACCGCAGCTACACAGAGGCACTTGTGTTGCAAAGAATGATGCTTTTCATTGCATTCAAGTGCTGTTGCCTACTCAACATAACTCAAGCAATTCCATGGGACTAGCCAACTCCATTTGAAAACGATGACACCAGCCATTGTGCCTCCTCTGGTTTCAGTTTGGTTTAATTTAGTTCAGTTTAGTTTATTGTCACGTGCGAACAGTGGGCCCAGTGTAAAGCTTTTGTTGCGTGCTACCCAGACAATAGACAATAGGTGCAGGAGCAGGCCACTCGGCTGAAAGACAATGCACGATTGCAATCGAGCCATTCACAGTGTGTGCGTACGTGCTAAGGGAATAACGTTTCACAGTTAAAGTAAGGAATGGTGCTGTCAGAGTGTGGAGCGATTGTAATGCCTGATCGTAGAGCTGCTTCTGTGGCTAGGACCCAAATAGTCGCCTGGGTTGGGCGCCATCTTGGAAGCAATGGGGCATAGTGTGTACGGTTGATGGGGCTGTTATTTTTGTGTTGGAAGGAGCTGGTGGCAAGGGTGGCACGGTTGGCGCAGCGGTAGAGTTGCTGCCTCACAGCGCCAGAGACCCGGGTTCGATCCTGACCACGGCTGCTGTCTGTGCGGAGTTTGTACGTTCTCCCCGTGACCTGCCCGGGTTTTTCCCGGGATCTCCGGTCTCCGCCCACACTCCAAAGGCGTACAGGTTTGCAGGTTGATTGGCTGCTGTAAATTGTAAATTGTCCCTAGTGTGTAGAATGGAGCTAGTGTACGGGGTGATCGCTGGTCGGCATGGACTCGATGGGCTGAAGGGCCTGTTTCCACACTGTATCTCTGAAGTCTAAAGTCTAAGGGAGTGTGAAAACGCACACCTCCAGATTCAGGGACAGTTTCTTCTCGGCTGTTATCAGGCAACTGAACCATCCCACCACAACCAGAGAACAGTGCTGAACTACTATCTACCTCTTTGGTGACCCTCGGACTATCCTTGATCGCACTTTGCTGGCTTTACCTTGCACGAAACATTATTCCCTAACCGTACACTGTAAACGGCTCGATTGTAAACATTCATTGTCCTTCTGCTGACATGAAGAGCAGGCAACAAAAGCTTTTCACTCTACCTGTACAGAGTTTGTACGTTCTCCCCATGACCTGCGTGGGTTTTCTCCAGGATCTCCGGTTTCCTCCCACACTCCAAAGACGTACAGGTTTGTAGGTCATTTGGCTTTGGTAAAGATTGTAAATTATGCTTAGTGTGTGTAGTGTCGTGTCTAGTGTAGTGCTAGTGTATGATCGCTGGTCAGCACGGACTCAGTGGGCTGAAGGGCCTGTTTCCGCGCAGTATCTCTAAACACATGGAATGGAGGCAAACGGATCATGTGTTAGGAGAGAGGATTACTTTAACTTAGCATCACGATTGGCACGGACATTGTGGGCCGAACGGCCTATTCCTAGAAAGTACTTTTTCACAGTATAGTAAAAATAAAGAACTGCAGATGCTGTTGTACACCAAAGATAGGCACAAAGTGCAGGAGTAACAGCAGGTCAGGCAGCATCCCTGCAAAAATCTCTGGAGAAAAAGGATGAGCATTGTCTTAGGTCAAGTCCCTTCTTCAAGTATTTGAGGAAGGACCGAGGAGTGTGAAGAAGGGTCCTGACTCGAAACGTCACCCATCCTTTTTCTCCGGAGATGCTGCCTGACCCGCTGAGTTACTCCAGCAACTTCCGTCCGGACTATTTTCATGTTCTATCATCATCATATCATCATCATCATATATATACAGCCGGAAACAGGCCTTTTCGGCCCTCCAAGTCCGTGCCGCCCAGTGATCCCCGTACATTAACACTATCCTACACCCACTAGGGACAATTTTTACATTTTACCCAGCCAATTAACCTACATACCTGCACGTCTTTGTTCTTGTCCGCTTTAAAAGTCTCCTATATTACAACGGGGCCACAGTTTAGGAATAAGGAGTAGGTCATTTAGAACTGAGATGAGGAAAAACCTTTTCAGTCAGAGAGTTGTGAATCTGTGGAATTCTCTGCCTCAGAAGGCAGTGGAGGCCGATTCTCTGAATGCATTCAAGAGAGAGCTGGATAGAGCTCTTAAGGATAGCGGAGTCAGGGGGTATGGGGAGAAGGCAGGAACGGGGTACTGATTGAGAATGATGAGCCATGATCACATTGAATGGTGGTGCTGGCTCGAAGGATGAGGGGGGATCTTATTGAAACATATAAGATAATTAGGGGATTGGACACATTAGAGGCAGGAAACATGTTGCCAATGTTGGGGGAGTCCAGAACAAGGGGCCACAGTTTAAGAATAAGGGGTAGGCCATTTAGAACGGAGATGAGGAAGAACTTTTTCAGTCAGAGAGTGGTGAAGGTGTGGAATTCTTTGCCTCAGAAGGCAGTGGAGGCCAGTTCGTTGGATGCTTTCAAGAGAGAGCTGGATAGAGCTCTTAAGGATAGCGGAGTGTGGGGGTATGGGGAGAAGGCAGGAACGGGGTACTGATTGAGAGTGATCAGCCATGATGGCATTGAATGGCGGTGCTGGCTCGAAGGGCTGAATGGCCTACTCCTGCACCTATTGCCTATTGTCTATTGTCTATTGTGAAGGGCCGAATGGCCTCCTACTGCACCTATTGTCTATTGTCTATTGTCTAACGTGTCGGAAGGAACTGCAGATGCTGGTTTAAACCTAAAATAGGCGCAAAAAGCTGGAGTGACTCAGTGGGACAGGCAGCGTCTCTGGAGAGAAGGAATGGGTGACGTTTCGGGGTCGTCTGAAGAAGGGTCTCGACCCAAAACGTCACCCATTCCTTCTCTCCAGAGATGCTGCCCATCCCGCTGAGTTACTCCAGCATTTTGTGTCTCTCTCTCCCGTTTTACCATGTTTTAGGTGTCAACTAAATCCATACAGTTACTGTGTTCTGTTTGTAATTAATGAAGTATTTGAGGCATTCACTGTTTCCAAGAGCCAACTATTCCAATATGGCCACACTTTTATTTACATAGCACTTTCAATGTGACTAAAAACCTCTCGAGGCATGTTTCAGAAATAATTGGTGCCAATCTCGATGAGATATTTGGTCAAAGTGGTAAGTTTTAATGACAAAAGACAATAGACAATAGGTGCAGGAGGAGGCCATTCAGCCCTTCGAGCCAGCACCACCATTCAATGTGATCACGGCTGATCATTCTCAATCAGTACCCCGTTCCTGCCTTCTCCCCATACCCCCTGACTCCGCTATCCTTAAGAGCTCTATCTAGCTCTCTCTTGAATGCATTCAGAGAATTGGCCTCCACTGCCTTCTGAGGCAGAAAATTCCACAGATTCACAACTCTCTGACTGTCAAAAGGATACGTAATTAGAGATGGAGACTTTTTTTTTGGCGTGGGGGGGGGGGGGGGGGGAAGGGAGGGGAGGGGAGGGGAGGGGGTTGGCTCTCCAGAACTATGTAGGTAAAGACACATCAGCCAACAATGGGGGCAACTAACTTCAGGGATGTCCAAATATACAAATTGGAAGAAAAAACATTAGGGTGTAGGAAAAAAACTGCAGATGCTGGTTTAAATCGAAGGTAGACACAAAATGCTGGAGTAACTCAGCGGGTCGGGCAGCATCTCGGGAGAGAAGGAATGGGTAACGTTTTGGGTCGAGACCCTTCTTCAGACTGATGTCAGGGGACGGGACGGGACAAAGATAGAATGTAGTCGGAGACAGGAAGACTGGAGGGAGAACTGGGAAGGGGAGGGGACAGAGAGGGAAAGCAGGGGCTATCTAGGGCTCTGGGGCTCAAAGAGGTTACAGGGATAAGGTGAGGCGGGAACCTGATTTGAATGAATGAATGAACGAATGAATGAATGGATGAATAAATGAATAAATGAATAAATGAATAAATGAATAAATGAATAAATGAATGAATGAATGAATGAATGAATGAATGAATAAATTAATGAATGAATGATACTTTACCATCACAAGAACCAAGGTCCAGTGAAATTCATAGGTTTTGCATACAATACACAAGTGTGCAAAGAGTCGCCATGTTCAGGTGTATTAGTACGGGTGTCAGGGGTCATGGGGAGAAGGCAGGAGAATGGGGTTAGGAGGGAGAGATAGATCAGCCATGATTGAATGGCGGAGTAGGCTTGATGGGCCGAATGGCCTAATAATTCTGGTTCCTATCTCTTAGGACCTTATGAGGGTGCTGACAAAGTTACAAAAGTATTCGTTATCGTTGCGATGGACCCCCTTTGTTCTCTCAGGAAACCCCCCCCCCCCCACACCATGCTGAGCTCCTCTTTGTTCTCAAAATGCTGGAGTAACTCAGCAGGTCAGGCAGCATCTCGGGAGAGAAGGAATGGGTGGCGTTTCGGGTCGAGACCCTTCTTCAGACCGATGTCAGGGGGGCGGGACAAAGGAAGGATATAGGTGGAGACAGGAAGATAGAGGGAGATCTGGGAAGGAGGAGGGGAAGAGAGGGACAGAGGAACTATCTAAAGTTGGAGAAGTCGATGTTCATACCACTGGGCTGCAAGCTGCCCGGGCGAAATATGAGGTGCTGTCACCCATTCCTTCTCTCCTGAGATGCTGCCTGACCTGCTGAGTTACTCCAGCATTTTGTGAATAAATACCTTCGATTTGTACCAGCATCTGCAGTTATTTTCTTACACGAAGCTGGAATAACTCGGCGGGTCAGGCAGCATCTCAGGAGAGATAGAATGGATGACGTTTCTAATACTATATATATCCTCTTTGTTATCGGTGACCCCTCCCCCCACATCGGGTCCCTCTTTGTTCGCATCGCCCCCCCCCCCACTTCCCCACCCCCTCCTCGCCACGCTGGGTGCCCTTTGACCTCGGCAGCACGTCCTCGCCTGACCTCCAGCACTGGCCCAGACCCGTCCTCAACCCCCCTACCGCCAGCTCCTCTGTCAGACGGCTCGGCAAAGCAACATTTAACCAGGGGTCACTGCGGATGTTCTATGTTCTTTGCTGCTTAATAAGTCTCCTGTTTTACCCACCCACTGAAGAGATCTGTGAGGGCAGTGATGCACTGATCTAGGTTGGACGCTGCGTCCTTGACTATGGACCAGTCCACCGACTCAAGGCAGTGACGGAGGAGCTCATCCATGCCCACAGGCCGGCACTGTACACTGTACGAGATTGACCCCTGGGATGGCGGGACTGGTCACATGAGGAAAGATTGAAGAGACTAGGCTTGTATTATTCACTGGAGTTTAGAAGGATGAGAGGGGATCTTATACAGACGTATAAAATTATAAAAAGGACTGGACAAGCTGGATGCAGGAAAAGTGTTCCCAATGTCGGGGTGAGTCCAGAACCAGGGGCCACACAGTCTTAGAATAAAGGGGAGGCCATTTTGAACTGAGGTGAGAAGGAACTTTTTCACCCAGAGAGTTGTGAATTTGTGGAATTCTCTGCCACAGAGGGCAGTGGAGGCCAATTCACTGGATGGGTTTAAGAGAGAGTTAGATAGAGCTCTAGGGGCTAGCGGAATCAAGGGATATGGGGAGAAGGCAGGCACGGGGTTACTGATTGTGGATGATCAGCCATGATCTCAATGAATGGCGGTGCTGGCTCGAAGGGCCGAAGGGCCGAATGGCCTCCTCCTGCATCTATTTTCTCTGTTTCTATGTTTCATATGTCCTGTACAGGATTCTCACGCTTCATAGACTCATAGAGTAAAACTATCACCATGTTGAATGGTATCGTATCCAAAAGGATCCAGAACTTCAAAGCTGTACACCAATCCCTTCTGTAGCAGACTTATCGAGTCAGAGTCATACAGCATGGAAACAGGCCCTTCAACCCAACTTGCCCACGTGGTCCCATCTGCACTAGTCCCACCTGCCGGCGTTTGGCCCACATCTCTCGGAACCTGCGTACGTGTACAAATGGTGGGCCGAAAGACATGTTTCCGCGCTGTATCTCTAAACTAAACTAAACCACGATAGTTGTCTATAATTGTTGAAGACGCACTGTAAAAACAAAGGTGAGAAGGGCTCAGAGATTTGGCAAGGAGACATGGATAAGCAAGGCATCGTTTTGAAAGGCTGGGGAACAATGTCACGTTCTAGGAATGGTTGTGTGGCTGTGGGGTCACTGCCTGGCAACTCATGACTTAAGGTCATAAGGTCATAAGTGACAGGAGCAGAATCAGGCCATTCGGCCCATCAAGTCTCCTCCAACATTCAATCATGGCCGATCTATCTCTCTCCCCTAACCCCACTCCGATCACTTGTGACCTTATGACCTTATGACACAGTGGCGCAGCGGTAGACCTACTGCCTCACAGCGTCAGAGACCTGGGTTCAATCCTGACTGCTGGTGCTGTCGGTGTGGTGTTCGCACGTTCTCCCCGCGTCCGTGTGGGTTTTATCCCCAGGTGCTCCCACGTTCCAATAAAGCCGTGCGGGTGTGTAGTGATTAGGGTGCGGGTATATTGTATTCTGGCCCCTGTGTGTAGGAAAGGACATAAGGGGCAATCACTGGTCGGTGTGGATGCCTAGAGTGATACAGCGTGGAAACAGGCCCTTCGGCCCAACTTGCCCACACTGACCAACATGTTCCATCTACACTAGTCCCACCTGCCTGCGTTTGGCCCATATCCCTCTAAACCTGTCCTATCCATGTACCTGTCTAATTGTTTCTTAAACGGTGCAATAGTCCCTGCCTCAACTACCTCCTATGTCAGCTTGTTCCATTCACCCACCACCCTTTGTGTGAAAATGTTACCCCTCAGATTCCTATTAAATCTTTCCCCCTTCATCTTGAACCTATGTCCTCTGGTCCTCGATTCCCCCACTCTGGGCAAGCGACTCTGTGCATCTACCCGATCTATTCTTCTCATGATTTTATACAACTCTATAAGATCACCCCTCACCCTCCTGCGCTCCAGGGAATACAATCTCAGCCTGCTCAACCTCTCCCTCCAGCTCAGGCCCTCAAGTCCTGGCAACATCCTCATAAATCAACTCGCTGGGCCGAAGGGCCTGTTTCCATGCTGTATTTCTAAAGTAAACTAAACTAAACTCAACTACATAAAATTAAATTAAACACAACAGACCTGACACAGGGAATTGGGATGATGGGATGAAAACTGAAGTTTGTGGTACAAAGAGATACTTTGTGGACAGAGAAGATAATAATCGGTAAGCTACATTTTTTTTTAAATCACTTGATTGTTCCAAAAGATATGCAAGGGAACATCTGAGAGTTCTGTGAGTGTCTTACAGAAGCTGATTTAAAGAAAACGCTGAGAGAGATGATATAAGATTGAATGAATTGAGCCAAGAAGTGATAGTTTCCACAAGTCAACTCAAATACGGCGGCTCGGCGGTAGAGTTGCTGCCTGACAGCACCGGAGACCCGGGTTCGATCCCGACTACGGGGTGCTGTCTGTAAGGAGTTTGTACGTTCTCCCCGGGACCTGCGTGGGTTTTCCCCGGGACCTCTGGAATAAAGGGGAGGCCATTTTGAACTGAGGTGAGAAGGAACTTTTTCACCCAGAGAGTTGTGAATTTGTGGAATTCTCTGCCTCAGAAGGCAGTGGAGGCCGATTCACTGGATGCATTCAAAAGAGAGTTAGATAGAGCTCTGAGGGCTAGCGGAATCAAGGGGTATGGGGAGAAGGAACGGGGTACTGATTGAGAATGATCAACCATGATCACATTGAATGGCGGGGCTGGCTCGAAGGGCCGAATGGCCTCCTCCTGCACCTATTGTCTATTGTCTATTGTCTAAGGCAGAAACAGGGTACTGAACGGGCTACTGCAATCAGTACCCCGTTCCTGCCTTCTCCCCATATCCCTTGATTCCGCTAGCCCT